>NC_092412.1:38494112-38801617 GCF_040894005.1 Engystomops pustulosus
AGCGCCATCATATTCCGTAGCATTACAAATCATAGGGGACATATACAAATATAATATTACATTACAGAGTACAAACATATGGAACATTAGGAGTGAGGACCCTGCTCGCAAGAGCTTACAGTCTATGAGGATGAGGGGGTGACACAAGAGCTTACAGTCTATGAGGATGAGGGGGTGACACAAGAGCTTACAGTCTATGAGGATGAGGGGTGACACAAGAGCTTACAGTCTATGAGGATGAGCAGGTGACACGAGCTTACAGTCCATGAGGATGAGGGGGTGACACAAGAGCTTACAGTCTATGAGGATGAGGGGGTGACACAAGAGCTTACAGTCTATGAGGATGAGGGGGTGACACAAGAGCTTACATTCTATGAGGATGAGAGGGTGACACAAGAGCTTACAGTCTATGAGGATTAGGGGATGACACAAGAGCTTACAGTCTATGAGGATGAGGGGGTGACACAAGAGCTTACAGTCTATGAGGACGAGGGGGTGACACAAGAGCTTACAGTCTATGGAGATGAAGGGGTGACACAAGAGTCCAACCATTGTATAATGATCCAGCCATTCTTTATAATGGAACAGAATAAAATAATTTAATAAATAAAGATGATGACGCTTGAACCAGCCATCAGCCTCCATCTTATATACCGAGTCGAAAGTCAATGGGACTGCAGAGAAGCCTGGAGTTTGGTATCTAATATTTGTTTGATAACAGACGGGAGAAGGACACAGGATGGATTAGTATTTCATGCAGTTAGGAGATGTGATATGCTTGCCTATAGAGATGAGTTTTTAGAGCACATTTGAAACTTTGGAGGTTGGGTATTAGTCTGATTGTCCGGGGAAGGTAATTCCAGAGAATTGGTGCAGCTCGAAAGAAGTCCTGGAGATGTGAGTGAGAGGTTTGAATTAAGAAGGTAGAGAATAATCTACGATCACTGGCAGAACGAAGAGCATGGGATGGGCGATAGACTGAGATGAGAGATGAAAGGTAGGGAGGTGCAGCATTATTCAGAGCTTTGTGGATGAGAGTGATTATTTTAAACTGTATTTTGAAAGAAAGGGGCGTCCAGTGCAGTGACTGGAATAGACTGGAGGCATCCATGATTCGTTTGTAGTCTCCATAAATAGAGGATACGATTAGTACTACTGTGCAGTGACCCTATATACAGGTTGATTCTCCATCTATATATGCAGTATTAGCAGAGTTGTGCCTGGCAGAGCCTGTATGCGCAGGATGAAAGTAGTAGTACAGTTCCCATATACAAGGATCAGAGTAGCTATAATCATACACAGACAGACCTAGACACTTAACCACATACAGGCACAGTGCATGTCCGGTACAGTGCTTCAGCTTACGGACCTTTGGGGAATGTCAAAAGTCCTTGAAAGGCTGTAAACATGTGTGTTCAGAGCCGCTACACATGTATGGGGAGTGCAGGACGACCTCTGGATTTAACTCTCATTACTAAGGGCCCCGCGGACCGCACTTTCGTCGGACATCCCGACAATTTCCATTTTGCGCCGCTGGGGCAGGGATTTAAAAGGGGTTTTTGGCACAAGCGATCGGATTTTGGCGCAATTGTGCTGGCTTACATGCGACAGAAATGGGAGGCAGGCCATCGGACGATCCGAAGGATTCGGACAAACCGCGGGAATTATCTTCAAAATTGTGTCGCAAGCCATGCACTCACATGGCTCACACTCACTCTAGTGGACCTCAGCGGGGAAGCGACAGATGCAGGAAATCGGGCGCACAATCTAAGTGAATCGCGACACAGTACATTCCGGACGGACAATGCACTTTCGGGAACTCAGAGGGACCGGGTAAGTAAATGTGCCCCTTTGTGTCCAAAGGAGATAAGGTTGAAATTGGGACTGATAAAATCTGTACTTTTGGGACCTCTCTTGTCCCATCTGCCTGGCCAGGTCCAAGTAGAGTCCATTGTAGTACAGAATTAACGTAACATTGTGTTTCCTATTCTAGATAGAAATATACGTACATGAACAGAAGAAAGAGCCTCGAATTACCTTGTCAGTCATGTCACGTACCTCTGACCTCTTCACTGAGGTCATTTCTGCCAGGTTATCCTCACACACTTCACATACTACACTTCATTAGATACTTAGATTGCAGAGTGTGAGTGACCTTTCATGATGACAGACATCGAATTGTGTGACAGGCGCAGGCTACGTGTCACACCTAAAGGGCCGCCGTGCAAGGAAATGCTTGAAGTTCAGGTAGAAGGTCTATTGAGCATTTATGTATAAGTGGAGTCTTTCACACCAGTCGTTCTTGTTAACCTGTCACCCAGTGTAATGATCTCTAATTTTTTTTAATAAGGTGTCATCTGTGAAATGTCATAGTGTACCTACATGGCAGTCTCTTAGTGAGTTATCAAGCTACTTTTATTTGATGACAGTATGGGGCACATTTACTAAGGGTTCGCACACCGCATTTCCGTCGGGTTTCCCAACTATTTCCGATTTGCGCCGCATTTCACAGGGGTTTTTGGCTCACGCGATCGGATTTTGGTGCAATCGCGCGACTTTCATGCAACACAAATTGGGGGGCGTGGCCGTAAGATAACCCGGACTGATTCGGACTAAGTGTGGAATTTAAAATTCAAATTGTGTCGCAAGACAATACACTCACATACACCAGGAAGACGAAGGTGAACTCCGGCGGACCTCAGCGGGGAAGCGACACATGCAGGACCTCAGACACACGATTTTAGTGAATCGCACCGAACTTCATCATCGTTGGACAACGCACCTCGGGGACCGTGACAGGACCGGGTAAGTAAATGTGCCCCAATATGTGTCATGCACATGGATAGACGTGTATCCAACATGGGTTCTTCTAAAGTTGTAATCATATTCTTACAGAGTTCTTAGAAGCAATGTGATTGACGTGGACAACACTTTTAAAGGAGTTTTCTGGCTTTAAAGTATTGGTAACCTATCCTAAAAATAGACCATCAATATCAGATTGGCAAGGGCTGCAACAATAAGGACTACCAACATTGAATGAAACTGGAAGCAGACAGCTCTATTCTTTTTGTAGTGGCGAAGTCAAGTCACTGCAGCTCAGTGAATGGGAACTGACCTGCAGCAACTTAAACTGGTCAATAGACAATGAATATCACTGTCTGCTTCTCTGTAACACTCTGTTCCTGACAACAGATGATCAGTGGGGGTGCTTAGTGTTGAACCCCAACTGATCGGATATTGAGAACCTATTCTTAGATATGTTATCAATATTTTTAACAAAGAAAACTCCTTAACCATAAAAAAGCAGCAATGGAGGATAATGGATAGTAATATTGCTACACAAATCCCCATTCCAGTGGTGGGGAACCTATGGCAAGGGTGCCAGAGGTGGCGCTCAGAGCTCTCCCTGTCTCTGAGTTTCCCATTCAGGACTCAAGGCCTCCTCCTGAAGACCCTGGCACCTTAGGACTTCCTTAGTTACCTGGGACTCCAAGAGGAGAGAGAAGGAAGTGCACATACTCCGGGCCCAGGGATCTACAGCGTAAACCTATAGGGATGCTACACTGATCATTTGAATTTCCACTCCTTTCAACGTATCAGTGTCCTCCGGAGACGTATACAATTCATAGACTGACTTGTTAAAAATAAGTCACTGCTTAAATAGCTTTGTTGACACTTTACTATAGATGAGTGAGTTTTGGTCCTAGTTAAGGGCACTTGGTCTCTAAAAGGTTTGCCACCACTGCCCTATCCCAAATATATAAAGCAAGTAAAACAAACTTGATCTTGATTTTCCTGTTTCAGGTCATTACCTTCTGTGATTGTTGTGATGTCTGTAACTGCATAAAACTGTATTAATCTACTTACAACTTTCCAATAATTGCTAACAACACATCTCTGCCTAATGAATAAATCTAATTACTCCTCCGCTGCCTGGACATGTTGTGTAGGAGAGTCTCCCCATGAAAGGTGCTGAGACCTGAGGCACAATGATCATACCTACAGACACTATGGTTAATGAGTATTTTTGTCTGGGTATGTCCCTATGTGCTTTATTCATTTAAGAGGTATTCAGGTTTTTTAAAAAAATGTATCAGCTATCCTTAGGGTGGTGATTTCATATCTGTGAAGGTCAGGCACCCAACACCCAACATCAACTGCAAGTTCCCTACATAACCCGGTGACAGCTCAAACACATTCAAGTGAATAAGGATGAGCTACAATACAAAGCACAGCTGAAGTGCTCCTCCAAAGGTGTTCAAGAATGAACAAGTATGTAACCCCCATAGGCACTGTCCTCAATTATCTGGCAGGAAAAGCTTCAGTCTACAAAGTTATTTCAACCAAGAGAGTCAATAAGAAGAGTCTAAAAAACATAGTGACTTTGTGGTTAGCACTACAGCCTTTCAGTGCTGGGGTCCTGGATTCAAGTCCCATCCAGGTCAACATTTGAAAAGAGTTTGTATGTTCTCTTCATGTTTGCGTGGGTTTCCTCCAGGTCCTCCTGTTTCCTCCCACACTCCAAAACATACTGGTAGGTTGATTAGATAATGAGCCCCATGGGGACAGGGACTGATTTGGCAAACTCTGTGCAGCGCTGTGTAATCTGTAGGCGCTATATAAATAAAATAATTATTATTACTATTAGGGTCCAGAAGATTGGCACAGTAGGAACACTTTCTCTGATCTCGAAGAGGTGATGGCTATCCTTCGCTCAACGTAGTGTTCATGATGAGTTCACCTTACTCCTTGGTTTGTTCACATTGGACCAGGTAAGTAGTGTTGCAATATTCATGTCTCATCTTATGTCCATTCCTATCTCCTCGTCTTCCAAACTGGTGTTAGAGAGCTGTACCTATAATTCACTTACACTGTCATGGCATCCAATGCAGCATATAGGATCAGACTACCTCTCTATACTTACAAAGTCACTTTAGAAAAGTATTTGTCCATGGCAAGATTGGCCATCATGACTAAGTAGTCCAGAGCCTAAGCCTTCTAGTGTGCCTATGGCCACCCAAACCACGTACCAAATTTTATCCTGAGAAGGGTCTTCACCAATGAAATTCTCATACATGAATTTCTGCTCTCAATACAAATGTAGAAAAGAGCCATTTCATAATGCCCCCTTAAGGGGGCATTATTTTTTAGTAGGCCACAATAGTGGGTTTTATAGATGGGGTGTACATGGAGCTTTATATTGTTTAATGGGGGTCACAGAACAGGAGATATTGGGGAGATTTATCAGGGCTTTTATGACAGTTTTATGGTGTACAAGGCTTAAGGGGGTGTGCAAGTCATTTAGGGGGTGGCAGACAGTGGCGTAGTAGGCTGCTGTTTCTACCTCGCGTCTTTCCTAGTACAGATTTGTACACTATGCAGTTTGGCTGAAGCCTCCTGATGTACCCCATTATATAGTGGTGGCCACAGGAATGTGACACTACAAAGTGTTGGAGGGCCATCGGATAGTAGGCATTATACAGGGTGGGAATTACAAAGAAAGGGGCATCATATTAGGTGGGGTATTGTAGTTTATGGGAATACTAGTGGGTTAAGTTATCAGTGGGGCAAAAAGTGTGCCTTGGGGCATAATTTTTTAGTAATTTAGACTATATCAAGGCTTGTCTCCCAGAAAACTGATGTGAAAGTGCTGATAAGTCCCCCCATGGTTTTCGATGCATTAAGAAGAGCTTTATAACATTACTTCTCTGCTTATATAAGATAAAGGATGGACATCACCGAAAAAGTGACTGCATGATGATTCGAGTCAGTTACGTGTGCAGAATGGGTTGACAGGTTCCCTTTAAGACTCTCAGTGACAAATGTTGTTCATATGGGAGTACTATAATACATTATGTAGCCTTCCCTCCTTACATAATACCAACTATGTTAATAGAAGTTTCCAAATCTAAAACATGTAGTCACATTTCTTGATTAAATTAATAAATTACCACATGGGCCGATGGAAGACTTGTCGACAGAGGCCAAAATTTTCATTTTGTTCCAGATTGTGCGAACAAAACCTGTTTCTATGACGTCACACAAACCGTAGTGATGACATCTCTGTCTTCCGTCTAAACACATATGGTCACCAGAGGCTGCAGCTAATATATCCCAGCTGTTTGTACAGAACAACTTGTAGGAGTTTTTTTATTTTTGTAAGCATTTAAAGGGATTTTGTTGTTTCCATACATCTAACATGTGAAATACAGAAAGTCTTAAATAAATGTATAGTTTAATTAAGGAATTAATTATACTTTATAATGATTCATGCTTAATTACAGTGATGCCAAGTTTGGCAGGTCAGTCCCTGACCCCCAGAGTCAGGTCCCAGAAACACTTTGGGGCACATTTACTTACCCGTCCGCTGGAGTTCACAGAAAGTGCATTGTCCAATGATTATGCACTGTGCCGCGATTCACTAAGGCCCGTTCCACACTTGCGAGTGTAATGCGATGAAATCGCATCACACTCGCAACGCATGCTGCCGGGAACGCACGGCCCGAACGCTGCACCGTGGGAGTGAACTCAGCATGTCAGTTCACTCCCGGTGTGCAGCGTTCGAGCCGTGCGTTCCCGGCAGCATGCGTTGCGAGTGTGATGCGATTTCATCGCATTACAATCGCAAGTGTGGAACGGGCCTAAGATTGTGCGCCCGATATCCTGCATGTGTCGTTTCCCTGTCCGCTGGAGTTCACCTTCTTTTTCCTGGTGCATGTAAGTGCATTGTCTTGCGACACAATTTGAAAGTTAAATCCCGCACTCAGTCCGAATCAGTCGGATCGTCCGACGGCACGCCCTCCAATTTGTGTGGCATGGAAGCCAGCGCAGCTACGCCAAAAAACAATTGCGTGCAACAAAATCCCAGCGCAGCACCTGTTATATATCTGTTCAAGCCGTGTAATCCCCTAAAAAAGGTGCACAGTCCATAAAAAGTGAGCAGCACGACCCTCAGTAAATGAGCCCCTCTAAGTTCTCAAAACTCCAATGCAGACCTATATATATTATTATGGAAACAGGTTATTAAATGTCTACATGCAAAAAACTTTTTACTCTGGATTTGACTACACCAGTTTTGCTTGTAGTCTGTTACTATGGAGACAAGTCGTTGTACCTGACTGTTATAGAAAGAACGATTGGAGAATTTTACTGACAGTGTGCATCACCTTATCACAAACCTACTGAATAAATCAGTAGTGCACTGTGTGTACATGAGGAATAACACTGTTTCTGGCCATTATGTGACTTACTCGCTGTCTATAATTATTTGCAAGTAGTTTATTTGAAAAGATTTATTTTCTGTGTTTAATTTCGGGGCACATTTACTTACCCGGTCCTGTCGTGATCCCCGGGGTGCGTTGTCCGACGAGGATGAAGTTACCGCGATTCACTAAGATCGTGCCCCCGAGATCCTGCATGTGTCGCTTCCCCACTCAGGTCCACCGGAGTTCACCTTCTTCTTCCCGGTGCATGTAAGTGTATTGTCTTGCGACACAATTTGAATGTTAAATCCCGCACTTAGTCCGAATCAGTCGGGTTGTCCAACGGCCCGCCACCCGATTTATGTCTCATGAAAGTCGGCGCGATTGTGCCAAAATCCGTTCCCATGCGTGTTGTTAAATCCGGCGCAAATTGGAAATTGTCGGAAAAACCCAATGGAAATGAGGTCCGTAGAACCTTAGTAAATGTGCCCCTTTGTGTTTTGTGGATTCTACCCTCTTCCATTGGGCCTGCCTGATGCCAAAACATATTCAGATACAACCATTTATAGTCCAATTTTACAATCTTTTCAAACTGTGTACTCTAGACTTGACTATACTGCATTTTTTTGTAGTCTGTCACTATGGATACATGATGGGAGATTTACTATCAGAGCAAAGCATGATAATTCAGGGACACTTACTCACAGATCCAGGCAACGTCACTGTGGTAATCTTCTTATTTTTGTTATCCATGGCCTCCTTCTATCTAAAACGAACTTTAAAATTATGCTAATGAGCCTGAAGGGCTGTAAGATGTGTTACTAGAGTCCCTTAGTGCTGCAGCTTCACAAACTGTTACACTGTGCAAGAGCATGTCTCACCCTAACCCCTGTTCCCTCAGTACTCTGCCTGCTATAATCTCACACAGTGGGAGGGCACAGTGTAACAGCTTGTAAAGCCAGAGCACAGAGGGAATCTGGTAACTCCCTCAGAGCCCTTCTGGCTCATTAGCTTAATTTTAAAAGTTGATTTCAGATGAAAGGAGGCCATGGATAACGTGTATATAAAAAGATAGTTACAGTCACGGTGCCATTTTGATGTTAGATTTAATTTAAAGTATAACCTCACATTTCAACAAAAATAAATCTGTAGTTTACTACATGTGCATGAGGAATAACATGGTTTCTGGTCATTATGTGACTTAATGGCCCAGTGATAATTGGTGCAATCTGCCTTAGGCTACATTCACACTACCGTATGGGGGCATATATATGGCGTATATACGTCCCCCACAGATGGCAATGGGTGCCCAGCGCCGTACCTTCCCGTAGCTGGGAGAAAGATAGGACATGTCCTATGTTTCACCGGAATACGGTGCCGAGCGCCATGCATCGCTATGGAGAGGGGCTGGGGTGAGCGGCAGTACGGCGGGCACACATTAGTGTGAATTTAGCCTTAGTGTAGTTTACCGCACTAATCCAGTAGTGTCACCGCCGGTCTGGCAGGATCTGCTCTTCTTTTAGCTTCTTATACCCTGGTTTTTGCAAAAAAAGCTTTTAATATTATGCAAATGAGCCTGAGGGGCTCCGTGCTCTGTTAACGAAGCCTTCAGCCCCTTAGGCTTATTTGCATAATTTTGAAAGCCTTATTTTCTTAAAAACAAGGGCACATGAAGCTTAAAGAAGAGTAGATACTACCAAAGGAGGCATGCACCAGTATGTCAGTGTGCTTGGTTTACAATCCTTCATCCTGGTGGTAGATGTCCTTTAAGAGTAAAGTTATTTTTTACGTTGCGTAGCTATGGAATAAAATGTGGTTGCAAAGATAGATCTTCCCTTTAAGAGATTCTTACAGCTATGTTGGTTATTGGTGCATCTGCACAATGTTCCTTATTTTTTAGCAATAGGATTAGTCAATGTTCTTTGTAAAAGCAGCACTGCAGATTTTCATTAAATTGTTTATAGATGGTTTTCGTGTTCCCCATCTGTTATTTGTGTGTACATGATGTACCCAAGAACTGCGGCTAATTGGAAAATGAAGTTCAAGTGTTGTGTCTTTATGGCCGGAGGAAGTTGTTAGTTATGAAAGCAGTTGGACGCTTTATCCATCCTCTCAACAAGATACTCCTCTGCTTGTCCAATCTGATGATCTTTTATGAGCCACATTTCCGAAAACTAAAATCCATATTTAGCAAACAGTAGCCAAAAATAATAATCCTATAAAACATAACAAACACGTAAAGTATAAACTAGGGGTTGTTTTATTTTATGGTTGTATTATATTGTTTTGTGGGCACTTCTAGCTGTCTATAATTTTGCTAATGGTTTATTTTAAAGGATTTTTTTTATTTTTTGTGTTCTTGGAAAAATACAGGTTTGGACAAATTCTATGTTATATTGTATGGGCCCATATGGGACTTATTTTATGGGCATTTTTAAGCCTTCTATTTCATATTATGGCCCAGATTTATTAAGAGTATTGCACTAAGTGCAGTTTGTTTCACGAATGTGCGGGGTGCAGCAGATTACTGAATACTGGCGCACGGTCTTCTTTAATCTGGTGCTCCCTCCACTGCGCTAGAAGTCTGCCCCATTTTTTTTCAGGTGCACCTTTAACATACTGGGGCTTAATTAGGGTCAGCGGATGCAAGTGATCGGATTTTTGGCACAGCTGTTCTGGCTTTCATGTGACGGGAATCGGGGGCGTGCTGTCGGGCAATCCGACTGATTTGGGCTGAGTGCGGGATTTAACTTTCAAATTGTGTAGCAACATCAAGCACTTACATACATCGGGAAGAAGAAGGTGAACTCCGGCGGACCTGAGTGGGGAAGCGACACATGCAGGATATCGGGTGCACGATCTTATTGAATAGCGGCACAGTGCATGATCGTTGGACAATGCAGTGTGAACTCCAGCGTACGGCTCAGTAAATGTGCCCACAGAATGCGACACATTCGTAATAATAAAAGTATCCCAAACTCCGACTAAGCAGTAATACGTCCCTTTAAGTGCACAATTTTTCTGTCTTGTCAGCACATTGTAGTGGTAACACAAAACTGACGCAGACACTTCATAAAAACAAGTGCACGCTCCAAAGACCTTCTTTTCAGTGCAAAGTCAGACTGGTAAAGCCAGAATAATAGATCTGGGCCTATGTTTTTCCATCTAATTTGATGTGTGATTGTATTGTTCCAAAAATTTTGTATAAATGTATTTATACAATCTCTCTATTTACAATCAACTTGCCAGGACCATATGATAGTATTCATGAATATAAGATCAAGATCCTGGCAGGGCGATTGGTGAGCGCGCGCACGGCCGAGGAGGAAGGAGCAGCAAGAGCAGCCAGGACCAAAAAGGACAGAGCAGCAGCAGCCGGGACCGGACATGATGGAGCAGGAGCCTGGACCCATAAGTTGCACGTGCAACGCGCTGGCTGGGGGCCAGAGGCACTGGTGAGCCCGTTACCTGCAATATGGGTCACGGGACCACCCGTTACATATTCTAGTCCAGTGATGGCGAATCTTTTAGAGATCAAGTGCCCAAAATGAGACCCAAAAAACACTAGCTTTTTCCAAAGTGCCAACACGGCAAATTAGGCAGTAACAAACTTATTGCTACCAGAATTTTGGAGCTCCAATCCGACCCTATCCACACCTCCTAACTCTTAGGACAGGACCAAGCAGCACAGGATGGGTCACTTTAAAATAGCAGGGCACTACTTGGACTGCCGGAGATTGCAGGAAGATGCCATGTCTGGTAAACTCTGTGCCATGTGCCCACAGAGAGGTCTCTGAGTGCCATCTCTGGCACCAGTGCCATAGGTTCGCCACCACTGCTCTAGTCTGCTCCTTCAACCTCTGAGTGATCTACGTGCACCTGTGTCGGCTTGGATCTAAGTTTGGCGTGCCAGGTGAGCTGGACATTTTTGCTTTACTACTTGTAGGCTTCATGACTGTAGTAATCTTTTTATATTTTTTATCCATGGCCTCCTTCCTTCTAAAATTATCTTTTATAATTATGCTAATAACCAGAAGGCTTACCCCCTCCCCCCTGTGCCTTCCGCACTCCCCTCTCCCTCTAAATTTCTAACTTTTCATTTCAGTGTCAACCCGTACTTGTCACAAGACAAATCTCCTGCTGAGCTGATGGAGAGGATACTGCTTCAGGTGGGAGTCACGACTGTCTCGTTAGCATATGGATTAATATAAGTAATTATAATAATAATCTTTATTTATATGGCACCATCAATCTCTGTGGCGCTTTACAGATTATGGGGAACATATACAAATTAAATAATTGATTATTGAGTAATAATATCGTCATATGAAACAATAGATATGAGGGTATTATCAGAAATGGCACAAAACTGATAACAATATAATAATAATCTTTATTTATATAGCGGCATCATATTCTGTAGCGCTTTACAAGGAGACATATACAAATATAATATTACATTACAGAGTACAAACAGTCATATGGAACAATAGGAGTGAGGTCCCTGATCACAAGAGCTTACTGTCTATGAGGATGATGGGATGACACAAGAGCTTACAGTCTATGAGGAAGAGGGGGTGACACAAGAGCTTACAGTCTATGAGGATTAGTAAAGAGAGAGTTGAAATCTCCTGTAGTTAATGAGTGTCATAGGTTTGCCTAAAGAGATTAGTTTTAAGAGCACGTTTGAAACTTTGGAGATTGGGTATTAGTCTGATAGTCCGGGGAAGGTCATTCCAGAGAATTGGTGCAGCTCGGGAGAAGTCCTGGAGATGTGAGTTAGAGGTTCAAATTAAGGTAGAGATTAATCTAACATCATCTAACAGATCGAAGAGCACGAAATCGGCGATAGATTGAGATGAGAGAAGATGATGGTTGTGGATGAGGGTAATTATTTTAAACTGTATAATGAAGGAGACAGGCAACCAGTGCAGTGACTGGCACAGACTGGAGGCATCCATGTAGTGTTTTGTCTTACAGACAAGCCTTGCTTGCTGCATTTAAAACAGTGCACTTCATGCTGCCAGCAGATTATAATGATTGGGGAAAGTAGAATTTGTTAATAGGGCATATGAGCATGAACTTAGGCTATATTCACACTGCCGTTGCCCGCCCGTACCGTACCGTAGCGGGCAACGGCAGTGTACGGGGAGAGGAGGAGGAGGTGAGCGCAGCTCACCCCCGCCCCTCTCCATAGCAACCTATAGAAGTGTATGGGGGACGTATATCGGCCGTATATGCGTCGGCCGTATATACGTCCCCCATATGTTCGTGTGAATATAGCCTTAAAGGGGTTGTCCACTTTCAGCAGATAATTGATATGTTTTGTGTAAGGAAAAGTTATACAATTTACTAATATACTTTCTTAATTCTTAATTTACTTCCAGTGGATAGAAATCTGTCCCTGGTCATGTGATGGACACGCAGTTGCACGAGCTCTCAAAACACACAGCTCCGATTACTCTCTGTGATAAGAGCAGCTAATTCACCTGCATGTCCATCACATGACCAGGGACAGATTTCTATCTGAAAGTAAGCATAGAAGCTTTCTATAGAGGGACAGCAAGCAGAGATCTAAAAAGAACCTAGAGGAATCGATACAGAAAGAATACTATAAAACTGTATAATTCAATATACAAACAATAGCAGCTATTTGATGAAAGTGGACAAGCCCTTTAAGAGTCCCGGAGCTAGTGCATGTGGCTTACCCCATATTATGGCATATCAGAAACCTGACCATAAGGAAGTTGAGCTACTGTATGTTTGTAGACCCCCCTATATGAACTTGTTATAGGGTATTTTTCTACACCAGGCAACTTCTATAAAGTCCTCGTTCTTGTCCAGGCACAAATTCATCCATAAATCCTTGTCCAGAGCCCTGCCTCAGGGTCCATATAATCCTGATGGATAACAGTAACAGCAACACAGGATTTTAGTTTATACAGACACATGTCCACAACGTTATGTTCTCTAAACCCGTCACACTCAGGAATTATTTGTATTGCTCAACTAAACGCCGCAAGAAAGTTTCTGCTCAAGATGTATTCACGCTATAAAAGAAAGCAGATGCAAAGAAACTGCGAATAGCAGAAGATGAAAGATTGTAAGTCTCACTTAAAGGGGTTTTCCCACAACTAAAAGTTAGGTCCTATCCATGGGATAGGGCCTAACTTGCTGATCAGTGGGGGTCTCACTGATGAGACCCCCACAGATCACTCCGTCGGACTAATGGAGCAGACGGCCGCGCATGACCTATGGACTATGGAATTCTGTGCCCGGCATATGCATGGAAAAGAACACTTCACCAGAACACAGCGCCGCCGGTGCATAAATTGGGTGGACACAAACTTGGTATATTATCAAAGATTAACTTCACATACACATGTTCCATGCTGATTTTTAAAAATGCATTTGCCAGTATTCTGAATCATTTCAGTAGTTTACAAAACTTTTTTTCACATTACCTGGCTCCCTGCCAAAAGCTTATAGTGAGTTCCCAGGGGACAGCTGCAGCCAGTGTGTGCCTGTGTCAATCTCCTCTCCTCCACACTCATCCAGCTCCCTCCCCTCCCCCACTTCCTGTCATGTGCATTGAGCAGACAGGGAGGGAGATAGTGTGGAGGATGGGAAGCAGGGGTGTAACTACAGTGGTAGCAGCTGCTATGGGTCCCCCAGTGTCAGAGGGCACCATCCGACCTGAAACATTACAGAATGGAGGATGTGCACCATTATATACATATAATGATGAACACTCAACAGCATAATATGTATATAACATATATGCAATGTATATATGCTGCATACATGTGCGTATCTGTGATGTGTATATGCTCTATATGTGTGTTTATATATGTGATGTGTATGTATTGTATGTGTGTATTTGTGCTGTATGTCTTTATATGGTACTAAGCATGAGCGTATAAATGTGTGAGTATACAAATAGGTATATTTTTAAGCAGAAAAGGGGGCCCCATTTAGAAGAGCACTATGGGGCCCTTTTTCTCCTAGTTACACCCTGACAGGAAGAATGCATGAGTTCACGAGATAAAAAAAACTTTGGCACTAAAATCTAGTTGAGTGGTGGCGAACCTATGGCTCTCTCTGTGGGCACCCAGGCCTTCACCCCAGACAGGACCAGACAGGACTCAAAGAATCTTCCTGCAATGATAGACAAATTTGCCCTCCTCCTTTCAACTGCGTTGGTGTCCTTAGGAGGCTAATACGATTGAAAGTTGTAAAAGAACAAGGAGAACTAAAGACTGGCTGTATGAACACGGGGCAGTCCAGAAAGGTTGGGCTCGCTCCGCGCTCCAGAATAGTGGCCCGTTGTACCTGCAGCAGGCCAATACACAGGAAGGGTGGGGGCGAGGGGGCGGCCGTGCTTGAACTTTAAAGGGGCAGAGCATGGCCAGTCCTGAAACCCTCGGGCTTGTACATTACTGCTTAAATTGCTGATCTGACACTTCACAATAGATAAGTGGGTTTTGGTTGAAGTTTGGGCACTCAGGCTCTAAAAGGTTTGCCATCACTGCCCTAGCTTAATGAAGGTCTGGTATGGTAGAGTACCCCTTTAAGATGCTTTGATCAATGCTATATAGCACATAAGGACTTTATATCTGGACTCACTAGTTCCAGCAGAGGAGCCGCCTGTCGCCTGCATCGCCTTCACCTACTGTTTACTCTGCACAAACAAAAACCATATAGAGACTTCCCTGGCGCAGTCGGAGCTGTCAGCAGAACTAAACATTTACCTCTCTGGTAAGAAGAAGTGCCCACGCTACACTATAATAGCCGCCTGTCACATGGAGACATTACTTCACACCTAATTTAGAAAATGACTATGTATAGGTCAGCAGTAATGCAAACTAGCACTTCTCCAATGCAAACATACCATAATACCATATACTCACAGCTCTGAGAGTGCAGATACAATGAAACCACCTAAAATTGGTCTTAAAGGGATTTTCCACATTGTAATATTTATGATCTGTCTGTAGGGTATGTCGTCAATATCGTATAGGAGAAGTGCTTGGAATTTTCACGGAGAAGGGGAATCCCTGAATGCGGAATCAATCAAACTCAGTCTCTACCCTACATTATCAGTGGATTTGTGGAGGTGGCAAATATAAAAAAGCTGGTAAACATCTTTATAGGGGTTGTCCAATTTAAAACAACTGCTTCAACAAATCGTCTGCGAGCACTACACTCATATCATGTCACTAACTTACAGTAGTCACGTGCTGGATGTCTGCAGCCTGCCATGGAGCCCAACTCCTCAATTATCCCTTTACTGTGACATCAGTGTCTGTAATATCTCTGTACAGTAATATCACTGTGTGTATTATCTGTAGTGTGACATCACTGTGTGTATTATCCCTGCACTGTAACATCACTGTGTGTATTATCTCTGTACTGTGACATCACTGTGTGTATTATCCCTGTACTGTGACATCACTGTGTGTATTATCCCTGTATTGTGACATCACTGTGTGTATTATCCCTGTATTGTGATATACAGACAGTCCCCGGGTTACGTACAAGATAGGGTCTGTAGGTTTGTTCTTAAGTTGAGTTTGTATGTAGGTCAGAACTGTACACCTTATAATTGTAAACCCAGACCAAATTTTTTGGGTCTCTGCGACAATTGAATTTTAAAAATGTTGGATTGTCATAAGAACCAGAATTAACACTAAGGCTTTATTGCAGACATCATTTATAACTGTTAAAGCCGTTTATTGTAGCCTAGGACTAAAGTATAGTAATTTACCAAATTCCAGGGGGTCCGTTTGTAACTAGGGGTCGTATGTAAGTCGGGTGTTCTTAAGTAGGGGACCGCCTGTAATTGTCTGTAATATCTCTTTTGAGAGTGCCAGTGAGTTGTGACAGGAACAGCGCCAGGGGATTGTTGGAAACTCAGGTTGGGTTCACACACTAGCTCGTTTGGTTAATGTTATTTTATTAGGATGACACATTTTGGACCTACCTCTTTCATCAGATTTAATGTACTGCCTGTACTGTGATATCACTGTGTATTACCTCTTTACGGTGACATCACTTTACATATTATACCTGTACTGTGACATCACTGTGTATACTATCCCAGTACTGTGGCATCACTATGTGTATTATCCCTGTACTGTGACATCACTGTGTGTATTATCTCTGTACTGAACCATCACTGTGTGTATTAAGACTTTACTGGGACATCACTGTTTGTATTATGTCTGAACTGTGACATTACTGTGTGTTTCCCTGTACTGTGGCATTACTGTGTGTATTATCCCTGTACTGTGACATCCCTGTGTGTATTATCCCTGTACTGTGACATCACTGTGTGTATTATTCCTCTACTCTTACTCTGTGTATTATCTTATACTATGTTACTATGTGTCTGTGTGTATTTTCCTATCCTATCCTATACTCGGAGATCACTGTGTGTATTATTCTTATACTGTGATATTACTGTGTATAATATACCTCTACGCTGACCTAACTGAATCTTTTAACACTGTACTGTGATATCACTGTGTGTATTATCCTTGTACTGTGATATCACTGTGTGTATTATGTTTTTACTGGGACATCACTGTTTGTATTATGTATAGTGACATTACTGTGTATATTATCTCTCTACACTGACTTAACTGAATGTTTTATCCCTATACTGTGATATCACTGTGTATTATCCCTGTTCTGTGACATCACTGTGTGTATTTTTTCTGTACTGTGACATCACTGTGTGTATTATCCATGTACTGTGACATCACTGTGTGTATTACCTCTGTACTGTGACATCACTGTGTGTATTATCCCTGTACTGTGACATCACTGTGTGTATTATCCATGTACTGTGACATCACTGTGTGTATTGTCTCTATACTGTGTCATTACTGTGTGTATTATCCCTGTACTGTGACATCACTGTGTGTATTATCCATGTACTGTGACATCACTGTGTGTATTACCTCTGTACTGTGACATCACTGTGTGTATTATCCCTGTACTGTGACATCACTGTGTGTATTATCCCTGTACTGTGACATCACTGTGTATATTATTCCTGTACTGTGACATCACTGTGTGTATTATCCCTGTACTCTGACATCTCTATGAGTGTTATTCCTGTACTGTGACATCACTGTGTGTATTATCCCTGTACTCTGATATCTCTATGAGTGTTATTCCTGTGAATTGAAAAGTCACCTCTGTTACAGCTATGAACCATCTTCTATCTTATAGTTTATAAGCCTCCTCCTATAGTTGTTATCAGTGTTGTGATTGGTCAGTATAATTCCTCTATAGTTCTCACACTATGTCCGGACAATACACATGTCCTCGCAGAGGAGGGCAGGCAGTGGGCGGGGACAGGGGCGGGGACTGTCTCCTAGGAGAGGACACTGATCTCTCCGCTCACACACAGCTCCGGGCGGCCGCGCAGGAGCAGACGGGCAGCGGGGAGGCTGTGCCCGGGACACCGTGCAGCGAGCACCACGGGGGAGGCACCCAGGAGCTGCAGGTGACCGCAACTACCTACCTACCTACCTACCTGTATTACTATGTGTATAGCTAATTGTGCATCTAACTGTGCAAATGTACCCGCATCTTATTAAATACACTGCATGTATATATACATGCACCCTATACTGCATTTATCATCCTGTATACAACCTATACATCCTACACTGCATGTATTAACCTATATACATATATCTATACATGCACCCTATAATGCATATATCACCCTATATACATGTATATACATGCACCCTATACTGCATGTATCACCCTTATATATATATACACCCTATACTGCATGTATAACCCTATATACATATATATATATATATATATATATGCACCTTGTACTGCATGTATCATCCTTATATATATTAAGACTTTACTGGGACATCACTGTTTGCATTATGTCTGAACTGTGACATTACTGTGTGTTTTCCCTGTACTGTGGCATTACTGTGTGTATTATCTTGGTACTGTGACATCACTGTGTGTATTATCCCTGTACTATGACATCCCTGTGTGATATCACTGTGTATATATATATATATGCACCGTATACTCCATGTATCACCCTATATACATAGCTATACATGCACCTTATACCGCATGTATCACCCTATATATATGTATATACATGGACCCTATACTGCATGTATCACCCTATATATATGTATATACATGGACCCTATACTGCATGTATCACCCTATATATATGTATATACATGCACCCTATACTGCATGTATCACCCTATATATATGTATATACATGGACCCTATACTGCATGTATCACCCTATGGCACTGCATGTGCCGTTATTAATACCAGGATTAATGAATTCTGCTTCAAATTCCCAAAAATATTTCATTCATTCCAAAATATTAATCATTTGCACCAATTTAGTGTCCATGCACCTTATTTGGTTAGTTATCCTTACGAAATAGTCATATTTATAGTTATCCTATCCTTAATAGTCATCTTACAACTTTGTAGAAGACGTCCCTGCACTGCTATGTTACCCAGATAGGACACCGTTCACACTGCGCTTCTGCTGGACTTATGTATTTGTTCGCATTTGCCAATGTATCCATCTAAAATTCCATCTATTTTTATTGAAAAATCAGCGTGTAAGATTCTTTTATTATTACTACATCACTTTGGGGATTTATAGAAGTTACGTTAGAATGTTACATTGTGAATTTGTTGATTTCATTTTATTTATTTGTGTATTTGGTTACACTTATTAACCCTTATCCTGGTGGTAGTTTTGGATGCTTACACTTTGACGCTGCATTTTATGCAGTTTTAGATGCTATTTTTGTAATCTAATTGAGACATTTTCTTCCAAAATTGTGGATTGGGGACTGTAGGTTTATAACTTTAGTAGCAGGAGCAGTGTGCTTTTGGGGGTACATGTTATTTTTAGTTTTTTGGGTTGTTGCCATTGTTGTCCTAAAAATCTTAGACGTTGAATTCTGTGATGGTCTTTTATAATGTGAAGAAACTGTACATGTTACAGGTAGTCCCCGGGTTACATACAAGATAGGGTCTGTAGGTTTGTTCTTAAGTTGAGTTTGTATGTAAGTCGGAACTGTATATTTTATCATTGTAATCCCAGACAGAACTTTTTTGGTCTCTGTGACAATTGGATTTTAAAAATGTTGGGTTGTCATAAGAAACAATATTAACAATAAAGCTTCATTACAGACACCTGTGATAACTGTTACAGCTGATTATTGTAGCCTAGGGATAAAGTACAATAAATTACCAATATCCAGGCGTCCGTTTGTAACTAGGGGTCGTATGTAAGTCGAGTGTTCTTAAGTCGGGGACCACCTGTATTCTATAATCAATGGAGGCTGTAGAACTATCTCACTTTTTTCTGTATTATATCTGCTTTATGCACGTTTTAGGACCTCTGTGCCCCACACTTTTTTAGGTGTTCAAAATAATAAAGGAAGGGGCCAAATGTGTCAAAATCACCCAATAAATTTGACATGTGACATTCACACTGCTGTAGTTGGTATTTTTTCCATGTTCACAGTGTCACATGCAGGGGTGAATCTAAACCCTCTGCTGCCTGAGGCGAGGTATAGAACAGTGCCCCCTCCGTCGCATCCAGAAGTAATATATCAGGTTATTTTTTTAGTAAGTCAGTTCTCAATGCATGCTGGCCTCAGGAGTCAAGAGAAATTAGTTTAGGTTCCAAGACCTGCTTTATAGAAGGTAATTGCGCCCCTGATACTGCCCTCCAACTTGGTGCAGCTAATGCCGCCTGAGGCAAGAGGCTCAGCTCGCTTCATGGATGGTGCATATTCTGGACACATGTACTTATGAGCCCTAGTTCTAGCAGATAAGAGATTCTCATGGTTTTATTAAATAATAATTTTCATTTTTAAGCAATGTGTATGTAGTACTTTTTTCTTGTGGTATAGTGTTGTTATAGACTTGTTATAGCCAGGCTGTGCTGTGCATCGCATCACTATCCCTTTATGGGTAAAGACACAGATTTCGATTTTTTTAAAGCCAAAAACATGAGTAAAGAAAAACCATAAATGTACTATACATGGTTTCTAAAATCCTGCACCCTTCCCTTATGGCTCACACCGGTCCATATTCTGCAGAGTAAGGCTTCATGCACACCACCAATTTTTTTAGACAGAAAAAACGTCTAAAAAAACTGCATGTAATGGGAAATACTGATATCTATATGATGGGCTTGAGACCGTAATGCAAAAAAACGGAAAACAATAATTTGCGGCATACGGTTTTGCCAACTGTTTTTACAATGGGCTTTCCAGGAGACCAGGTCACTTGGGTATTTTTTATGAATACGGCTTATTTACTGTGGCATACAGGGGACACACGGGGCGTCTTTGTGGCTGAAAAATGGATGCAAAATGCATATGGTCATGTGAAGGTGGATTCGCACTGTTGTGTACTGTGTGTGCCCGTTGACATCGGATCCGTTTTTGTCTGCGTTTTGCTTTTCTTTTGTCTTTTTGTTGTCTTTAACATTGGATGGAAAACATAACACATGGTTCCCCAGCATCATCAATAAAAAAAACAGACCTGCGGACCCATAGACTTCTATTGCCTTCCGTTGATTCCGTGATTGTAATTTTTTACAAGGACAATGGATCAGTGGAAAACAACTGACATGTGAAAACCACCATAGAAAAGAACGGATCAGTAAGGATTCTGTGAAAATCCCTGAATCACAGATGAGAGACACAAGGCCAGTGTGAAAGACCCCTAATTTACCCAAATTAGGAGCATATCCTTAGGGACAGAATAGGTGCAAATCCCTTTATTATGAGTTTAGGGATTGATTTATCAAGCCATGTGCTCGAGATTTGCAACTTTTTGCTTTCTTTGGGAAAAACGTTTTTTTGCATTTTTGTAACACTCTTTCCATTGTGTGTGAGGACAAGTTGATAAAAAGCAACTTTTAAAGAAATAATACTTTTGCAAAATGTTGTTACAATCTTGGTTTAACCCTAATAATACCATTGTCTCCAAATTAGAGCAATGTAGACTCCAGCAAATCAGGCTTTTCCCCCTATGGTAGATCGTTCCCACTCTCTATTTTGCCCTCCTGGTTTTGGCTCACAAATACTGATGCCAAATGTACATGTGTGAACATGGCCTCAGCCTGGACTTGTCCTGATTACATCTTAGGGTTGTTGAGATTCAATGATTATCTACAACTTGTATTTGCTTTTAGATATAGTACATTGCATATAGTACTGTACTCTAGTATTTGGGGTTATTGATCTTTACATAGCCCAGATCGTTTAATATGTTATAGTGTCATAGCCTTATGTTGGTACTTTTGATGTTAGATTGACTTTATTCTATGAAGCAAACATGTAATTTAGGTCTTAAAGAGGTCGTCCAGATGAACATTTCTGACCCTTCCGACCACCTGCCTCAAACTATGAGGCCTGGGATTGGCTGAGCAGTTATTCCCTGCGTGATGGGAGGAGTCAGGAAATAGATAACAGCGGGGGATCTGTCATGTGCTAGATGGAGGATGACAGGGTATGAGAAAATAAGACTTAAATTACATCTAGTACCAGGATGAAGGATTGTAAACCAAGCCAACTAAGAAAAAATGCTTTAAAAATTATGCAAATGACATAACACCAATGGAGCTTGGAGCCCCTCAGGACCATTTGCATAATTTTAAAAGGCTTTTTTTTAAAAAAAAAAAAAACCAGGGCATAAGAAGCTGGTAGCAGAGAAGATCCTGCCAGAGGGGACACACACCAGTATGTCAGTTTACTTGGTTAACAATCCTTCATCCTGGTGGTGAATGTCCTTTCATTTTGTGCATCATTCCAAAGCATTGATTGGAGGACCTCTTGAGCCGGAAGAGATCCAGTATGATTATTAATTGACCTATTCTACATTATTCTGGTAGCTCTTGGAAATTCTCTCTGACCCCAGGGGGGCCTTACACACCTTCAAAAGGAGCTGACAATCATTTATCCGTTAAGGGTAGGTAATTTAATATAGTAAGGACAATAAACCTAATCATCAGACGGACCATTGCCTAGATTACAGGAGTCCTATAGAATGATGTCTTTGATAGGCATCTCCAGAATTGTGTTCCCATCACTCTTTACCTAGGCACAGCGACTTATCACCTTAACCTGTGATCCCATCTCTCTGCATTTGCCTTGTATTTGCATTAAAAAGAGACCGGAACTGTCAAATTGGGGCTACAGGGTGAAGAGCTGAGTGCCTTGGGTCCTCCACACTTCAGATGTAGACCACCATAGATGTCCTCTATGATGACCACTTGGCTGTATTTGAATGTCTTTTATTCTCGCATATTGAGGGGTCTACTTTGTAGATATCTATATAGGATCAAAAATTCTATTGTTTTCGGAACCTTAGAATATCTTTATGATATCTTTATACCTCATATATTAGATATGAGGTAACTGGAGGACATCGCACATTAGATCGCACCGTTCCAATATTTATTTACCAAAAATGAAGCCAAAATGTAAAAACCCATGTGTGCAAAACGTAGTGCCCATCCATACGTCACTCAGTCTTTCTTAGGGCTTTGACTCTTCTTATTTACACGATTGCTCCAGGTCATTGATGTTTAGGGGTATTGGTCTCTCTCCATTAACATTTCTTCCAATTGGGTTGAGGTCTAGACTTTGACTGTGCCACTGCATTGCCTTTATTCAGCCATTTGGTCATGGCTTGGGTGAAGAACTTGCGATCAATGTTCTCTTACATGATCCAGTTTCGGCCAAGATTTAGATGTTGGGTAGTGTGCTTCAAATTTGACTCTAGAATAATTTGTTGTTGTCATCTGAAGTTTCATTTACCAAACTTTTAGGACCTTCTTGATCATGTCAAAAGACAGAGGGTGGGCATCCATGGCTCATGACCTCTCCCTCATATAGACATGGAGTCGTGGTGATAAGACAACCCCTATAAGCCACCCATATCAGATAAGAGTTTTTTCTCCATTGAGAGGCATTGCAGGCCTTCCCATTGTTATCCGACTAGATCCCCCTTTTCCTCTATTGCTCTTAACAGTAGAATTTCCCTTTAATCTACAGAAATTCTATAGAACAGGTGAAGAGGACAAGACCTGCATTTTGAAGAGACGTCCTGTATAACTGATTATATGGGGATTGGATTTTCTTTCTCCCTGAATAGGGGGCAGGCTTGTCTGCAGGTTGTATCCGCTGTTTTGGCTAAACTTTCAGATTTATGTGATTCAGCCGCAGTACCAGGCACAGCCTATGTACAGGAGTGGTGCTGTTTTTCTAGTAAAAGAAGAACCTTTTCTTACTAGGCAATAAATAATTCAATAAAGGGGACGACCCATTAGCTCTTTGAACTTGTCAGTGTAGTAAAAATGTGGATTTCCCAAAATATTATAATTCCGGAGCATCTTATCTTTATATCTTACGCTATGGTTTATTTCGGCTTAGTTGAAAATTGGGCTTATGGGGGGTCCCGGCATAGTCTTACACTGTTCAATGAAAGCTGGGTTTATCATACCACCACTTAAAGGGATTGTTCAGTCACAACAACATGGTGAATGGTGGGGGTCTCAGTGGTGGGACCCCCATGAATTACAAGAACGGGAGTCCTTTGTACCCCATTTGGACCCCAAATGGTTGCACTTGTGCCCTGCTGCTCCATTCATCTCTATGGCACTGACAGTTATCTGAGCGCCGTGTTCAGCTTTCTCAGTCAGTTCCCTAGACAGTGAATGCAGCGGACGTGCGCATGTGCAACCAGACGCTCCATTCTTTTGGGGTGCAATGAATGGGGTTGTCCCCATTGATTATCAGTTATCCCATATTCTGTGGATGGGGGCTTACTAGTTTTGACTAGACAACCCCATTAAGGGGGTGGTAACGTTCAGTTGTCAATTTATTGATAATTAACAGCAGTAAAAGTTGTCTGATACTTTTACTTACCTCGATGTTGTAATATCTGCCCCTATTTGCCCGCTACCTTGGCACATTCCCTGGCATCTGAACTGTTTTCCTAAAGTATCCCTTACAGATGAGATGCGATCAGGTTTTTGCTTAGCCAGAAGGAACGATCAGAGGTTTTCCCTTTTCACTGTAAGATGAATGGATTTTTAAGACTCCTTAAAAGAAACCAGTCACATTATCCTTGTACGTCTCTCATGCCAAAAAAACCTATGGTAAGCTGCCGGAGACGTGAAGGCATTGTTCGGGAATTGGCATAGACACTGTAAATAGATACAGAATGGTAATTCTTCTTGCAATTAGATATGGTTTAAGACGTTCGCCATTGAGAACGCTGAAACTTTGATCTCTGAGCTGTCGTGCACGGCTGTGGCCCTGCAAGGGTTACCTGCGACGCTACTGTTTTGCGGGTCTGGTGGAGCCGGAACAAAAGACAGATGTACAATATACTGCGGAGCTGGAATCTAAATACTGTACGCTCCATCCTGGTGATCAGAGGGATTTATATCAAAGACAGATCTAAGGACTGGGCCTCCAGATATTTTGGCTTTATGATACCCCTAGCTGTGATAAGTAACTCATTTAGCTGAAGGTTGGATTAAGTCTATGCCAAGTCAGGCTTTGTAAAGGACTGTAATAAAGTCCTTGCAAAAATACAGCCTTTACTTTCCTCATATCGCGTTTTCGTAACCTCAAGTACTCTTATTTATTAAAGAAAAACGGGCACGTCGCCAGGGTTAGATGTACAGATGATATAACAACCCTTTTAGGATTTGTTTGGGTTAGAAAACTCACTTTAAAATACCATATTAGGAAATTTAGTAGATAGAGGAGGGGGGGGTCAGACATTTTTTTATTCTTATTTTTTAGCCAGAGTGACTACATAGAGCGGCCCTCACTCCCAACGCATCCTTTTATGACATAGGCAGCCCATTGATTTTAGTGAATGAACACTTTGTAATGCCTCATTTTTCCTGTGGTGGCGCTGCAGGGAAACTGAACACATTCTGGGAGGCTCCACACAGATTGCCCATGATCATTGGTGGATGTGAGGAGTTTAGATTAATTTCTGATAAACTGAAAGTTCTATAAATCTTAAAGGGATTGTCCGAGAGTAATTGTTTTTGAACGAAAATCATACAATATTGGTCAGCAACAGATTGGGAGGTCATAATGTACGAGAACTATGAATTAAAGACTCTTGTGGGGCCTGGAAAGCAGAGGAATGGGCGCAGCAGGGGATCGGTGAGGTATAAATTTTATTTTTACATCTTCCTTAGCCTTTTTCTTGGATGGACAACCCTTTTTCAGGGGACATTTGTGTGACAGGGCGTCTTTCGTCAAGCACGGGTCGTTCGGAGCCCAAGGCAACGAAAAGTCCTCCTTCCACTTGAAAAACAGGCACGTTCATGATGTTAACTACATACCAAATCTGACGTCCCTTGTAGCAATGGGGTTGACAGTATATGTATTGGTTTATTTTTGGCCTTGCTACTCAGAGCATCTGTATGTTTTTAGACTGATCTAATCTTTTCTTACGCCATCTATTATTTGCCAAATTTACCGCCAACAAAATTGCACCAACACTTTGGCACCCGATGTTGAATCTCAGACCACACCCATTACCGGTTTTCCACTTTTTAAAAATTACACAGGATAAGCAAACAGTCTTTTCTTTGGAAGAGCGTGTTCGTGAATTGGGTTTGATTAAAGTTTCTACTAGTAGTTGATTGAGAGGTCTCCAATTAGAGCTGTCATAATATTGTGATAAGGGCCTTAAAAATGTTCCCAGAGAAGCGGATATTTTTTCCAATACTGAGAGAAAATGGAAAACAATTGTAATATTCCTGCTAACTCTTCCCATTGATCCTTGTCAAATCTGGTGGGCCCTTTTCTCCATAGCTGTTAATTGATTTGCATTATTTATAAAGCCTATTTAACAGAAGAGCGGATCCATGTACCTAAAAAGTTGCAAAAAAACGTTTTAAAAAACTCAAATCAGAAACAAAGGGAAAAAAAATTATGCATCACAATAGCACATTTAGAAAGATACATAGCGCTGCTAAAGTATCCCGACTTCAGCCAATTTTGAAAAAGAGGTAAAATTAAGCAAATATTACATTTGCCCTTATGGAACCTCTTAATAATTCTGACTTGGAGTGTTCCATTAAGGCTTGTGTGCCAAAGAAAATGGCTTGTGAAACGCCCCAATAAGGGTCAAAATTAAATCACCTGAAGTTAAAGGTTTTGTTAAGAATGTGGAAATTCCCTTGCAACGCCCCTTTATTCTGTTACCGACTTTGACCAATCTCTTATTTTTGACTCTCCGAATGGAATCTTTCTTCTCCATCCCTAGGACTGGTTTTTTTTTCCCCACTTGCATTATTCCGGGGTTGGTAAAAGATAATGAGGGCGCACTAATTATTAGTAGACTTGTTAGCCTTGTGGGACGAGGAACTCTTGAAAAGAAATACCTGTTCTCCGAGCCTCCTGGCGCAGTGTCAATGGCCGTTGTTGCGATAGCCTGGGGAAGTGAGATGAAAGTGATCGTTCTAAAGCAAACGCAAAAAGTCTGAAGCCATCCAAGATCCGGCAGCAGGAGAACGCCTTCAGCTGCAGGTCTTGACACCGTGCCGAGCAGTCTGAACCCGGGGTCTTTTCAGTTCTGACCTTGCAATTATCTAAATATGTAGATGTGAGTCTACTTCTCCTTTTATGTGTGAGAGAATTCTGCTGCACTTATAAGAAAAAACAAAGCTCATCTAGTCATTTGCCTCCTCCAGGATAAAGTCTTTTTGTACTTTGTGGTCTATTTTTCTTTATTGTGGTCTTTTTGCTTGGAATGAATTTGTTTGAGATCTGAACTGTAAAGTTTTCCATTGTTTTCTAATAAACAATTCAATTAATTTCCTGCAGTCTCTGAAGGTTTATGTAGCGTGAAACTGGGCCATGTTATCAAGGAACATTTAAATGCCCCATAAACTCTTACTTAGCAAGCGCGACGCCACGCTTCTAGACTGCCGGCCTTATCAGTAAGTTATTACTCGCTTTGGTCTTATAGCGGTGGGGACATATGGATGGTGAGGCGGCAAAGTTGTCAGAAGTTAATGATTAGGCCTTGTTCTATAGTTTTCTCGGAGATCGGATGAGATTAGACAAAGTATTAACTGAAGCGTAAAGCAATGAACAAACCAAACAATTTGGGAACAAAAGTCCATGAAGTATATAGAAGTTTATAAAGGATATCATGAAAGACACATAAATAAATAGATTTAAATAATCAACAGGATAAGAAAATGTAATAATGTCATATTTTGCACTTTTCCTCTTGAGTGTTGCAAAACCTTTAATGTTTCCCATTAAAGTTTGTTGGAAAACATACTTGAGATCTAATAGGTAGGGATCAAAATGTCACGGCAACTTCATTATAGTAAAACTGTGAAATATAATGGGGCACATATACCTACCCGGTCCTGTCGCTTCCCCGCTGAGGTCCGCCGGAGTTCACCTTCTTCTTCCCGGTGTATGTCTTGTGACACAATCTGAATTTTTATATCCTGCGAATCAGTCGGGTTGTCCAATGGCCACGCCCCCTGATTCGTGTCGCATGAATGTCGGGGCCAAAATCCGATTGCGTGCGCCAAAAACCCCTGTTAAATGCGGCGCAAATCGGAAATAATCTGGAAACCCGATGGAAATGCGGTGCCCCATTAGTAAATGTGCCCCATTGTGTTCTGGCCCATCTAAGAGTAGGATATAATGGAGAGAAAAACTGAGCTCTGTGATATATCTGTTTATATGAGCGGAATTTCTGGATAAGAGATGAGTAAATTCTGACAGGACTCCAAGGAGAGACATTGCGATTACCCTTCCCTAACACAGTGATTGACAGGGAGTACTGATAACTATGCCCACACACAGTGATTGACAGTAAGTACTGATTACCCTGCCCACACACAGTGATTGACAGTGGGGAGTCTTGATCATCCCACCTACACACAGTGATTGACAGTGAGAGTACTGATAACTCTGCCCACACACAGTGATTGATAGTGGAGAGTCTTGATTACCCCGCCCACACACAGTGATTGACAGTGGAGTCTTGATTACCCCTCCCGCACACAGTGATTGACAGTGAGAGTCTTGATAACCCCACCCACACACAGTGATTGACAGCAAAGAGTCCTGATTACCCCACCCACACACAGTGATTGACAGTGGAGAGTCTTGATTACCCTGCCCACACACTGTGATTGACAGTGAGAGTCCTGATAACCCCCCCCCCCACACACACACACAGTGATTGACAGCAGAGAGTCCTGATTACCCCTCCCACACACAGTGATTAACAGCAGAGAGTCCTGATTACCCCTCCCATATACATCTTTTATAGAGAGATGTATTTTTCATTTTTGCTCATTGCTTTTATTGCTTCTTTCAGGTTCCTGTGGATAGAATAGTCATGGCTTGCACGGCGCCTCAGACGGGACTATTTTTGTATAAGATGCTGTGGTTTCTGCTGACATGCTTGGTAAGTAATCTGGGAGAAGTTGCTACTTTAGAGCGGCCTGGAAATCCCTGGAGGTCTCGGCAGTATATACTGTCACACATTGGAGAATCCTGTTTATCAGCAGCCAGTGAATAATCACATCCCGTCTTGTACAAACACGCTCGGCATAGCTGCGGTGTCTCCGCATAACACATCCAAGGACTTCAAAGTCTTCCCATTTAAACTCGATCCAGATTCCATATAAACGGAGAAAAATGTGCGGTCAAAGCTAATAATAAGCTACCAAGTAGAAGATGTGTATATTATTTGCGGTCAGCAGGGGGATCATTTTCCATTTGTCAGATTGCCACCACAAGTATTATTGGTTTGTGATTTTAAGACGAGACTCTTTCATTGGCGCAGGACTTCTAATGAAACAGCAGCTCACTACTTTATAAGGGGGAATTAGACACAGAATTGTATTGAAGACCCCTTTTGCTCTTTAATATCTAGACAGTCAGACTCCCCACAGCCTCCTGTGGGGCAGTTAATACTGCCTTAATACCTTAAAAAATAAACCTTTTCTTACATGTCATTCATAGTTTTGTGACCCAATAGAGAGTTCACCCATAGTCACAGTTATCCCAATTCCTTCTGTCTTTAATTGTAAAAACAGCAGGACACCCATTACTTCCCTATAATAGTCACAGCAGGACTCCTATTACTCCCCCCAACAGTCACAGCAGTACCTTCATTACAACCCCCAACAGTCACAGCAGTGCTCCCATTACACCCATCAACATTTAAAGCAAGCCTTCCATTACTTCCCAATAATAATCACAGCAGATATTTTGTTACTTTTACTTTGCATTATATCCATAACAGAACTCCCGATACTTCCTCCTATAGTCGCCTGTTACTTCCCCCTGTAATCACAATAGAACTCCCGATACTTCCCCCTATAGTCACAGCAGGATACCTGTTACTTCCCCCTACAGTCACAACAGAACTCCCAGTACTTCCCCCTATAGTCAGAGCAGGACTCTGTTACTTACCCCTACAGTCACAACAGAACTCCCAGTACTTCCCCCTATAGTCAGAGCAGGACTCTGTTACCTACCCCTACAGTCACAACAGAACTCCCAGTACTTCCCCCTATAGTCAGAGCAGGACTCTGTTACTCACCCCTACAGTCAGAGCAGGACTCCAAATACTTAACCCTATAGTCAGAGCAGGACTCCTGTTACTTCCCCCTATAGTCACAGCTGGACTCCCGTTACTTCCCCCTATAGTCACAGCAGGACTCCCGTTACTTCCCCCTATAGTCACAGCTGGACTCCCGTTACTTCCCCCTATAGTCACAGCTGGACTCCCGTTACTTCCCCCGATAGTCACAGCAGGGCTCCCGTTACTTCCCCTATAGTCACAGCAGGACTCCCGTTACTTTCCCCTATAGTCACAGCAGGACTCCCGTTACTTTCCCCTATAGTCACAGCAGGACTCCCGTTACTTCCCCCTATAGTCACAGCAGGACTCCCGTTACTTCCCCCTATAGTCACAGCAGGAGTCCCGTTACTTCCCCCTATAGTCACAGCAGGAGTCCCGTTACTTCCCCCTATAGTCACAGCAGGACTCCCGTTGCTTCCCCCTATAGTCACAGCAGGACTCCCGTTGCTTCCCCCTATAGTCACAGCAGGACTCCCGTTACTTCCCCCTATAGTCACAGCAGGACTCCCGTTACTTCCTCCTATAGTCACAGCAGGAGTCCCGTGACTTCCCCCTATAGTCACAGCAGGAGTCCCATTACTTCCGTTGTGTCATTATATGACGGGCCAGAGGAGGATTCATGGAATCACAACCTGTTGTAGGTACGTGGATGTTGGGTTGATGAGAGCAGCTCTCTGGTCTCCTAGGTACAGCAGGGTTACGTTGTCTCCAGTCTGGGGAGCAATAGGGACGGTCACGCAAAGTGATGAGTGCCATAGATTTCCATCCAGTCAGCATGAGCTTGTTTGACTTGTTTTGCATGTGAAGTCCTGGCTCCTCTCCTGAGAGCAGCCACATTGATTTGGCACGGCTCTGTTAATAAACACTAATTCGTCCACCAAAATCAATTATTCATTTGAGTCTGCGAAGATTAATTGTTTCAAAATAAACACGTGAGAGGCCGGCATCTGGCATCCATATGGTAATAGCATCGTTCTGATCACAGATTACCACTGACTGCACTCATCTGGGAGGCAACACGCGCCAATTTTTTATTATCTGTGTGCCGGGTTGAATGGCTTGAAATATCCCCCATTTACCTAAATATTGGATTTCTCATCTGTAATTTACATCAGTAATTATGAATTTAGTATTTGTACCCTATTGCCTTATACAAATGAAGATTATAGAATATGGGGTCCCCTCTATGGTCCCACCAAAAATTGGGCCTGTTAGTCTTTATATGAGATCACTGCCATGAAGCTCAGTCTGATTTGGAGGTGTTTGGCTACTTACCAAATAAGTGATGTCTGTATTTAGGATGTTTGTTGCGATCTTGGATTCCAGACCCATAAAGGTCTCACTTTACTGTATGTCATAAAATGGCCAAAGCGGAAAATAGAGCCCGCTCTGAAATAATGGTCTACCGGCTTCCAAATCAGCATTGTCTATCAGATTGTAAGTTTCCCAGCAATGTTTAGAGAAAATAAAATTGAAAGTTTCACATAAATTATCTTTTTGGTGCACCAGGGGTGTGTCTGTGCTTGTCGGGTCACCGTTTCTTCGTCTTGCCCCGCCCAGCACTATCCCTTCTCACAACCACTGTAGAAAGAAGGCATTGATCAAATAAAACAAGTGCACCGGCAGGCACGACCCCGCCCCCATTGCACAGAAAGGCTAATTTGCATATAGATAATCCTCCAATTCCTTGTGAAACTGAAAAAGTATGTCTAGAGTGATGGGTTGATCGTAGATGGATAGCTTTGATGATTTTCCACTATGTAACATCAGCATGCACATTGTGACGTGAGAGGTGTAACATCTGGTATCCCGGGAGTAAATCCCCCAGACTTAATGATTCACAGAGGGAACGGTTAACACGTTCCCTCAGGCTTTTCTCAGGAAAGATGTAGGACTGGAGAAGACCTCAAGTGGAGAAATGTCCACAGAGGTTGTTTATGGTTTGTGATGGAGAAATCACATAAAGAGGTGTCAGAACTGTTGTTAGTAGTAGCAGGACTGTGACATAGTGATTTATATTCTGGTATTGTAGCTGGACCTGGAGCACTTGGGTAGTGTTCTCGCACTGCTGTGCTGGGAGATCTCTCTCACTGTCGTTGTTAATGGAAGTTTTAATTTTTTTTAAACTAAAAACACAGCAGTGCTCCAGGGGCAGCTGTAATTGTGGACTATAAATTTATTTTCACAGTCCTGCTGCTACTAATAACACACACACACACACACACACACACACACAAAAGTATGGTTCATTAGATCTCCAAGGAAAATAGTTAAGACTGTCTGTCTGCAATCAGACATGGTCAAAACTGCTAGTACATTGGGGAAATGTTTGTGTAATTTAGATCTTACCAATGTAGGTATGAAAAAATGGAAAATACCGTAGTTGAAAAATTTTATGCAAACTGAATTGTAAAACTTCTTTTACCACTCCTCTACGTAAAGTGTAAGATCACCTTATGGCTGTTTATTAAGGTAATCAAGTTGAGGGAGAGAATGATCATAACATCAGACTACACACGGTTTGTTTGTAGTCTGTTCCCATGGAGATCAAAAAGCATTGATACCTTTAGAAACAACAAAACTGTAGGATTTCTATAATCAATTCTAATGGATTGACTCCATACTTTGCCTATTTTTCCAAGTAAATGATGTCTGTATAGGTTGGCACCAGTCTTTTGTAACGACATAGTTTTCCTAGAGCAAATAAATGATAAAACTTTTTTAAAAAACTTTTTTTCTAGGTAACTAGAGTATTTTCCGAAGTTGGAGACTGCAAGGAGCAGGAATACTTTGATAACACTGGGAACTGTCGTCCCTGCAGGCAATGTGGCCCGGGCAAGGAGCTATCAAAGGTATAGTAATGTATATATTATAGTAATGTTATAGTATATTATAGTAATGTGTGTGTATATATATATACAGGCGGTCCCCTACTTAAGGACACCCGACTTACATACAACCCATAGTTACAGACAGACCCCTCTCACCTCTGGTGAAGCTTTCTGAATGCTTTACTATAGTCCCAGACTGCAATGATCAGCGGTAAGGAGTCTGTAATGAAGATTTATTGATAATCCTTGGTCCCATTACAGCAAAAAATGTTTAAACTCCAATTGTCACTGGGGCCAAATTTTATTTTGTCTGGATCTACAATGATAAAATATACAGTTTCGACTTACATACAAATTCAACTTAAGAACAAACCTCCGGACCCTATCTTGTACGTAACCCGGGGACTGCCTGTATATATATATATATATATATGTATATATATATATATATATATATATATTATAGTATATTTGTAGAGGGCAGACAATCTAGTAAAAGAACCTTATAAAAGAGGGGGCCCAAAAAGCAGATTCTCAAAAAGCAATATATTTCATGAGTTTTCTTTAATATTTTTGTAGTTCAGCCTGCTGCAGCAGATCTTGGAGACCAGGCTAAACTACCAGCTGGTTACCAAGATCCAATTTTCTTAAACAAATTGGAGGCTATATACCTTAGCAGTATATTGGTCATGCCCACCGATTTTGGACCTCCTGACTTTCCCTGGTTGGCAGATGAGATAAAGAAAGGGCTGTTAAATTACAACATGTCTAAACCTTTTTTTCTAAAACACAGCAGAAGGAGCCCCAAACATCAGTAAAAAGTGGGTTCTCTGCTTTGATTAAGTCTTACTTACCATCCTGGTGTTAAAAGCACATAACAAAGTGCCCCTCTTCAGGGTTAACCAACGATAAGTTGTAGTCTATGGTTAAAGCTGGCAATAAGAGTTCAATTTCCTGAGGCTCCCCCAGAGGGGACAATGAGTATTACACATATAGTCCCTGCAAGATAGGTTATGTCCTCTTGAACGGGAGACTCCATTTTAACTACAACGGTCAAAAGATAGTGTCCTGAATGGGTTAAACGTTCTATAAGTCCTTAATAAAGTTTATGAAACTGTGTCTTCTTAAAGGAAATTTACCATCAAAATCCATCATGATAAACCAGGGGCACTTACTCATAAAACCGGGCACCGTGACTGTCGTGATCTTCTTATATCTGTTATGGCCTTCTTCCTTTTAAAATTAAGTATTAAAGGTATACTAGGCCCTGGGGGGCATTACCAGAGGCCCCTGGCTTTACAGGCTGTTACACTGTGCAAGAGCACTTCTCCCTCCAACAGGCAGAAGGAGGAGAAGTACTCCTGCATTGAGTAACAGCCTGTGATGCTAGAGCATGGAATCGCTGCTTGGTAACACCGCAAGGAGCCCTTCAGGTTCATAAACATAATTTTAAAGGCTGATTTAAGAAGGAAGGAGGCCATGGATAACAAATATAAGAAGATCACCACAGTCCTGGTGCCTGGATCTATGAGTAAGTGTCCCTGTTTTATCATGATTGATTTTGATGATAGATTTACAAGTCAATTAAATCTACGAGGAATATTTAGTTACCTTACAGCACCTCCGCAGGAGAAAGGAAGTATTACACATATCCTGTAGTAAACACTGGGCTTTATATGTAATCAGAGACTTGTTGGATCTTCCACCTTGTCCCGGCTGTTCTGTCTGATTTCCTTTTATCACAGCTATAACGTATGTAATCGGAATGATTTATCCAGCGTGTATTCGATCCGGATATTTCATGATTTCTTTTGTGTGGATTTCAGTGCGGCCCAGGAGCCTAATGCGGGTACATCTGTTATTCTGTACCCTCTGACATTATGAGATCTTCCTCATATCCTTTGTTACATAATACAGAAAAGCCTCTTTTATACTTTTTTCGTCCCTTTCTTTCTTCTTTTTCATCTGCTGTTACTTTCTTGCATCAGTAGAGAAGATGTGGACTTTAAGGAGCGATCCAGGGGGCATGACATTATGTACTGGGGCTTATTGCAGGTTTAGGATTTGGCAGAAACCTCAAACATCTGTTGAAGCCGAGATGAATAGAAATGTAGATGGTTTTGATTTACAGTCAGCTGGAGAGGGAGCACATCTCTGCAGAATTGGCTTTCAGTAAAAGAAAGAATGTGGCCGTAAAAAAGCCGAATGACATAGATTCCTGTAAGACGACTCGCTCGGATCTGGAGATTTTCTTCTTGCAGAGGCTTTTACTTTTTTTCTCTACTGAGGATTAAGAAGCCTTCACCTTTCACATGTACTTCAGGTCATGGCCGCCAGCTCTTAAGATGCCTCTATGCACATGCACTCCTGGTCAGTAGTGATCCGGCAACTTCCAACCTCCAAACCGGTGATTGTCTTTGCCAAGAATCCGCATTTTCCATGGAAAATCAGAGCTTAAGCCACTGAGTCTTCCTATAGATCCGTGTTAGTGCATCCCTGGCGCAGGCTACCTGAGCCTTTCACAGGACGCAAACAATGGATCCATGGTCTCCCATGCCATTGGTGTTTGAGGGCTCGATAATGACAAGGACAGGCAAGGATAGGACCAGCTCTATAATTTTCTGTGCATATTAGTCCATAAAAATACATTGGGGCGTGTTTTATCTGTCAAATTGCTGGCAAACCCATGTCAAAAAATAACACTTGTGTGTTAAAGCTAAGTATCAGAATACCGACACAGAAACACTAACATGCCGACACGGGAACAGAACCTTAAAGGGTTGTTCCATCTCAATGCTAGATCATCGCTATTAGGTAAGTGGGGTGTGTGTGCTCAAATCGACACAAAGAAAGAAACTGGACGAACGTCTCCGTTTTCAGGTAACTGTAGCTCAGCTCCTATTCAGGCTGTAGTAATACAGTGCGGCCACTTCACAGAGAATGGAGCTGTTCCTCCAGCTTGTTTCTCTGTGTTTATTTTAACTCTAGAGGCCAGAAATAGCCAATTAGTTTGGGGTCCTGTATGTCAAACCTCCCACTGATCTGCCCATTCTATGGAATATAACTAAGGTGGAAAACCCCTTTAAGGCATCAGCATTTAAAGGAAATCTACCATAAAAATTAAGCATGATATACCAGGGAAACTTCCTCATAGATCCAGGCACCGTGACTGTGGTAATCTTCTTGTTATCCATTGTCTCCTTCCTTCTACATTCAACTTTTAAAATTATGCTAATGAGCCAGATTGTTACCAGAGCGCCTCCATGCTTAAGCTTCAGAGGCTGTTACATTGTGCAGGAGGACTTCCCCCTCCATTGTGTGAGATTACAGCAGGCAGGGGGAGGCGGATGTGCTGAGGGAGCAGGTGGAAAGGGGAGACAGCCTGTGATGCTGCAGTACAGAGGGGCTCTGGTAACAACCCTTTAGGCTCATTAGCATGTTTATAAAAGTATATTTTAGAAGAAAGGAGGCCATGGTGACAAATATAAAAAGATTACCACAGTCCCGGTTTATCATGATGGATTTTGATGATAGATTTCCTTTAAATCCAGTAAGTGTTACTGTGCTGGTAACTCTTTTCGCTGCCGAGGATGCACCTGCGCGGGTCCCTAAAACAACACACTACACTAACATTTATCTATATAGCTTGTTTTGGCATTATTTTGACATGACATGCATATGGGACAGAACATATATTTACTTCTTGGATCTTTTTTCGCACGCTGATGATCTGAGTGTTTACCTCTTTGTGGCGCTCGATGAGCCGTGCTGTGAGGGGGCCGGCACCCCATGACATGTGTTTGGCAATGGTCTCTATTCACACTGGTGAAGTGGAATTGCCTGCGTGTGAACGTCTCCCCGGCTCCTGCTCATTCACATGGCTGACTTCATTAGGACACAGATACCTCAGCGAGCCCGGCCATAAGCTGCTGATAATGCAGCAGTGGGAGCCCTCGAAATAAAAAAAACCCTTTATCATTCAAATGGCCCCTGCTTTCTCAGACACAGCGGAGGGCTAGCTTTTGCCTATAGGAGTAAGGGAGATTATTAGCCTTGAAAAACTCGCTGCAAGCTGCGGCAAGACTCTTTGTTTCTGATCAGAACTGTGATCATTAAGACGCTGGATCTACTAACTTCATCTAGAGAGATGGCCAATTAATCGCTGCCCCCCCCCACCCCCCACTCCTTATTGTATGCCAATATGTATGCAGCACCACCTGCCTACACCAGTTCACATGGGACATTTCCTGGCACCCCTTGTTATGTACAGGCGGTCCCCGGGTTATGTACAAGATAGGTCCATAGGTTTGTTCTTAAGTTGAATTTGTATGCAAGTCTAAACAGTATATTTAATAATTATAGATCCAGACCCAATGACAATTGGAGTTTCAAATTTTTTGCTGTATTTGGACCAGGGATTATCAATAAATCTTCATTACAGACAGCTGATCATTGCAGTCTGGAACTATAATAAAGCATCCAAGGAGCTTCACCAAAGGTCACAGTGAGCAGAGGGGTCCTTCTTTAAATAGGGGTCGCCTATAAGTCGTGTGTCCTTAAGTAGGGGATCTCCTGTACTGCAGAAATTTATGTGGCCGGTTGGATTTCTACAGATACCTTAAAATTGATGGGCTTCTGGGACCTCCACTGGTCTTGAGAATAGGGGCTTCCCGTTTCCTGTTACTAAAGGACAACCCAAAAATTACTACAGCTTAAAGGACATATACCATCAGGATCAAGGATTGTAAGCCAAGCACACTGACATACTGGCGTGTGCCCACTCTTGCAGGATATGCTCTTCTTTTAGCATCTTATTCCCTGGTTTAAAAAAAAAAGTAAATTATGCAAATGAGCATGAGGGGCCCTATAGGTGTTAATGGAGCCTAGAGCCCCTCAGATACATTTGCATAATTTTTATGCAAAAAATTGGACGTAGGATGCTTAAAGAAGAGCAGACCCCACCAGCATGTCTGTGAGCTTGGCTTTAAATCCTTGATCCTGGTGGTAGATGTCCTTTATATAAAAAAAAGGCAGTTCAGGGAGAAAGTTAAAAAAATAAAAATATTGTTCCACTTTAGAAGAATATTTCCAATATTTATATTCTAAGGCAGAGAAACTAGGCTCACTCTCCGATGCAATGCCATTATAATGGGGAATGAGATCCCCATTCTTATGATCAACAGGGGTCCCGGTGGTCAGACCCCTAAATTACACTTTCCTGTGGATGGGAGAATTTTGGCTGCAAAATTCCACAATTTGTAGGTGGAAAATGTTGTGGCCTGACATTATTTTCTTTATAGGTTAGTCAAATAATCTTTGCTGCTTTGTTTTCTATATGTTTATTACAGTAGCTTTTTTTTTTTTTTAGGCTAAAAGTTCTGATGTATTCTTCTAAAATTAAAAAAAAACACAATAAAAGTTGATCAACCGCTCCCTTAGATGGTTGTTCTAACTTAAGAACTGTAGTAATTTTGGTTTGTCGGTGAGGATAACAATGTGGTTTAAGCTGAAGGCAACATTTTTTTTCATTTTCATAAGTTTTAAAACTTTCCATATGCAAGGCGGGACGTCCTTGTGGACTGAAGTCTGACATAGCAGTAAACTGAGGACAGAGAAGGAGCCTCACTACATCACACTTGAGTTTTTGAAGGAACATCTTCATCTAGCAAAATATTGGTGTTAGAATGGGGTCAGGCTTGTGTTTTACGTCCTGTGTGTGTGGTCAAAAGGTCCTCTCTAAGGCCAATATGGAACTTGAAGAAGTTTAATATTTATTACAGATAATAATAGGTCCCTAATAACAGAGAGAATTCCTTCTTTTGACTGCCATGGCTTTTCCTTTTTAGGAATGCGGATTCGGATATGGGGAAGATGCACATTGTTTACCCTGTCGACCAAATAGGTTCAAGGAAGACTGGGGTTTCCAGAAATGCAAGACTTGCCTAGACTGTGCATCCGTCAACCGGTACCAGAAGACAAACTGCACGCCAACGCTGAACGCCGTGTGTGGAGAATGTTTACCCGGGTAGGAAATATGTTTTATATTATATACCCTCTGGCTCATGTCTATTGTTGGAGACACCAAAGTCTTAAGTATGTGCTAAGTACCAACAAAGAGATCCATGGATGTCATCTATAGGTTCCTTGGCTGGTCAATACAACTGGGACTTAATACAGGCAGTCCCCAGGTTACGTACAGGATAGGTTCTGTAGGTTTGTTCTTAACTTGAATTTGTATGTAAGTCGGAACTGTAAATTTTATAATTGTGACCCCAGGCAGAATTTTTTTGGTCTCTGTGACAACTGGATTTTGAAAATATTGGATTGTCATAAGAACCAGAACTTATAATAAAGCTTAATCGAGGCCCGTTTGTAACTAGGGGTCATCTGTAAGTCGGGTGTTCTAAAGTAGGGGACCGCCGGTACTAATACATAGGAGAATAGCCTAGTATCACCCTAAATTCTTTACCAATTTATACACTTCAATAAGAAATTGCATAGATTTACTTTTCGAAGAAAAAGAGCCAATTGGGCCTACATGTTGGGCACCAAATTTACAATGTGTTTTAGAAATTTCTTCTGCTTTCTTATTTCCAGAAGGGAGTGTGGCTTCACAAAAATGGGGTATATTTTAATATACATGAGTCCACTTTACAAAATATTTGCCAGGAGAGGTGGTAGCTCCAGTAGTGTATTATAATACAGGGGGTTTGGCGGTAGCCTGAAGTTTTTTAGATGGCTGAGGACCACTTGCCAAATTTAATAGACATGTACACAAGAGCCATTTCAGGACCTCTACAGGTCCTGAAGCTGCAGATTGAAAGCAGTCAGAAGGGACGTAACCTCCATTCTGCGAGAAGCTGATTCTAGTACCATATGAAGGAAGTGATTCTAGACTTGTAGGGGCTATAATATTCATGCAGCCCAGCGCCCATGGCTGTAGGTCCACTATAGAAATAAATATGGGCAGATCAATCATAATTCGATGAAACTAACAACAAACTCGTTAAACTAATACATAGTTGGACACTTTTTTTCCCCCCAAAGGATCAGTCTTCTTGGATATCAAACCATTTTCTTGCCAGTCCTCCCGTTTTTTTCTTCTCAGGAGTGATCGTCCTTCACTTTATTTTGACAAGCGTAGATCAATTAAATTCAGCTTAGACGGGGCTCGGTTGCTGCTCATTAGCCCTTCTGTATTTCAATGGCCCACTACAGAGGTCTGTCTTTATGAAATGAATTCCCTACATGGTAGGACACTACAGACCCTCACCCCTCTTAACAGTCGAGAGGGGTGAAATATTTTTCTAATGAATTAAAAAAGGGAACTCTCAATTAAAGCAAAGAACTTGTCCTGAATCCTTAATTCCATCTTTCTTTGTGTTGGAACAAACATGTTTAGGCCTCTCTTATACTGCCGAGCCGGCACTGCCTGAGGGTATCATTAAATAGAGACGAACAGGAGGCGGTATTATCAGAGATCTGACTACTCATACTGTAATGATGAGGAATTTTGTACAGTTAGATGCAACTTTTTCAGGTGGGATGATCATCAAATCTGTAGTCTTCAATCCCTACTTTTGCCTCCTGGCTACAATTTTATGATGGTGCCTGTACACATTTGGGAAACCTTTCATAGGACTCGTCTACCAATCCTTGTGTAGGAGGGCCTATGCATTCCCCCTAAATATCAAATGGCTGGAAAAAAGTTGGATTTGATTATAGATAATTATGTTCTTGGGAGATATCAACGTGGTTCTCCTCATTGCTAAATGATGAACGTGTGCAAGATGGTTGTATTGGAAGATGTCGGCAAAATAGGCATTTTAATATTGTTTATGTCTATGGCACATAGCAGTCTCTAAGGTCTTCACCTATGAGTATTTCTGCTGTGTTCTAGGTTAAGAAACAATGTTTTCAGATGCCTCATAAAGGAAATTTGAGTAGACGGGCATATATTTCCACAAAAGGGGTAATCCAATTTTTGGATGCAAATACAAAAAAGTACCTTCCCCTCCACATTGATCTAGTGCTTACCCTTGACCGTGTACTTTATTGACACTAGGACAACTAGATAAATAGATTTACAAACTTTATGTAAATTATTTTTGTGGTGCATGAGGGATGCTTTTGATTGACATTGGGGCAGATTTACTTACCCGGTCCATTCGCGATCCAGTGGCGCGTTCTCTGCGGTGGATTCGGGTCTTCCGGCGATTCACTAAGGTAGTTCCTCCGCCATCCACCAGGTGGCGCTTCTGTGCTGAAGTTCCCCGAGGCCCGCTGGAATGCCCTGAAATTCACCGGCCTATACCTGGTGAAGGTAAGTGCAATTTTCGCGACACATTTTTTTTTAAAAATGCGGCAGTTTTTCCGAATCCGTCGGGTTTCCGTTCGGCCACACCCCCCGATTTCCGTTGCGTGCATGCCGGCGCCGATGCGCCAAAATCCGATCGCGTGCGCCAAAATCCCGGGGCAATACAGGGAAAATCGGCGCAAATCGGAAATATTCGGGTAACACGTCGGGAAAATTGTCATCCTTGGCCATGATCTTAGCACCATTTTGTTTCAAATTTTTGCACATGCACTAATCATTTTTGTTCTTATTGCTCTGAACTTATTCTTTTGTGCGGCTCCTAACTAGTTTAGTATTCGTGCACCCAGAGAGAAGCACACTTTTTTAAGATTAAAAATAGTAAAGCCTGTGATATGATTATAGTTAGAAAATTGTCTCCAGTGGACAATCCCTTTAAAGCAATGCAGTGAATATTACAAAACCTTGATGAGAAAAATTTACAAGTGTAATTAAGTTGGACTTGTGCTTCTGCTTGACCTGACAAATTGCTCAAAAAAAAAATTGTGCAGTAGGGGCATCACATGTATCGTAGCCGGTCTCTGCTCACATTCCTTCACCATACTATGAAATCTCATTTATTTTTTGGCACGCTTGTTCCCCGCTCTCACTGCTGTGGATCAGTTTTCAGCTCTTTGCGGACTTTTCTGGTTATGATTGTCTTCATACGTTCCTAAAGTATTTGTTCCACTCTGCTTGGTTGAGTCCACAGACTTCTCTGTTGTGATTCCAAAGTTGCATTGACCATGCCCGACTGAAGCAACTCGGAGCAGCCATGTTGTCAGGAATGCAGCAATTGTTTTTACACGCTGCACGGTGATCTCACGCTACGGAGCCACCCTCGCAGGGTAACTGAGAACATCTTTAGGTTCTTGTTCTATTTAGGAGAAAACATGTGAGGATGCAGTGAGGCCTTAGGGTGGTATTGACCTTGATGTATCCGGCGAGTGGCTGTGCAGCATTTACATGTGAAAAGTCTTCAGCTGCAACGTATGAAAAGTCGGGAACGGGAATGATCCGTGTTAGTCCCCTCCGCCACCTAATAATCCTAAATGCGAGCAATAAGCTAGCATTTGTGATTATTTCAGGACTTCTACGACAATGTCCTGGCGCAGAAGCCCTGATACATAAAGCCCCCCCCCCCTTTAGCGTATAGAATATCCTTAGGACATACGACCCAATATGTGCATCCCAATACATTTGACACCAACTTGTTCATTAGAACATACTAATCAACATTCGCATCCCAAATTCCAAGGCATTTCATCTCAACTTCTTCATCACCTACAACTGATCTGATAGAAAATCATTTGTCATACAGTCACCACATGAGTTCCCCCTTGGAGGTTGTATGTCATCACATATACGGCTCATATTAGGCTTAGTTTCCCAGCAATGCACACATCATGCGTGGTCATAAATCTTACTCCACTAATGAATGAAGTATACATCTATAATCTATTTGTGCTAAGGTGAAAAAACGGATTAGGGTGGTCGATCCAATGCAAGACATTACAGACGTCGTGGAGATGTCAGTTTAGAGATGTTGGGGTTGGTTTAGATGCTACATTGGATAGGAGATAAGTCTCCCTGAAGCCTCTTAGCCAGTATTGTTCACCTAAAAGTAGTGTGTTTTAACTAGCATAATTGGTACAAAAACTAGATGAAAGATGGAGGAGTGAAATCCTCAGAAACCCAATCTAGAATCACGAAGATGTGCTTTGTATGTTACAGGTTCTATAGGAAGACAAAGCTCGGTGGATTTCAAGACATGGAATGTGTTCCCTGTGGGGATCCCCCACCTACATATGAGCCACAGTGTAAGTATCACTTCATTGACTTTGGCTGGAAGTCTTGATTTTTGGTTGGATTAGTCAATTTTTGTAAGACAGTGTAAAAGAAGGGGCATCCTAAGAACCGAGTGTTACATTGTTCCTCTGTTATCCCCCATGTACTGAAAATGAATGAAAAAATTGGCATGATCTTCCGGTGGGCCCAGAAGACAATAAAGTTGGGATGCTAGTAGGGTCTATATCCTGGGGGTGGATGGGGCCCACCCTTCAGTATAAAAGTATGTGGTGGTCCCAAGAAACTCCACTTGGATCACTCTTGTACATTGGATTTGTAAGCACAAGGTCTAGACTTCTATTTTTGACCTTGTGTCTACATTGTTGAAAGTTTGGAAAGAATTGATATTTGCAGCATTTTACTTTTGTGATCTTCCGGATTGAAAAGCTACTTTTCCACTTCAGAGAAATGTTTGTTCACCACAATGTGAATATGAAGTTCTGATTTTGGCTTTAGCGCAGACAGGCATATGGCATCGGTATAACAGGTATTATTGCTTGATGTATTCGGTTAATCCCTATAATTTTGTGGTTTGTTATATGAAAAATGATTGAAGTATGAGCTTTGGATGCTGGTTCCTAGTTTTAAAGGAACCCTCTAGTCTCAGCTGATTCATTGAGTTATACCTTGTACAGGGCATGAAGGGAGGAGCAGGACTCCAGGTTCTAGCAAGGTTCTGGGAATACCATCAAAATGAGTCCTGCTTCTCCCTTTTGGACCTGCAACATGTATGGTACAAACCGAGTAGCATTTATGAATCCTGCTCATTTAACCCCTAATATGCAGTGGTAAATTTGACCACATAATCTTAGTAGTGAAACTGCGGTTAAACTCCTCCTGTCGTTTGGTTAACCCTCAGCCACCACTACCTTGCTGCAAATTAAGGGTGCCAAAGGGTTGTCTTATCAGCCAGGGGCCTAATGAGGTTCTCCAGCTATGCCATGTTTAGCCTTTATGGCACTTCCTTAGGCAAGTTTAGTAAGCCATCACTAAAAGACACAATGTACACACTACAATGGATAACAAAATTGATCATGTATGTAAAAAAATTAGCTTACTCAAGTCAAACTAGCAATTTTTATAAAAATTATTTTACAGCTTGTACAAATGATGAAACAAAGCAATTATAAAAAAGAAAAATATATACTTTAAGATAATTAAAACTATAAATATACATTTGATATTTACACACGTATGTTACAGTTATTACAAGTGTCGTTTTTACCGAACAACAGAAAAAGTTAAAATAAACCTAAAAAAACAATGCCGGAATTGAAAAAAAACCAAAAAAATGAGAAACTGAGGATCAAAAAGTTGAAAACTGACTGCAAATTGTGGAAACATTTCCTTATTCTTCTTCTTGCTTTTGCTTATGCTTTTTAATAGAGATTATAATTCTGACACAAAACCTCCAGATTTCTAGTAAAAAGTAGAAATCCAATGTAGACCTTCATTCAGCTCAATAGGCTTGATATGGATTGGTATTTTATTGACTTGGAATCGGAATAGTTCATAATTTTATTTGGCAATCAAAATAATTTTTAATACAATTTTTGATTTAGCATATTTAGCCGTTTTGAGCCAAAATTATCCTCAAATCCTTCAAAACCAAATATTTATTATTAACACGGCTGCGTCACTTCCCGACAGTGCCGACTTTTTTTTTTTCTCTTTTTAATGGACGACTGTCAGAGTAATCCTGCATCATATTAAAACATCTTGTCCCGTTCTGTGTTGACTCTAGCTGGAGCCATTGTTGATCCAAGCAGCCATGAGTTGATAAATTGGCTCACCCCTATAGCCGGCAGCTTAGATCTCGCTTGTGAAATATTTTTCGAGAAAGCTCTGATCGGAGCATTGAAAGTAACTTGTTCTCCAGCAGATGTATGTGTATATTGCAGGAGGGCGCACACAGATTAGATTTCAACCTTTAAAACCCAAGTAGTCTATAAGGGAGAGGCAAATATTTGTAAGCCCTCTTCAAGTGCTTTGGTGGCAAATGAAAGTGTTAATGCCTGTGGGGCCCCCATAAATTAACAAAGTCTTTTGTAACACTGAGATACTTTGGCAAGTGTTTTGTTTGCCTGTGAACACTTGTAAGGGGCATGAACTTCCTGTGCTAAAGGCTTATAGAGTGTAGCGAGTTTATTAAGACTTTGATCAGAAATTCTAAGAACTAGTAGCAGTTGATTATTACCCAGCTGGCAATAAATCTCCCGTCTTCCTTTTATTCGCTGCCTGGTTTTTTCAGATATTTGAAAACAGAAACTGGTTTAAACATTTACCCTCCACTGGAGGAGGGATGGAAGAGACCTCCTTGTAGAAACACGAGAGTCTGAGAGTTAAAGTCTGACACCATGGGCGCTGGGGGTTTTTGGTGAAATAATTTTTGAAATTAATTTTTGTAAACCATTTGACGGTAAATTAAAAAAATATTTTTTTTTTCTGAAGGAGTGGATCGACATTTATTTTCTTGTTTTCTGCTTTTGGATATTTTCCTCCAACAAAAATAGCAGATAGGTTTCGACCCATAAGAACCTTTATCGAGCTTTAGACTCATTTCATTAACTATTGTACTGTATGTTATGTTCTATATGCTATGTTGATGGTGTAACTTTACATCATGTTCTCCTGGGATGGAGGGTCGACTTTACATCGTGTTCTCTAGGGATGGAGGGTTGAGTATGCATCGTGTTCTCCTAGGATGGAAGGTCGACTTTACATCATGTTCTACTGGGATAAAGGGTCGAGTATACATCATGTTCTCCTGGGATGGAGGATCGAGTATAGATCATGTTCTCCTGGGATGGAGGATCGAGTATACATCATGTTCTCCTGGGATGGAGGGTCGAGTATACATCATGTTCTCCTGGGATGGAGGGTCGAGTATACATCATGTTCTCCTGGGATGGAGGGTCAAGTATACATCATGTTCTCCTGGGATAAAGGGTCGACTTTACATCATGTTCTCCTGGGATGGAGGACCAAGTATACATCATGTTCTCCTGGGATGGAGGGATGACTTTACATCATGTTCTCCTGGGATGGAGGGTTAAGTATACATCATGTTCTCCTGGGATGGAGGGATGACTTTACATCATGTTCTCCTGGGATGGAGGGTTAAGTATACATCATGTTCTCCTGAGATGGAGGGATGACTTTACATCATGTTCTCCTGGGATGGAGGGACGACTTTACATCATGTTCTCCTGGGATCGTAGGGTACTGCAGACTTTTCTCTAGATCAGGTAAAGCAGACCTTTTTATGGCAATTTTGGACACCAAACTACCCACAGTACCTTATGGACCTTTGGCCTAAATCTGAGACACCTGTAGTATCTCTGTCTGGTGCCTTAATTGAATAAACACTAATACTTACATAGAGAAAAGTATGATGAACCACAACTGAGCCATCTCTGGGGTTCCCAGCACTTGCGAGTTGGTTCAGTGAAGCTATTTTATAAATTTCACAAAAATGATTGCTCTTTTGGGTGTAAGGGGGGAAGTATGGGGACATCTTAGGGCAGAAGTGTTAAACTTTAAGAAGCACCAAATTTATCCAGCATTGTCCATCATCTAGAGTAAAATAAAGCTGTCATGAGGAACCTTATAAGAATTTCATGATCAGAGGACGACAAGTTCGATGACTCCTTTTTTTTTTGACAAAAATTTTTTTTTAAAGGTTTTCTTGTAAGGGGAAGAAGCAAAGAGCACAGATACATCACAGAGACACTGATCCACTGAAAGACCTTCAGAATTTTTGGGATTGCTTATTCCTCATCACTCTGAAGGTCAAAATCCCGAGCTCACAATTGCAAGCTTTCTCACTTGCTGACATAGATGTGGGTCCTACAAATCTGTGAAGAGAATATCCCCTTAAACATAGTTTTTCTAGTAGGGATTACAATGATGTTGCTATGGTTTCTGTGCTTTTAAAGAAGCAGAGACCTTAAATCCATTGGGTAATTTTTCAAGTATTGAAAGAACTGGCAGAGAGTATATGTTTGCACAGGGCGCATACTGCTCCACTTATCAGTAATGGGAGATAAGAGTCTTTTACAGTGAAGCTTGAGAAATCCCCGATTGACAGAACACATTCCTTGTTTACATTGGGTAGAAGAAATATGGCATTTCACCCTTTTTTCGACTATTTATGGAATTTACTTGCTGGTGTGTGCTTAGATACGTGAAATATCATTATATGACATATTCTACATATTCCACTGACATTTGAGGCCCTTTAAGAAATTCACCTATCTTTTTGTAAGTTGTCTTTGGATTTGAGGAATAACAGCCATACATTACTTGTACACATGCAACAAGGTTTTAGTTTTGAATTAGGTGTCCATGAGTGGAAAAAGTACGGTAGATTTCTTTCAAAAAGTGCCACATCTGATGAAGGTTCCATCTGTTATTGCAATTGAGGACCCAGATTTGGCCAGATTATTCTAGTCCCTGGAAAAGTCACTATTTAATTCAAGTCCTCTTTAACCCTCCTGCAATATTGACCATAAAATCTGTATAAATCTCCTAATTGCAAATCAGAATATCAGTACCACCCATGTTCCGACAACCAAAGGGGCCTACTTCCCTTTACAAGTCCGGGCACTTGTCCTACAACTGTTTGAGTGGTAGTTTAAATTAAAATCCTATGCACCGTCCTGCAATATTGACAAAAATATCTGTAAACTTCTTCTCTATAAGTCTCCTAATTACTTATCAGGATAGGAACACCAGAATTACTTTAACAACCAAGGGGACCTACATATTTTTACGCAAGTAATAGGTGTGTATTTAAAGGGGTCTTTTCTTTATTATTAGTACTGATGAGCAATTGTGGAGCGGAATCCGACACAGCAGTTTCTAGATTAAAATTATTAGTCATCCTGAACACCCGCCCATTAGTTATTTAGTTAACATCCCCGTCCCTAAATCATTTGTGACAGCGAGGGCTGCTGAAAACACCATCCAGATGGGGGGAACTGATGTGTGTGTTTAGGTTTTAACATATCACAGAGTGATCAAAGTTCTTGGTTAGAAGAATGTTATACTTTCAAGCCATCAATTTCAGAGTCTGCTGCCTCTCTTATCCCTCTATCGTACACATGGAAGTATTATTTGTGCAGCACAGACAGTCTCGGTTACGGCTTATTCTGCTGGCTGATCTCCTAAACTTTAGGAAAACTTTTGGAGGGCTGTGCCCCCTTTATACTTGCACACGAAATATACGTATAGAATTTTCACATTTTTTTTTAACAAAATAATTGGTTGCAGAATTTAGCTGCTGTAATGTGACAACAATGGATATCATCTATCCAAATGGCTTTGGCTTCAATTGGGCTTTGAGTCCTTATTTTAAATCTGGCCCTTTATTCTGTCATAGCAGCTCCCACTAGAGCAGTCTTCCCCCAACCATCAGTAGCCCAATGCCAGGCCGGGGATGACGTATCGGTGCTGCCAGACTTACCCACCACATCGTCAGTCACCGGTCCCATACTGCTGTGGGCAGTGGTAGGTGTGAGGAGAAGAAGCACCATTGCCAGGGCTTGGGGACCATCACCACTCCTCATTTCAGTGGCTTCTCCTACCTCATCTTTCTCATTTGGCATCTCAGTTAACCACCACAATCTAACCACCTCCTGACATCTGGCCACCACCGCTGATCCCCCCCCCCCCCCCCCTATGTACCCTACCGGTCTCTGGTTGCAAAATGGTTGAGGACCACTACACTTGAGGACCCTATGTTTAGTCCAACTGACTAGTACTTGCATGAGGGGACACCAATTTGCCCATGCCCCTCGGTGGGTGCAACCAAACTGAATGCGGAAAGTAGAGAAAGGCTGACCGTGGACATTAGATTATTTTTATTGACCAAACCTGACAATTTTGAGGTTCAGCCGACCATGAAATGTGATAAAAGGATTAGTCACCTAGAATCAAAATATCTGGTTGCATGTATATAGGGGAATTAGGCAAGATGTCCAATTTAAGACACCGCAGGCAACTTATCATGGAGAATTATCTACTTGAAGAACAATGACTAGACATGTTGGAGTCTCTACTTCTTTCCACCATAATTTTACACTGGAAGAATTATTTTCGCCACCCAACACAATGGAGGAGATGTATTAATGTGCGGGTCTTTAGACAAGTGCGGAGTAGAACTAGAAAGATCTCTGCTGCGAGAGACTAATCCCTGTGCCTGATGCTGGATGATTAATCTGGTGCGGCATGAGACTGGCGAGTCCTACATTGGCAGCTCCTATTAGTTGGTCTAGTTTGCTGCGACACAATATTGAATTTTCTAGCGCACATGAGATTTTATTTGACCAGTCACACCCCCTAGTTACATAGGACACGCCCTTTGTTTGGACGAGTTGGGAAAACTGCCTAAAAATGGTACAAAACTTTAGTTAAGTGTGGCGCATAGTATTTCAGGTGCAAATCCCTCCACTTTTCTGGTGCAAAAAGATTTATAAATCTCCCCCAATAAATTATTGCCAAGTCTTGGTTTTATTTGGCCAGTAGGAAGTAAAAAATATGACATTAGATTTTTTTTAACTTCCTAACCACATTGTTATTCTTGCTTTAAGGTTGAATTGTTCTTTCATAGCCGCCTTCTCTGCCTGTCATTTACCCGAGCGCTTCCTATAATTTAGTAGGTTAGTCATCATCCATTATTGGACCGAGGGGGGTTCTCTCCCTTTTTGCCTGGGACATGCTGTGCTTTGTTGCTTAGACCATTGGATGTAAAGAAGATGGAGTGGAGCCCACCGCTAACATGTCCGTCTCCACATTCCTCCACAGTAAAAATAAATGGCTTTGTTCCTGGGTAAACCTCACACGGCCACTTGAGCAATTGTGCATCCAACACATGAGAGGTGCATGAGAGTGTCTCCTGTACCCGCTTTCTACATGAATAGCTTCTCGGCTCGTACAATCTCTTGTGTTTGAGGAGTCACATTACACTGGATGTCTGATCTTCCCTCCGAGTCTAAAACAATTGCTGTATTCTTTGTTGAAAGAGAGAATGTTTTAAAGAGCCTCATTGTGCCTCCGTGACCCGTTCAGCTGTGTGTATTTATCTAATTACAAAAGGCATAAATGTAATGTCAAGCCAAACAATGTGTGTGCCAAGCATTCATAACCCGCTCCTAGGTAGGAGGGTGAGAGCCGCCGGGGCTGTGTGCAGCACATTTCCAGTTACCAGTTGTGAAAATTAAAAAAAAATTTCTTGGATCTCATATGTTACTCATATTTATAAAAGCTCCAAATAATTTCTGTGCTCCACTTTATGATGCGTACAAAAATATGAAAAGAAGAACCAAAATCCAACTCTGACTTGGGCGACTTACTGTGGCATGGGAAGGGAATCATTCTCCTATGGAGATTACCTTCAGAGGTCACCTCAACACCTTGCGGATTCTGAGTAAGGAATATGCTAATGATGATAATGATAAACCAGGGACACTTACTCATAGATCCAGGCACCGTGACTGTGGTAATCTCCTTATACTTGTTATCCATGATCTCCTTCCTTCTAAAATCAACTTTTTAAAGTATGCCAATGAGCCAGAAGTGCTCTGCGGGTTGTTACCAGTGCCCCTCCATGCTGTAGCTTTACAGGCTGTTACACTGTGAAGAGCACTTCCCCCTCCAACTGTGTGAGATAACAGCAGAAGGGGGAGACCGTGTAACACCCTATAAAACTACAGCACGGAGGGACTCTGATAATTGCCCCAGAGCCCGTCCGACTGATTAGAATATTTTTTAAAGTTGGTTTTAGAAGAGAGGAGGCCATGGATAACAAATATAAGTAGATTACCACAGTGACGGTGCCTGGATCTATGAGAAAGTTTATCATGGTTGATTTTGCCTTTAAGTAAGGCAGATCCCTCTATATCAATGTCTGACTTTCAAGAAGCATAGTGACATGATGGGGGATAAACACCGAAAGGAGTAGACACCCTCGTGTACACAAGGCTGTCCTTGAATCTCCTGAGTGCAGTATGGGAGCTAGGTGAGAGGCCATAGACATGGGTCAGGAAGGAATTAACTCTCCTAATTGAAATTGTATTTGCAGGCCACCCTTTAGATGTACAAAGTGTGTAAGTGTATGGTTCACTCTCTAGAGGGAGAAGCAGTTCAAAACTAACCACAGTGTACCCGGCCGAAAGGAGTCCAATGGATCCAGACCAAATTGAGTTGACTCAGTACTGCTGTAGGGCTTTACTTACTTAAAGGTTAATTTATCATAAACTAATCGCAAAGCCCTTCACAGGACTCGTGTAACATAATGGTTTGGCTGTTTAATGCAGGTCTGGTCCTTCAGAATGAGGAATTCTCTTTAGAGCAGGTCTCCACTTTGGCCATAAGAAGATGGAATTGGAAAGAGAATCCCCTCCTCTATTCATTCAGAATTCTTAAATAAGGAGCAGTTTTACAAGTTTAATGTACAGAGCAGTGTTGTTACCTTTACATCTATTGTGGCTTTTCTACAGAGAAGCCATTCATCCACCTCACCACCTGCCCAAGCCGGTTATCCTACCAGCATGGTTTCGGAAGCCATGGGGATGTTGGACTGGTAGGGAGTTGCTGTCATTTTACCAGTGTACCCTTATAGAAACGTCCAGAGACTGAATACAGCACACAAGTCTAGACTCCTTTCCCTGGAGAAGCAACTCTTCCTTCCTTGTGTTCAATGGTTTGACAATGGACAGGAGATGACACCTTGTAAAGTTGTATGGGGGCAGTGTTTGGTTACATGTTTATGTGGGTTTAAGTTGTTACACGCAGGTTTTACACATCTAGTGATTGATGTGATAATAGGTATGTGGCTGCTTATCTGCATGGTATTTTATAGGTAGGTGGCTGCTTATCTGCATGGTATATAATAGGTAGGTGGCTGCTTATCTGCATGGTATATAATAGGTAGGTGGCTGCTTATCTGCATGGTATATAATAGGTAGGTGGCTGCTTATCTGCATGGTATATAATAGGTAGGTGGCTGCTTATCTGCATGGTATATAATAGGTAGGTGGCTGCTTATCTGCATGGTATATAATAGGTAGGTGGCTGCTTATCTGCATGGTATATAATAGGTAGGTGGCTGCTTATCCACATGGTATATAATAGGTAGGTGGCTGCTTATCTGCATGGTATATAATAGGTAGGTGGCTGCTTATCCACATGGTATATAATAGGTAGGTGGCTGCTTATCTGCATGGTATATAATAGGTAGGTGGCTGCTTATCTGCATGGTATATAATAGGTAGGTGTCTGCTTATCTGCATGGTTTGTAATAGGTAGGTGGCTGCTTATCTGCATGGTATATAATAGGTAGGTGGCTGCTTATCTGCATGGTATATAATAGGTAGGTGTCTGCTTATCTGCATGGTATATAATAGGTAGGTGGCTGCTTATCCGCATGGTATATAATAGGTAGGTGGCTGCTTATCTGCATGGTATATAATAGGTAGGTGTCTGCTTATCTGCATGGTATATAATAGGTAGGTGTCTGCTTATCCGCATGGTATATAATAGGTAGGTGTCTGCTTATCTGCATGGTATATAATAGGTAGGTGGCTGCTTATCTGCATGGTATATAATAGGTAGGTGGCTGCTTATCCGCATGGGTGCACGCAAACTGCCCTATTCCTTAAATTTACAGCTCTATGTACAAATTCAGCAGAAATAGACGACTATCTTGTGACTATGGGGGTCTCCCAACACCAAATGCCTGAAACTTTGTTCTCCTGGGAAATCATATAGCACTTGTCCCCCTGATTCGGCACATTTGGCCCCCATTCAACTCCTCCTGCTCTATAACCTGCTGCCTGCAGATAGGACACTGTTCAAATGTGCTCAGATCCACCTGCTGTATAACATGCTGCCTGAAGATAGGACACTATCTACAATCTCCTCCTGCTCTATAAGATGCTGTCTTGAGATAGGATACTATTGGCAATCTCCACAGCTCCTCCTCCTCTATTATTATTATATACAACACATGCCTGAAACTTTGTTCTTTTGGGAAATAATACAACACTTATCACCCAATTCAGCACATTCAGCCCCCATTCAACTCCTTATGCTCTATAACAGTGGTGGCGAACCTATGGCACTGGTGCCAGAGGTGGCACTCAGAGCCCTTTCTGTGGGCACTCAGGCCATTACTGCAGGACAGAGTTCACCAAACAGGACCAAATCCACCAGAACTTAAGAGATGCTGCTCTCAGCGCTATTTTAAAGTGACACTTCATTGGCTGTTTGGAACTGCGTAAAAAATGAGAAGGTGTTGACAGAAGTGCATTATCTTTGGAGGTCATCCTGCTGGACCCACCATTCGTCCTGTACAGAGAGACCCTGGAGAGAAGCCATCTGCCCTCTTTCTTTCAACTGTATTGGTAGCCTTAGGCGGCTGATACAATTGAAAGATGTGGAAGAACACGTAGCAATAAGTTACTGCTTAAAATGCCATGTTGGCACTTCACGGTAAATAAGTGGATTTTGGTTGTAGTTTGGGCACTCGGTCTCTAAAAGGTTCGCCATCACTGCTCTATAACATGCTGCCTGCAGGTAGGACACCTATCTTCATTCTGCACAGCTCCTCCTGCTCTATAATCTGCTGACTGCAGATAGGACTCTATCTTCATTCTGCACAGCTCCTCCTGCTCTATAATCTGCTGACTGCAGATAGGACACTGGGGGTCATTTACTAAGGGCCCGATTCGCGTTTTCCCGACGTGTTACCCGAATATTTCCGATTTGCGCCGATTGTACCTGAATTGCCCCGGGATTGTGGCGCATCGGCGCCGGCATGCGCGCGACGGAAATCGGGGGGCGTGGCCGAACGAAAACCCGACGGATTCGGAAAAACCGCCGCATTTAAAAAACGAAAAAGTGTCGCTTGGGGACCGCTTACCTTCACCTGGTCCGAGGTGGTGCATTCCGGCGTGATGAGATACTTTTCAGCGCAGCAGCGCCACCTGGTGGACGGCGGAGGAACTGCCTTCATAAATCCCGGCCGGACCCGAATCCAGAGCAGAGAACGCGCCGCTGGATCGCGAATGGGCCGGGTAAGTAAATCTGCCCCACTATCTTCTTTCTCCACAGCTCCTCTTGCTCTATAACATACTGCCTGCAGAAAGGACATGGATGTGATTGAACATGGATATGAGGAGGAATTCCTGTCTATGGTCACCATAATTCAAATAATTTTGTAGCAATTTTTATAGAAAAACATGAAGCTTATGCTTCTTTTTTCGCTGCAGATTTCCAACACTTTGGAAGTGGGATAGACCCCTGTCACCATTTTGTAGTTATGATCTTTTCATATTGTTATTTTTTTTTTTTTTAATAATATTTTTTCCATATATGTTTAACTGTAGTCCCTATTGGAATCTTCCCCACTAGATATCCATGAATGACTACATTTGATTAGTAAATGTGATCCTCGTATTTTGGGGTTTCTAGTTTCTATAATTTATGATTATCTTGATGAATAAATGAGTCACTAACCTGTGTGTGTTAATGTCGGCAGCACGTGCCTCTATTACTTCCTATATTATATATTATATCCTACTGACACAACTGGATTCTTGTATCTAAATCTCTATTTATCTCAGTTACAACATCTGTTTATCTCAGTTTTCGGCTACATTCCGCTTCTGCTGACTGGTCCTCCTCCATAGATGTGTTGGTATTGTGCAGTGACCGCTCTGGAGAATATTTTGGAGAGTGAACAGAGCAATTTGAGCCTGTGCCCTTCCGATTGTGATCTTTGTTCTTGCTCCCAGCTGGCAGCCTCGTCCTCTAATCCTTGTGGAAACTTACATCTCGAGCACAAAAGCCATTTTATGTCTTATCCTACTGCACAGATGTTGTGGAGAGGATGTAGAAGAAGAGGACGGCTCAGCGCTCTTTGCTTTTTATGACATGTTTTACAGCAGCACTTCCTTTTCTAAGTCGTATAAATTCACATGGCAACCTGAATTGCTTTTAAACATGTTCCGGTGTAGAAAATCCATCAGGAATTTCTGAGTTAATAAAGGAAATCTCCCTCGTTATGGACCATAAATGTATTGGAAAAAAAAGAGCAGCTTCAAATAGTCCCTATCTCTTTGGAGGACCTTATCAAATAGATGTGAATGGGACACAATGTAATACTTAAGCTCTCCTGTGGAGGTGCTGCAGAGAAATTAAAAGAGAAAATACATGATGCCAAATGTGCAACAAATTAGTAATGATCACTGAAATGCACAGCACTTTGATCATCTTATTCTCAGGAGAAGTATCTTAAAGGAAATCTACCTTCAAAATCCATCATGATAAACCAGGGGCACTTACTCGTAGATCCAGACACCGGGACTGTGATGATCATCTTATATTTGTTATCCATGGACATCACAGACTGGGGGAGCAGAGGGGGATAGGGAAACAGTGTAACAGTCTGTGAAGCTGCAGCATGGAGAGGCTCTAGTAAGGCCCCAGAGCCCTTCAGGCACATTAGCATAGTTTTAAAAGTTGATTTTTGGAATGAAGCAATGGCATAGAAATATAAGAAGATTATCTGGTATATATGGTGCCTGAATCTATTAGTAAGTGTGCCTAGTTTATCATGCAGGATTTTCTTTGACATGGGCTCTCAGCATTGGAAAGGGGTTCTTAGGGTCACCTGTGTGAATGGAGCAGTAGATATTAGACCAGCGCTCCATTTACACCAAATAAAGATGACTAATGATGTCCCTTTTGAATCTCACAGTAGTCAACTAGGAATGATCAGACTCGGAGCTATATGTCATGAATGTCCTTCCATATTATAGGAGTATGATGTAGGTTATCAAAACATAGAATGGCGTGTCCATGATGATCCAAAATCTAACATCCACCAAACCTGCTATGAATGCTACCATTGATCCGGTGGTGGTTGCATAGCTAAACAAGATTTTCTGTCCACACCAAAGTTGGAATATTTTGACCGATTGTCTTGTCAGTCGTGCATAAGTGGCCAAACACTTTAAATTAAAGTTCTGAAATTTTGGAATTGAAAGCGCTTTATCCTTTGTTCCTTAGGGAGATAAGTAGCCACCACACCTTTTTTTTTCGATCTACCATTGGGATCACAATCAAATAGGGGTAGGTAGGTTGTGTAAGCTGTTGGCTATATTAGGAGTCTGTCGAGAGAAATTGAACAATTGCGTACATTTCTAAGTCCATCCATCCCTTGTGCTCTTGGCTAGTGGTGAACACCTTAATATACAAGACATTTTTAGTTGGGTGATAATGTCCTGTCACATTTTGAGGAATCCACCCTTCTCTCGAGGGAAGGGCAAAGGACACTAGTGATATGTAAAGGTCTCTAACTAGTTTTATTCTAAAAAAAAAAGTTCCAATCTGATGGTGGCATATGCTCACCACAAATATTACATATGAGGAATGTACCTTCTTCTTCATCTTCTCATGGACCTTGCCGTTGATCTTCTATCATCAGAAGAATTCAACATCTCTTAACCACGTGCTGAAATAACTTAACCAAAGTGCAAGGTTACGAGCCCTGTCACATGTTTACATTATACTCACCGCGCACAATGATGGGGATGAGAGTATCCTTCGCCTTATCCAGTATCAATATTTGTGGAAAAGAAAGCCTTATCTAGAGTCTATAAACCTGCTATAGCATTGATCCACTTCTGACCTTACTATAAATCTCTAATCTAGAATCAACAACTTGTAATCCCGGCCCATTGTGTAGGATTTACTGATTAAGCCAATGTTGTTGCACCCAACGCCAGGTTGTGTAACCGTAGAGGTGCGATCATTTTCTTAAGCTCCACCTTGGATTCGCTCTAAATGGTGAGGAACTTCCTTTTATGAGGCTGTGTACACATAGGGATTGAACCTTACTTACACAGGAATCTAAGAACATGTGCTTTGACCACCATTGGAGTGACCACCATTTCCAGGTATTTCACATTGAAAATTGATGCAATCTAATAACCCAAGTGGTTGACTTCTGGCATTGATGGCCATTGTCATTGTGCATGGCACTATAACATTCCACCTGAAGACACTATTTAGCTCCTCCTACTCTATAACATGCTGTTTGCAGATAGGGCGCCATGTACAATCTACTCAGCTCTTCCTGCTCTATAACATGCTGCTTGGAGACAGGACACAATATACAATCTGCTCAGCTCCTTCTGCTCTATCTATAAGCCCAATCCTCAATCTTTGTAAAGATCCCAAACCTCTTCTTCATTGATCAATAAAACTTTGCCTCTGAAATATTCGATAAATTCCTTGAGATGTTTTAGTCCTGTAGATCTTGCAGTAATGTTGTTTGCTATTGGACAGTTGAGAAAACCATAACTTTCTATAGCAGATGTTCACAGATCAGATCAGTTTGGAGACAACCTCAGAAAAGACACATTAAGATGTATAACAAACCCAAGAAGCAACCAAACCAGTTCTGTTAAGGATTCTCCGCCGTGTTGCGGAGGAGGCCCCGGCCTGGCCGTGATTGATGACAATGTCTGACTGGTGACACAGTGGTGAGAGAAGAGACCAACTTTAAACAGGACACATGTTCCTCTACTTCCATGACATGAAGATTAAAAGCCATTCACTCAGTAGATTCCTTAAACACCTCTCAACCTTTCGCACGTTGAGGACCTGTGTACAGGACTTCACGTTTAGTGTGATGTTTTTGATGATGATTGTATGTCATGTTCACAATGTCTGTTGATAGATCTGGTTACACTGGAGAATGGCTGCCGAGTGATATTATGGGCCGGTTCTATAGGTTGGTTCAGAGAAGTGGACCACCCTCTGTGACACTCACGTGTCCTGGACATATTTGTAGCCAGTATGAAAATTAATGAACTCTCTATTAACTACCTCAGCAGTTTTCTCCTTCAATCCTTTCTTGCTTTTGCAATATGGATTAGGCAGATATTTAAGTAGTGGAACCATGTTTTTCTAATCAAGATATTGGGGGTCATTTACTAAGGGCCCGATTCGCGTTTTCCCTACGTGTTAGCCGAATATTTCCGATTTCCCCTGAATTGCCCCGGGATTTTGGCGCACGCGATCGGATTATGGTGCATCGGCGTGGCCGAACGAAAACCTGACGGATTCGGAAAAACCGCCACATTTAAAACAAAAAATCTGTCGCGGAGCTTGCGCTTACCTTCACTCAGCCCGAGCCGGTGAACTCCAGCGTGTTCCGATGCTTTTCAGCGCAGCGGCGCCACCGGGTGGACGGCGGAGGAACTACCTTAATAAATCCCGGCCGAACCCGAATCCAGCGCAGAGAACGCGCCGCTGGATCGCGAATGGACCGGGTAAGTAAATCTGCCCCATTGAGTTCCATGTGTTTTATGGCTACCACTAGACCCGTGGTGGCTTTACTTACCGTTCTACTTTTGCCCTGTTGATACTTTGCTGTCTACAAGAGGTTTGGCACCATGACTGTGCCTTTCCAGTGTGACTACTTTGTGAAGTCCCTTGTGCAGTAGGTGAAGCAAACAACTATCTAAAGTTTATAACTGAACCAAAACTAAGTCAATTTAGGGAATAATTCATGTGGAAAAACCTGTAGAAACGTCTGATAAATGAGTTTATGTAAAAAGAAACACAATCTTTCCCTTTCGTGGAGCCGCTTCACTATGATGGCTCCTGGCTTGGAGGATTGTGGTCTTTCATCAAAGCTCAGTTGTGCTTTTTCATACCCTTCTGCGGCACAGAGCGTCTCCTGACGTGGGATCTCGGATGAATTTGTTCTGGTCTCTTGGCTATTTCAGAGGTTTGGACGATGAGAATGGAAATCTGTTTGAGAACGTGGAGGAGCCTGTTGCCCGGTTATGGTAGTGCATTGGAGTATTTTTGTACTTGTCTCCTGAAGAAGAAGGTTTTTATAACTGTGGTTTGACCATAAGCTTTTTTGATATTGGCCAAAGAGGGAAATATGTATTTTGTTCCATGTGGTAATAGCTGCTTGTTAAAGAGAAGCAATGTGTACAACCATATGACTGCTATTAAGAGAAGTAAGAATTGTATGTATATTTCAGCACATTCACAGTTATCTGGCATCCTCACAACTGGCTAGATGTTGTATCATTAGTAATTCCAGACTATTGGACGTTTCGCACATCGTGTCGGTGAAAATAAAATGGGGATAATAATTTTAAGAAAATGTATTTTTCCTAAAAATTCTTTCATTTAGGGTTTTTTTTTGACATTCAGCTTTTTTTTTTTACAGGCAGCAAAGTAAACCTTGTGAAGATCACAGCTACGGCATCCAGTCCCCGGGATACGGCTCTGGCGGCAGTGATCTGTAGTGCCCTGTCCACAGTGCTCCTGGCCCTCCTCATCCTCTCTGTTATCTACTGCAAGAGGCAGTTCATGGAGAAGAATCCAAACTGTGAGTATACGAGAGTCCGCTCCTGTATACATATATATTGCTGTAGTAGAAGAATTACCCGTTATTCACAGTCGACATAATTCCACCTTTACTACTACTTTTTGGTTGACTTGATCTGACTACTGACTTCTGACTACTGTGCTGCACTGTACTACTGTATTGTCTGTCTTGTCTGGTTAGTAGGATACATTGCCTAACAACCATACTCCTTTCTGTAAGGTCCTTTTCTTCCCTTCCTCCTTCTCTTCTCTTTCTACTACCCTTCTCCCCTCTTTCTACTACCCTTCTCTTTCTACTTCCCCTCCTTCTCTTCCCTACCTTCTTCTCTTCTTTTCCTCCTTCTCTTCTCTCCTCTGTCTCTTTCCTTCTCTTTCCTTTATCTATTCTCTTCCCTTTCTTCTTCTATTCTCTTCCGTTCCTCATTTTCTTCCTTCTTTTAACTTCCTACTTCTCTTCATTCTTTTCTTTTCTTTTCTTCCTCCTTCCCTTTTCTTCTCTTCCTTTCTTTCTAAAATTCCCTTCATGATTTTAACTTCCTTCATTCATTTTTTTCTGAGTTGTTTCCTTTTTTCTCTCTCTTTTTCTATTCTCTTCCATTCCTCCTTGTCTTTTCTTCTTTCTTCTCTTCTCTTTTCTTCCTTCCTCCTTCTCTTTTCTTTTCTTCCATTTCTGCTTCCAACTTCCTTCTTCTCATTTGTTTCTTTCTTATTTCCGTCCTTTTTTCTCTCTTTTTTCCCCCATCTCTTCTTCATTTCTTTTCTTTCTTGTATTGTCTTCTGTTTTTCTCTTCCTTCTCCCTTCACTTGTCTTCCTTTCTTTTTCTCTTCTCCACTCTTTCCTTCCCTACCTATTTTTCTTTTTACGTTTGCCTTTATTGCTTCATTCCCTTCTTTATTCATTTATCCATTACTTTCCCCCCCTTTGACAATTTGTTGCACTGTGCCATGTGTACGGCAATGTCAGATCCTGTAAGATGTTGCATTATTAGCTGTAGTCCAACCTTCCTATTAGTTGCATGCTTATACATTACTCATTACAGCAGGATTTTTGTTTACAGGCTTTGTAAATCTCCTGCAATATATTCACCATTTTTCTCACATTCCTTTCTCCGTTCTTTAGGGTCTACTCGATCGCAGGATGTGCAGTACACTGGGTCAGAGTTATTGTGCTTCGACAGACCACAAGTCATTGAGCACCCGCATAGGACGTACTGTCGATGCCAGCAGGAGCCACCGCAGGATTGTGGTATGTAACGAGGTTACAAGCTCCATCACTCTAATGCCAAGGCAAATAGGTCCTTACATCCATCATTTAAATAGATCTCACCTGCAATACCAGACACATCCAATTCAGAAGGGTGGTGCTGTTTCTAAGAAAGAAGTAGACCCTTTTTCCTTTTATTCTAATCTCCTTTATTAATGCACAATGCATCATGAACGTACCACATATCATATCCCTTCACTGTCAAGGGCCCGGGATTACTAGTGGAAATGTATTGGTCAATCTTTGTACATATCTGACTCCACTAGGGAGACGTTGCGATCTACTTAATTAGTCATGTAGATATTTGTTTCCCTCCTTAGGTCCTGTTCACTTGATTCCATCATTTTGCTGCGAAGAGACGTACAGCATTGAACACGGCTGTGTATTCCCATCACACAGCACATTGTACGAGGGGTAAGTGGCCTAGATTTACTTATAAGACAATTTGGTATGAGCTCATTACTCATTACACTACCATCATTTTTACTATGGCTGTATAGAAAATTGCTCACTTCTTAGATCTTTCCACAGGAGTTTCCAACTCCTTGCTCATTCTTAAAATGAACGTATCACCAATTTTATATTTGACTTATTAAAAACAGATGGTGGTCATTGTACAGGGAGGGGGCGGAGATAAGCTGTGACATCATCTATTGTCAGTAGTGATGTAATGATGGGTCAGTGTTATCTCTATAGAGGTCATTGTACAGGGAGGGGGCGGAGATAAGCTGTGACATCATCTATTGTTAGTAGTGATGTAATGATGGGTCAGTGTTATCTATATAGAGGTCATTGTACAGGGAGGGGAGGAGATAAGCTGTGACATCATCTATTGTCAGTAGTGATGTAATGATGGGTCAGTGTTATCTATATAGAGGTCATTGTACAGGGAGGGGGAGGAGATAAGCTGTGACATCATCTATTGTCAGTAGTGATGTAATGATGGGTCAGTGTTATCTGTATAGAGGTCATTGTACAGGGAGGAGGAGATAAGCTGTGACATCATCTACTGTCAGTAGTGATGTAATGATGGGTCAGTGTTATCTATATAGAGGTCATTGTACAGGGAGGAGGAGATAAGCTGTGACATCATCTATTGTCAGTAGTGATGTAATGATGGGTCAGTGTTATCTCTATAGAGGTCATTGTACAGGGAGGGGGCGGAGATAAGCTGTGACATCATCTATTGTTAGTAGTGATGTAATGATGGGTCAGTGTTATCTATATAGAGGTCATTGTACAGGGAGGGGAGGAGATAAGCTGTGACATCATCTATTGTCAGTAGTGATGTAATGATGGGTCAGTGTTATCTATATAGAGGTCATTGTACAGGGAGGGGGAGGAGATAAGCTGTGACATCATCTATTGTCAGTAGTGATGTAATGATGGGTCAGTGTTATCTGTATAGAGGTCATTGTACAGGGAGGAGGAGATAAGCTGTGACATCATCTACTGTCAGTAGTGATGTAATGATGGGTCAGTGTTATCTATATAGAGGTCATTGTACAGGGAGGAGGAGATAAGCTGTGACATCATCTATTGTCAGTAGTGATGTAATGATGGGTCAGTGTTATCTATATAGAGATCATTGTACAGGGAGGAGGAGATAAGCTGTGACATCATCTATTGTCAGTAGTGATGTAATGATGGGTCAGTGTTATATATATAGAGGTCATTATACAGGGAGGGGGAGGAGATAAGCTGTGACATCATATATTGTCAGTAGTGATGTAATGATGGGACAGTGTTATCTATATAGAGGTCATTGTACAGACAGGGGGAGGAGATAATCTGTGACATCATCTACTGTCAGTAGTGATGTAATGATGGGTCAGTGTTATCTATATAGAGATCATTGTACAGGGAGGAGGAGATAAGCTGTGACATCATCTATTGTCAGTAGTGATGTAATGGTGGGTCAGTGTTATCTATATAGAGATCATTGTACAGGGAGGAGGAGATAAGCTGTGACATCATCTATTGTCAGTAGTGATGTAATGATGGGTCAGTGTTATCTATATAGAGGTCATTGTACAAGGAGGGGGAGGAGATAAGCTGTGACATCATCTATTGCCAGTAATGATGTAATGGTGGGTCAGTGTTATCTATATAAGTCACTGTGCAGGGAGGAGGAGATAAGCTGTGACATCATCTATTGTCAGTAGTGATGTAATGATGGGTCAGTGTTATCTATATAGAGATCATTGTACAGGGAGGAGGAGCTAAGCTGTGACATCATATATTGTCAGTAGTGATGTAATGATGGGTCAGTGTTATCTATATAGAGGTCACTGTACAGGGATGGGGAGGAGATAAGCTGTGACATCATATATTGTCATTAGCGATGTAATGATGGGTCAGTGTTATCTATATGGAGGTCATTGTACAGGAAGGGGGAGGAGGAGATAAGCTGTGACATCATCTATTGTCAGTAGTGATGTAATGATGGGTCAGTGTTATCTATATAGAGATCATTGTACAGGGAGGAGGAGGAGATAAGCTGTGACATCATCTATTGCCAGTAATGATGTAATGATGGGTCAGTGTTACCTATATAAGTCACTGTGCAGGGAGGGGGAGGAGATAAGCTGTGACATCATCTATTGTCAGTGATGATGTAAAAAAAACTTGGTTTAAATAATAATTTATTTTCTGTTGACACATTTGGTATATCTGGTAGAGTCATAATTAGATATCCCTGAAGAGTAAACCATGTAATTCCCAGTAAATTAATGATTTCTGTGTGGCCTGTCTGTGATTGTGCAGGCGACAAAATTAGGCAAGCTAGCATTTTAAATCATTTAGGACATTGCTAATAATTGTTGCTTTTTCAGGAACGCGGACGCTGAGGCGGACATGATTCCAGCATATTTTGGACCCACTTCACACTCGGCCTGCAGAGAGCTTGCCGAAACTTGGCCTCTTATGCAAACACCTCCTGGCAGTGATAGCTCTCCTGTCTGTGAGCCATATCCGGAGCTAATAGGAGGAGATGCAGACACTTTGAAGAGAGATACAGAGGAGCCAAGTATTTTACACACAAATAGTGTGCAGAGTATCAGCGCGGAGACGGCGTCCTCAAATCATCTTCATTTATTAGAGCTGGATGCTTGTCAAAGAGCTGAGGCAAACCAGCCTGAGGAGGAGCACTTACCATGTGTCCAAGATGAGAAGCAGGTACGTAGGTTTAATCTGTGTAATCCCGGAAAGATAACAATCATCGTCTTATGTAAATGGGCCTCAAAGAGGTTTTTCCAGATGTTCTAAGGTCACTAACCACCACTGATCACAGCCACGAGGTTCCCTTGTACCTTGTGTAAAGGAAAAAGACTTATTACCTTAGTTATCCATTGGGGATAACTGCATTAAATTTATGAGGTAATTTTTTATTTTCATCTTAGAGTAATACAAATTTTATTAATTTTCAGGAATGCTGAGTGAGATTTACCTCAGGATCCCCCATTCGGACGTCTATTCCATAATCAGCCATCAGGAACATGTACTAGGTCCATCACCTGGAGATCAACTGATAGATTTTCCACTTGGAAATCCATGTCTCAAACAACCACATGGAGATATATATATACCTTGTGATCCACCCACAGGAAGTCTTTTGGATTTGCTTCTTGGAGATTTATGTCCTCAAGGTTCTTTATAGAATGAGACTTTTCTTCAGATCTACTTGATGACACTTGATGATGATGATGTATATGACCGATTGCTCATCCCTGAAACATCTTAAAGTATTAACCTGGACTTGTGGATTTGTATGTAGCTTGATACAAAGGAGATATTTGAGGAAGCAAAAAGCGAAAAATGTGATTTCCCCACCCCCCACCCATTATTTATGAGATGAACTGTACACGTCGTCTTCATCAGACTTCAAAAAAATACTCAAATCACCAGTCCCATTATTTTCTATGGGCTTACACGGTGCGTTATGAGATCGGCACATTACTCTGCTGAATTTATTGACTGCCACCTAAACAATTGAGTTAATTGCCAGATACGTCTTGTCTGGTAGAGCCATGGCCACCTACGTATCAAACACTTGACTTTTCTAGATGCACTTAAGCTGGACCTTCATCTGACATATGTCAAAATTACATTTCTGAAACACAGCCACATGTATTGTGTATAAGCACTATTTCTGGACATTTTTATACACATATTGTATGATCGGGCAGGTTTTTATAAGAACACTTTGGATGTTTTTCATACGTTAGTTGTGTAGATCTGTAGCGGATGCTTTGTGATGTTATCCTGCCTGGCAGGTGGCATATGTTCAAATATTTCTGCCTGATATGATGTGGAGACCAAGTAATATGCGGTTCTGATGATGGCTAAAGGTCCATTGGAAAAAAAAAGGCGGCCCACCCAGAAATTAGGACAGGAGAAGCGGATCTATATGAGGGTTTCCTATCTTAACCCTGATAATAATAGCTGGGGAAAGAAGGATTGAGCATGTTGAATGTCAGTGTCCAATCTTTATGTTCTATGAATGATGGTCTGCTGCACCCTAATGAATGGAGTGGCAGGTCAAGCTTGTGCGTTTCATGCTCTGTTCCCTGTCTATGGTAGAAGTAGCTGGTGCCATAGGGAGTACCTGCCACTCCATTCATTGGGTTACTGTGGACCCCCATTCTCTTGATCCATGAGGACCTAATACTAGGAACCCCACTGATCAGTATGTTATCTCTTATAACTTGGATACCTGAATACCTCTTAAGAGTCATTGCTCCCTGCCTATAATCATGCACAACCCTTTAATTTACACCACGGTTGTCACACTTAAAGGGGTCGTCCACTTTCAGCAAATAATTGCTATTGTTTGTGTAATGAAAAGTTGTACAATTTTTCAATATTTTTTTCTGTATCAATTCCTCACGGTTTTCTAGATCTCCGCTTGGTGTCATTCTATAGGAAGCTTCAATGTTTACTTCCAGTGGATAAGCACTGGTTCCTGGTCATGTGATGTCACACAGGTGCAAGGCTCGTTATATCCCTGGTCATGTGATATCACACAGGTGCACAGCTTGTTATATTCCTGGCCATGTGATATCACACAGGTACACAGCTTGTTATATTCCTGGTCATGTGATATCACACAGGTACACAGCTTGTTATATTCCTTGCTCATGTGATGTCACACAGGTGCAAGGCTCGTTATATCCCTGGTTATGTGATGTCACACAGCTGCACGGGTCGTTATATTCATGGTCTTTTGATGTCATTATGCTCATTATATGAGTAATCAGAGCTGTGTGATATAAAAGTAGCTGTGCACTTGTGTGACATCACATGACTGGGGACTGGTTTTTATCCACAGGAACTGGACAAACCCTTTAACACTGAATATTTATGAAAGTGCCATTTAGCATCTTGCCAGTTATCTTATAAGCCTTCTGACAGGTTCTCTTTGAGGTTGCGCATGTGAGGAACAGGGAGTCTTAGATGAGAGGGAAGATGATAATTACATGGAGGGAGATGAAAAATATGATGGCACAACGTAGAGGAGAGATGTCATTATTGATCAGAAGTTGCCATTTTTACTCAAAGGTGAATTATAATAATTCAGTTTGGGGTAATTTATCTTTTTTTTCTACATGTGGCATCATTTTGGCGCAGTTGTCATAAAAATGGGGTTTTGTGACTCTCCATTGCGCCAGATGAACATAGGACAGTGCAAAGTCACTGGCGTAAGACACTGCCAGCAGATTTATCAAGCACAAAAGACTGTCTAATGGTAAGTTACCCCCAGTGGATTTCCACAAGTGTCAGCAGCAGGTTTTATTACTGTGAGTGTTGATAAAAATACTTCTAATAAATCCTCCATGTTATTACGAAATAGCAACAGGAAATTTGTGAACTTGTTTTATAAATAAAGCTTTGAGTACAATCCTGCAGTGCCCTATACTACATGTACACCATGTGGAAGATGCACCAGTGGTCAACCAATCACATCCCTCCACACATTGTTTGAAGGAGCTTTGAAAAATGAAAGCAGCAACGGCATAGGCTGTCATTAACAACTACATCTCCATTGTAAATTCAGTCAGATAATTATTGCTGTTTTACTTTCCAGCAGTAACAATGAAGGAAATCCATGAAACATCCTGTGGCGGGTGTCTCTGTATATATTGTATAGCTTTTTATATTCAGTGGGCATCATGGATGTCAAAATTACCAGATGTCCCTAGTAACCAATCAGAATTTTTCTTTCACTTTTCCACAAAATGGAAGCTCTGGTTGCTATGTGCAACAAGGCCCAGAGAGTAATGTAAATTGCTGTAAATTCTTGTTGGGTTGAAAGAAACCTCCAGATATCTGCTTATTTGTAAATCTGAATATTTTTTGGCAATTTTTTTTTATATCTCATTATGTAAATACATTGTTAAGAAAAAATAAACTTTTGCACTTTTTATGTCTTTGGATGGTCCTGACTAAAAAAAATCAGCCTGTGACTTATTATTACCATTACTTTTATTAGAATTTTGTTCATTGTTTGATGTGACAGAATTCTGGTATCACCAAATTAGGACCCAACTGCTGTGTGGGGACCCAGCATAAGGGCTAATAAAAAGATAAGCATGGTTGGTCCACTCATCTCAAAACGTGCAGTGTTCTGTTTTAGGGACTGTCCGCTGTGCCGAGGACGGGACATCATGGTGATATAATACAAGGAGTCCCTGCTTCTCCAAGAAGAATCAGCAGGGAAATCAGGGACTCCCATTATATTTCACTATGATGTTCGAAGTCCAATTCCTAGCACAGTGGTTGTTCTTTTGAAACAGGACACTGCACTGTTCTTTGACCAAGGTCGTTTGTTTTAACCCTTAGGAATCGGCTCACCGTGGGCATATATGGAAGCGATCATAAATAGTGCAAATGAGGATAGGCACGTCAAAAAAGAAGTATAAAATCCTTAGTTTTCTCTCATGTGGTACCTACATCAGACATTTATTGTCAGGATTTGGGGTAGTGGACTCACTGTACCACCGCGAGTGATAATTTAAGAGAGCGGACTCTAAGTGGTACCCGGTTTTCACCATAGAATGCCGCAAAGCGGGTTGGACTTACTTCGGCAGGATACCACCAGGTCGTTCCACAGGCGCGATTTTGCATCCGGTGAAAGCGAAGTACAGAGTCGTAGAACAGAATCATGGTCAGGGACAGGCAGGAGGTCAGGGCTGGCAGTAGAGGAGCGAAGTCAGGAACAGAACCGGGGTCACAACGGGAAATCAGGATAAACGCACAGGGCAAGGAACACAGCATTTTCAATAGCATCAGAGCACAAAGATCCGGCAGGGCATGAGGGATGAGGCTGGTTTTTTATTAGATTGCCATATGGCCAGCGCCCATTAGGAGTGCCCTGGCCCTTTAGACCTCAAAAAACCTGCACATGCCCTAGGAGGCGGGGACACGCACACCCAATCACGGGAGATGGCGCTGGTGTGCTGACAGGTGTGAGAGCCTGCCGCAGCACTGAGGGGGCACAGGGAGGCACATGGGTGCACCTCAGACCGAGAGGAGAGTCGCAGGAGCATCCGTGACATTTATCCAGTGTCCAAGCGGCAAATACCCTTCAAAGTTTCTCAGGCGACAACAAATTCTTCTCTTCTGACCTTCTCTTCCTTCACACTACCTGACTGTAGACCTCCTGTAATACAACTTCATGAGTATTAATAAGATCCTCCACGTTTTACATGCTATTAGGACTCATAAATTCTCGATGTGGACGGTTTCTCGGCTGTGAAGTAGAGTTTACGAGGTTTGGCCTCTGTCTGCTCTTCTCCAGCATGTAAACACGGAGGATGTGAACTTAATATCCCTTCAATAGGTAAAGAAAGCAGAGGATTAGCCGAGGTATTTGTGACATTCGACCAGCAGACACTTGAAATGTATCTTAAACACTTGATCCTCTTCATAGTGATGCATTCATGCCGAGGATTTGGTAATCTTACTTTTCTTTACAGGTAGAGTTGACCCCTGAACCTACAGATCTAAGGTTTTTCAGTGGTTTACATAGACGTTTGTTACAATATAATATCCTTATTTACAGAGACGCAATGTATTGTTCTGGTCTTTATAACCCACAAAGGCGCTGAGCAAGCAAAGATCTGCTTAACCTTATAAAAACAAACCAACACAATCACAATATGGCAGTCGCAGGCTTTGTAACCTGGGGAAAACTTCCAGTGAGTCAACATGATACAAGGCCAAAAGAGTTCCCACAAACACAAGATTCTTAAATATACTTGGGCTACCAAAAATAGACATTCTCTAATTCAATCTTACAGCAAAAATACAGCATTTAACAGATATAATTCCAACCGGTTTCTATCAGTCCTGGTGTACACAATTTGGCTGTCCCTGGATCCGATCCGTAAATCTACTGACTATAGTCGGAAGAGTTGTTTACCTTCTCTTGTATTGCAGGAGAAGGTGGAGGGGGTAGGAGGCAAACAGCACTATATACACAGGCACCTGCTAGTTCTGTATCCAAGAGTAGGGGGGGATAGCAGTGCTGATTATTGATTAGGCAGCAGAGCTGAGTGTGTCATTGTGTCTTATATCCGTCTCATGACTCTGATCTGTCTTATCTCTCTTTTTCTATGAATCAGATACCAGTAGAATAAAAGTGTAGATAAACTCATAATCTGAGTACATTGTCAGCACATAGTATCCCATAGCATAGAGGAATCATGAAGTGTGTTCAGCTAGTGCCACCCACACTCTGGATTCTTAAAATGTCCAGTCTAGGGAGTGATGATATTAAAGACTATAATTGTAAAAAAATTATTGTGTAAACATCAATAGGGGATTCAAATTTGAGAACTTTCACAGGTAATACCATTCACCTTATCAGTATGTGATTTTTCCCATCTGGGAAGCTGGGGTAGGGCAGGATATTCATCTTCCTTGGATGTCCTATTCCTCCAGTACAGAACCTGTTTTATGTTTTCAACCAAAATGCATTAATAAAATAAAATAATAAAAGAAAACTAAATCCCATCAATATTTTTAGGGACAAGCCTTCCAAATAGCATAATTTCTTCTAAATAAACACTTTAAGAAGAAACTCAACAGGGAGGTTGTTCCAAACATCTTCAGTGGATGTAGACTTGCTCATATGTGGATACAAAATTCCTTTACGTAATGCCAGACAGATGTTGAGATCAAGTATTTCTGGAGACCATATCATGACTTCCAGGACTCCTTTTTTTCTCTTTACCATGAAGATAGTTATGATATTGGCTGGATGTTTGGGATTGTTATACTGCGGTGGAATACATTTTTAACTCTACCGTTTTTTCCTGTAATTTTTCACACCTGCCTAAAACTTTTGCACAGTTCTGTTTCAGCATTGGCGGGAAGGGCTTGTAGTAAACTCTCGTCTATGCAATGACTATTAAAGTTTGCATTCCTTTGAGATCCCTCGGAGCGCTCCATTAGATGAAATGAATGATGTCTCCCTGCACCTCCTCTTGTGACTGGAGATTACTACCTGCAGCACATTCCTCCTCCTGCACTCCTCTCTCTTTCTCTAAGACACAACAAAGGGCATAGTGTCTGCCTCTCTGTGCCAGCTGTGCGGTTTGTGTGCAGCATAACAAAGGAATACAATGCCCACTCTGTGCTAGCAGGGTGCAATCTAATCCATATTTGGTTTAAGCATCAGTGTTGGCAAAACCCACTTGGCCTTCACAGTGCATCTGATCCATTTTGATTATATCCCATGATGCAATACTTCCAGCGGGTTATAACAATGGCCGGTGGATTTGCCAGCAGTCCTGCTGTTTTTCACATACGTGTTGAATGGCTGGATTAGAGGGGAATGTTTCTGATGGTAGACAGGACGGGGGAGAGGATTGGATTGGGTCTCGTCAGAGATCAGAGTAGAAAGCGATGCCTCCACAAGATGTGTGAGAAAGGAGAATTGTGAATAAAATCCTACTTATACCCCTGAAATATCAATGAAATCTCCCGGAGAACAATAGACGAAGGAGAAAAATGCACAGATGTACATATTGTATAGAGAGGGTCGTAGGTCACGTAAGGAATGAGGGCTGAAGGATCATTTATAATGTTTTGTGAAGGACATCTTCTGCTAAGGCTACATGCTGACATAAGATCATACACAGTGGGGCTGGGATGCGATTGTGACAAAACACTCAACAAAATCAGCACAAGAGGAGGTCAATGGACCTTGTGGCCACACCCATGCTTCACTGAAATTCTTATTTGCATATAGATAAAAAATTGAGCATTTCATAGAGTACAAGGTTGGAAAAAGACGCAAGTCCATCAAGTACAACCTGAAGTACAAATGATTTTTCCCTATAACCCAATATATTTTTGCTCTCCAGAAAGTCCATAGTCTCACTGCTCTTACAGTAAAGAATGTGTCTCTATGGTGATGCTAGAACTGCCTCTCCTCTAGGTGTAGAGGATGCCCCCTGTCTATGGTGATGATAGAACCACCACTCCTCTAGGTGTAGAGGATGCCCCCTGTCTATGGAGATGGTAGAACCGCCTCTCCTCTAGGTGTAGAGGATGCCCCCTGTCTATGGAGATGGTAGAACCTCCTCTCCTCTAGGTGTAGAGGATGCCCCCTGTCTATGGAGATGGTAGAACCTCTTCCCCTCTAGGTGTAGAGAATGTCCCCTGTCTATGGTGATGGTAGAACCTCCTCTCCTCTAGTTGTAGAGGATGCCTCCTGTCTATGGTGATGGTAGAACCTCCTCTCCTCTAGGTGTAGAGGATGTCCCCTGTCTATGGTGATGGTAGAACCTCCTCTCCTCTAGGTGTAGAGGATGCCCCCTGTCTATGGTGATGGTAGAACCGCCTCTCCTCTAGGTGTAGAGGATGCCCCCTGTCTATGGAGATGGTAGAACCGCCTCTCCTCTAGGTGTAGAGGATGCCCCTGTCTATGGTGATGGTAGAAGCTCCTCTCCTCTAGGTGTAGAGGATGTCCCTGTCTATGGTGATAGTAGAATCACCTCTTCTCTAGGTGTAGAGGATGCCCCTGTCTATGGTGATGGTAGAATCACCTCTTCTCTAGGTGTAGAGGATGCCCCCTGTCTATAGTGATGGTAGAACCGCCTCTCCTCTAGGTGTAGAGGATGCCCCCTGTCTATGGAGATGGTAGAACCGCCTCTCCTCTAGGTGTAGAGGATGCCCCTGTCTATGGTGATGGTAGAAGCTCCTCTCCTCTAGGTGTAGAGGATGTCCCTGTCTATGGTGATGGTAGAATCACCTCTTCTCTAGGTGTAGAGGATGCCCCTGTCTATGGTGATGGTAGAACCGCCTCTCCTCTAGGTGTAGAGGATGCCCCTGTCTATGGTGATGGTAGAAGCTCCTCTCCTCTAGGTGTAGAGGATGCCCCCTGTCTATGGAGATGGTAGAACCTCCTCTCCTCTAGGTGTAGAGGATGCCCCCTGTCTATGGTGATGGTAGAACAGCCTCTCCTCTAGGTGTAGAGGATGCCCCCTGTCTATGGTGATGGTAGAAAAGCCTCTCCTCTAGGTGTAGAGGATGCCCCCTGTCTATGGTGATGGTAGAACAGCCTCTCCTCTAGGTGTAGAGGATGCCCCCTGTCTATGGTGATGGTAGAACCTCCTCTCCTCTAGGTGTAGAGGATGCCCCCTGTCTATGGTGATGGTAGAACCGCCTCTCCTCTAGGTGTAGAGGATGCCCCCTGTCTATGGAGATGGTAGAACCGCCTCTCCTCTAGGTGTAGAGGATGCCCCTGTCTATGGTGATGGTAGAAGTTCCTCTCCTCTAGGTGTAGAGGATGTCCCTGTCTATGGTGATGGTAGAATCACCTCTTCTCTAGGTGTAGAGGATGCCCCTGTCTATAGTGATGGTAGAATCACCTCTTCTCTAGGTGTAGAGGATGCCCCTGTCTATGGTGATGGTAGAACCACCACTCCTCTAGGTGTAGAGATTGCCCCTGTCTATGGTGATGGTAGAAGCTCCTCTCCTCTAGGTGTAGAGGATGCCCCTGTCTATGGTAATGGTAGTCCCTCCTCTTCTCTAGGTGTAGAGGATGCCCCTGTCTATGGTGATGGTAGAACCTCCTCTTCTCTAGGTGTAGAGGATGTCCCCTGTCTATGGTGATGGTAGACCCTCCTCTTCTCTAGGTGTAGAGGATGCCCCCTGTCTATGGTGATTGTTGAACCTCCTCTCCTCTAGGTGTAGGGGATGCCCCCTGTCTATTGTGATGGTAGGACCTCCTCTCTTCTAGGTGTAGAGGATGTCCCATGTCTATGGGGATGATAGAACCTCCTCTCCTCTAGGTGTAGAGGATGCCCCTGTCTATGATGATGGTAGAACCGCCTCTCCTCTAGGTGTAGAGGATGCCCCCTGTCTATGGTGATGGTAGACCCTCCTCTTCTCTAGGGGTAGAGGATGCCCCCTGTCTATGGTGATTGTTGAACCTCCTCTCCTCTAGGTGTAGAGGATGCCCCCTGTCTATGGTGATGGTAGAACCTCCTCTCCTCTAGGTGTAGAGGATGCCCATTGTCTATGGTGATGGTAGAACCCCCTCTCCTCTAGGTGTAGAGGATGCCCCTGTCTATGGTGATGGTAGAACTGCCTCTCCTCTAGGTGTAGAGATTGCCCCTGTCTATGGTGATGGTAGACCCCCTCTCCTCTAGGTGTAGAGGATGCCCCTGTCTATGGTGATGGTAGAACCACCTCTCCTCTAGGTGTAGAGATTGCCCCTGTCTATGGTGATGGTAGAACCTCCTCTCCTCTAGGTGTAGAGGATGCCCCTGTCTATGGTGATGGTAGAACCACCTCTCCTCTAGGTGTAGAGATTGCCCCTGTCTATGGTGATGGAAGAACCTCCTCTCCTCTAGGTGTAGAGGATGCTCCTGTCTATGGTGATGGTAGAACTGCCTCTCCTTTAGGTGTAGAGGATGCCCCCTGTCTATAGTGATGGTAGAACTGCCTCTCCTCTAGGTGTAGAGGATGCCCCTGTCTATGTTGATGGTAGAACTGCTTTTCCTCTAGCTAGAGGATGCTCCCTGTCTATGGTGATGGTAGAACTGCTTCGCCTCTAGGTAGAGGATGCCCCTGTCTATAGGGATGGTAGAACCACCTCTCCTCTAGGTGTAGACGATGTCCCCTGTCTATGGAGATGGTAGAACCGCCTCTCCTCTAGGTGTAGAGGATGCCCCTTTCTATGGTGATGGTAGAACCGCCTCTCCTCTAGGTGTAGAGGATGCCCCCTGTCTATGGTGATGGTAGAACCTCCTCTCCTCTAGGTGTAGAGGATGCCCCTGTCTATGGTGATGGTAGAAGTTCCTCTCCTCTAGGTGTAGAGGATGTCCCTGTCTATGGTGATGGTAGAATCACCTCTTCTCTAGGTGTAGAGGATGCCCCTGTCTATGGTGATGGTAGAACCGCCTCTCCTCTAGGTGTAGAGGATGCCCCTGTCCATGGTGATGGTAGAAGCTCCTCTCCTCTAGGTGTAGAGGATGCCCCTGTCTATGGTAATGGTAGACCCTCCTCTTCTCTAGGTGTAGAGGACGCCCCTGTCTATAGTGATGGTAGAACCTCCTCTTCTCTAGGTGTAGAGGATGTCCCCTGTCTATGGTGATGGTAGACCCTCCTCTTCTCTAGGTGTAGAGGATGCCCCCTGTCTATGGTGATTGTTGAACCTCCTCTCCTCTAGGTGTAGGGGATGCCCCCTGTCTATGGTGATGGTAGGACCTCCTCTCCTCTAGGTGTAGAGGATGTCCCATGTCTATGGGGATGATAGAACCTCCTCTCCTCTAGGTGTAGAGGATGCCCCCTGTCTATGGTGATGGTAGAACCTCCTCTCCTCTAGGTGTAGAGGATGCTTCCTGTCTATGGTGATGGTAGAACCTCCTCTCCTCTAGGTGTAGAGGATGTCCCATGTCTATGGGGATGATAGAACCTCCTCTCCTCTAGGTGTAGAGGATGCCCCTGTCTATGATGATGGTAGAACCGCCTCTCCTCTAAGTGTAGAGGATGCCCCCTGTCTATGGTGATGGTAGACCCTCCTCTTCTCTAGGGGTAGAGGATGCCCCCTGTCTATGGTGATTGTTGAACCTCCTCTCCTCTAGGTGTAGAGGATGCCCCCTGTCTATGGTGATGGTAGAACCTCCTCTCCTCTAGGTGTAGAGGATGCTCCTGTCTATGGTGATGGTAGAACTGCCTCTCCTCTAGGTGTAGAGGATGCCCATTGTCTATGGTGATGGTAGAACCCCCTCTCCTCTAGGTGTAGAGGATGCCCCTGTCTATGGTGATGGTAGAACCACCTCTCCTCTAGGTGTAGAGATTGCCCCTGTCTATGGTGATGGTAGACCCCCTCTCCTCTAGGTGTAGAGGATGCCCCTGTCTATGGTGATGGTAGAACCACCTCTCCTCTAGGTGTAGAGATTGCCCCTGTCTATGGTGATGGTAGAACCTCCTCTCCTCTAGGTGTAGAGGATGCCCCTGTCTATGGTGATGGTAGAACCACCTCTCCTCTAGGTGTAGAGATTGCCCCTGTCTATGGTGATGGTAGAACCTCCTCTCCTCTAGGTGTAGAGGATGCCCCCTGTCTATGGTGATGGTAGAACCACCTCTCCTCTAGGTGTAGAGGATGCCCCCTGTCTATAGTGATGGTAGAACTGCCTCTCCTCTAGGTGTAGAGGATGCCCCTGTCTATGTTGATGGTAGAACTGCTTTTCCTCTAGGTAGAGGATGCTCCCTGTCTATGGTGATGGTAGAACCACCTCTCCTCTAGGTGTAGACGATGTCCCCTGTCTATGGAGATGGTAGAACCGCCTCTCCTCTAGGTGTAGAGGATGCCCCTTTCTATGGTGATGGTAGAACCGCCTCTCCTCTAGGTGTAGAGGATGCCCCCTGTCTATGGTGATGGTAGAACCTCCTCTCCTCTAGGTGTAGAGGATGCCCCCTGTCTATGGTGATGGTAGAGCCTCCTCTCCTCTAGGTGTAGAGGATGCCCCCCATCTATGGTGATAATAGAACCGCCTCTCCTCTAGGTGTAGAGGATGCCCCTGTCTATGGTGATGGTAGAACCGCCTCTCCTCTAGGTGTAGAGGATGCCCCCTGTCTATGGTGATGGTAGAACCTCCTCTCCTCTAGGTGTAGAGGATGCCCCCCATCTATGGTGATAATAGAACCTCCTCTCCTCTAGGTGTAGAGGATGCCCCTGTCTATGGTGATGGTAGAACCGCCTCTTCTCTAGGTGTAGAGGATGCCCCCTGTCTATGGTGATTTATGTCCTTGTTATACACTGGTGCCCAAAACAATATTTCATGTGTGGTCTGACCAGGGATTTGTATAAGGGCAAAACTAAGTCTTTATCATGAGAATATATTCCTCTCTTGATACATCCCATAATTTTATTTGCTTTAGCAGCGGTTACTAAAATTAAGGTTACCCACCGCCAATACCCCCAAGTCTTCTTTCAGCTGCAGTTTATCAAGTAATTGACTGTTTAGAACATAATTGTACTTTTTGTTATCATGGCCCAAGTGTATAACTTTACATTTGTCTACATTAAACCTCATCAGCGATTTCTCCACCCACTCCTCAAGCTTCCACAAATTCCTCTGTAATGTTATATAATGCATCTGTAATGCATTTGGTGCATTTTTGAAGGACAAGGCATGCTTCACCTTACCTTCAAGGCCTTATGTTATATGTGGCCCAGGAGCTGACAGGCTGCTTTTAAAGGGGTTGTCCACTGTCAGCAAATAATTGATATTGTTTGTGTAATGAAAAGTGTTACAATTTTCCAATATTCATTCTGTATCAATTCCTCACAGTTTTCTAGATCTCTGCTTGCTGTCATTCTATAGAAAACTTCATTGTTTACTTCCAGTAACACTGGACCCCGGCTATGTGATGTCACACAGGTGCACTGCTTCTTATGTCCCTGCTCATGTGATGTCACACAGGTGCACTGCTTCTTATGTTCCTGCTCATGTGATGTCACACAGGTGCACGGCTCGTTATATACCTGGTCATGCGATGTCACACAGGTGCACGGCTCGTTATATACCTGGTCATGTGATGTCACACAGGTGCACAGCTCATTATATCCCTGGTCATGTGATGTCACACAGGTGCACAGCTCATTATATTCCTGGTCATGTGATGTCATACAGGTACACTGCTTGTTATATCCCTGCTCATGTTATACACTGCTTGTTATATCCCTGCTCATGTTATACACTGCTTGTTATATCCCTGCTCATGTTATACACTGCTTGTTATATCCCTGCTAAACATATATTGTGGTTGAACTCCTCCAATTTCAATAAATGTACACATCTGTATGGTCTCAATTATCTGCTAGACCATTTTTAATAATATTTTTGTACTAAACATTTATACATTTTTGTAATCTACCCCTCTTCCTGGTGTGTATGTATACATTGCTTTCACAATGAGCTCCAATGGACACAGGTAGGTCATAAAATCTGTAATTCCTCCGACAAGCTCCGAGAAGGCTACTAGTGTACCCCTTATTTTCCAATGGTGAGTTGATGGCCTGGATCACCCCTCATCCAGAAAGCAGCAGACATTCTCGGCTGTGTGTAATACGGTATCCTGCTAATACAATGCAGCCTCTCCACATCAAACGTCTCTCATGCAGAGATCAAATGCTGAGTTCTGGGTATTGTTTTATGCTCATTGTGCTCTGATAGATAATCCCATCAAGGGCTTTGAGGGCAGCCATGATTAGAACAAAGTGGAGAACTCATCTATTCCAGCTATTGAATGGGAATCAGATCTGTCTAAAGTGGCTTCACTTTGTTTTAAAGTACAAAGAGATGATCAGTCGGGGACCTAGAACAGGTGCTCTGAAACGGCACACCGGCCCGGAAGAGTCTACAGAATTAGGCTTATTCCTCAGAAAAATTCTAAATATTAGATAAGAGATATTAAGAAAAATTGTGGAAAAAAACCTCTACTGTTTTTGTAAAAATGACTATGTTTTTGTGGACATACGAGAAAAAAAATTGGCAAAACCGATGGTGGACTGCCATTACCTATTCGTTATGGCCTCTAGGGCAGTGGTGGCAAAACCTATGGCACAGGTGCCAGAGGTGACACTCGAAGCCCTCTACATGGGCACTCGGTCACCCCAGAACAGGGGAGACAGAAGGCGTCCTTTGGGCACTAGGTCACTAGGTTTACCATCACTGCTCTAGGGGATGGCACCATTTTTGGAGAGGCTGGATTATTACTTTATAAAATGACGCAAATCAGCTTTATGCACCCTGGCCGACATCACCAGAACGCCTCTTGGCTTTCCACGACCCCACTCTCAATATTCCCCCTCATCCCACCCGCTGATCCACAGACAGGCGGTGGCTTCCCCAAGCTGTGCAAGTTTAGCACATGCACCGAGAGCGGCTGTGCTCGGAAAGTAAAATTGCGAGACTTGCAGACAGCTGGGGGATGTCACCGGCCGTCATGCAGATCAGTGGCCGGGATGAGTGGGAATATTGAGAGTGGGGTCGTGCATAGACTATGACACGGCGGAGCCAAGAGGTGCTCCGGTGATGTCAGCCACGGTGCATTAGACTCATTCGCATATTTGTATATGAAAAAATGAGAATGTGGCCATTCCAAGTCCAGTCATAAGTGGTGCCATCTCCTAGAGGCCATAATAAGAAGAGAAGTTAGGGCAGTTACTCTGATGGTAGAGGTCCTATAAACTCCTTTTCAAATGAACAGTGGGAAACTTTGTGGATCATCATTAAATTATAACTACTATCTGTCTGTTTTCGAATATAACTACGGACTTTTGCAGTTTTTCACATTCCTTATTCACAGCTTTGTTCACCTTTAGACTGCACATGTGCTTGGTCAGTGAAAAACCAAATGTGCGCAGGTTTAAGAGGACCGAGCAGAGGACAGAAATTAATGTATCATTGTAATAGATGATTCAGGGAGTCCCTGCTTTTCAGCTAAACAGCAGCACATGATTACATTGTGACACTGCTCCACAGGGAAGAAGGGACTCCTTGCATCATATTAATACGATTCTTTCCCTGTGAGCGCGGTCATGTGGCACCAGCCTTACTAACGTCATTAACCAATCTAACCCATGCCACATGTGCATTAGCTCATAGACTACAACATGTCAGAGTCAGACCTGAATACCCAAGGGACATGCTGTTTTAGAATAGGGGGTGGGATTTAATCTAATGCCTTTTAACACAATGAACAAAACTATATATGGTGCATTTCTTCAATAATTTTTGTGCATTCTGGCACAGATGTCAATATTGCACCCTAACTGTGTCTAAGGCCACAGGCATTTACATTGGCAGCGTAAGGGGCAGGATCTTACCACGTGCTAGGTAATAAAATGTGCAGCATAAAATTGTCTAATCTACGGGTTTACGCACTGCAGCATAAACATTGTTGGTGTTTACAGGATGAACTGCATCAAATTGCAGAAGTATGTCACAGCAGAAGTCACTTTACTTCTGTATTCCTGTGTAAGGGGTTTTTAGATCTAATGCTTAAAGGGAACCTGTCAGTAACCCCCCTAAATACACATATTATAATAACTGCTATTAGAAAGCAGTACAACCGTCCCTAAATTGTTCCTCCTCATGTCATTCTGTTCCCAAAGTTATATCACCGTATATTCAAATCACCCTGTGTGAGTACGTTCTGTGTCTTCTTCAGTGCCCGGCATATTCATAAGTCTCCTCCACAGCCGCACATAAACCACGAGGCCACAGTCACACGTGGAACGTTGTCCTGACGAAGCACACGAGAAGAAAAGGGGGGAACGCTTCCAAGCGACCTATCTGCTAATCCAGTAAAATATACAATATGTCCTAGTATACTAGATACTAGTGGTACAGCGGCCAGGCAAGGTCAAGGACAGTGTGCTCACCACACCATGTCCGGGTGCGATAGTCCTCTATTGGGAAATTACAGTTGTGTGAATGGGACCTGAAGGAGTGAGCGGATTTCTCTTTGGGGATTTACACCCATATCTCTCAACTCCCTCAGAAATTCTCTTCAGCGTGTCACACACAGCCAATGTCTCATTCCTCAGGGAGGGGGAATGAGGGAGCTGAGCTGAATGAAGAGAATACACCCCCCCCCCCCCCCTTGTGACTCGGAGAGGCTCCTGGAAAGGTGCCAGCACTTTTTTTTAAAGGAAACCTACCATTTAGAATGGTCAGTGTAAGCTGTAAGTACCGGGCACTAGCTCAGGGTGAGCTGGTGCCGGTACTTACTTTCGTTAGTGTTATAAACCGCGGTATCGCGGTTTTAACACTTTTTATACTTTAGAGCAGGAGAGGCTTCGGCGCTGCGCGCGACCGTGCGCGCGCAACATCTCCGCTATTTCCTATGTAGTGCGCACGCAGCGCCGAAGCCTCTGCTGCTCTAAAGATTAAAAAGTGTTAAAACCGCAATACCGCGGTTTATAACACTAACGAAAGTAAGTACCGGCACCAGCTCACCCTCGGTACTTACAGCTTACCCCTACCATTCTAAATGGTAGGTTTCCTTTAAAGTGATTTTTGTTAGATCTGAGTTATGGGGCACATTATAAAGACTTCTGTAGGATTAATAGTAAAAACCTGATGACAGTTTCCCTTACAGCCCAGTTTCCATCTCTGACAGATCTTCAGTTGTATACATACTTAAGCAGATTATAAAATACGAGGGATCAGCTCAATACTCTCAGAGATATGTATCCACCAGTCTATAATTGGCTTCACATGGATCTGTGACCTTTCCACCACCCGCAGCTTATTTCTATACTATTTCCTTTTTCCACCATACAACCATCAGTAGTAACAATACAAGGCGCCAAAGATGTCATGTAAGTCTAGGACGGCCTATAATTTGGGTCTGGGTGCTCCCTTGCTCTTACCACACTAACCACTTTCCAGAGATCCTTATTATTACATTACATTTCAAGAGTTTGGCCATTCTTCATAGGAAACATGAGAGACAGAATCCTGCAGAGAGGTGAAGATGTGGGCGATGCCAAGGACATGGAGATATGAAATCTTTCTGTGCTAGGAATAATGGAGGCGATATCTAAAATGTATATCTATCTTCTGTGGAACAGGATTTAGCAGCTAGGATCTCCAGAACTTGTGCAGGGTCCACCTTTGGCCACACACGAGAAGGACTAGGACACTTTTTATGCAAGTAGATCTAGTCCAGCTCTGATGTGAGCTCCCGACTTTCAGAAATTGTTAATAAGTAAGTAGTTTGCTACAAACCTATCCCTTGTGTGCCCACAATATAATACCCTCTTATTGCCCCTCACACTGTATAATGCCTCCCCGTAGTATATTTCTCTCTACCTGTCACACACAATCCTGTATAATGCACCCCGGCAGTTACCCCCAGCTGTATACAAAACCCACCCAAATTCCCAAATGTGTCCCACCAATTAATAATTCCCCCATTCCTTTACCTCCTATGTGTAAGGTCCCATTTTTTCTTTAGTCCTGTTCCCTTATTATATGCCCCCCCTTTTCTTATAATGTCTACACTGCTGTTACTTCCCCCCTTACGTGTGGCTCTGAAGCCGGTTGGTGCAATGGCATCATATCATAGCTGATAGATTCAGCTGCACACTGAACGATGGACTGAGGAGCTGATGGAACCTTGTTTCACCATCTGTCTGCAACCAGAGGACATGGGACATACCTCTTGCCACCACAGACGGGACATACTTGAAAATCGGAACTGTCCCGATGAATCCAGGACCACAGGTAAGGAGGCTCTAGGATCACACATGTGTAAAACCAGTAAAGGATCATGGAGTTATCATGATTGTTGGGGCCCCGATGGTCAGGCCCCTATCCCCAATTTCTGTCTTTGTTTTAGTTAGTGAGATAAGGGTAGGGCTAAAGACTGGACTGCCCATAGACACAACCACAGCTGTGGAGTTAGTAAGCCAAACTCTGACTCCTCAATTTCCCTAATTTCTAAATCAAATTCTACCAAAATAGTCTCCAACTTTACAATCCTGGTTACCTGGTCACTCTAGCAGTTGTAGGATGAGTGGAGCTATTCCTTACTACGCTTCACTACTGAGCATGTGCAAAAAGGGCAGCCACATTCTTCACATTCAAAAGCCTAAATAGGCGGATGCACAACCCAAGGCCAACGTGTGGCCTATCAAGTCTCACAGCGGTTATACGGGTAAAGACAGAACAGAGCAGCCCCAGGAGTGGTAAGTACTTGTCAGCTGTACAGTACTGCTCTCATGTCTTCTCCTGCTCCTGGAGCAATTCTGTTCTGGGCCAAAAGTTCTACTTGAGGAACGCAGAGCAGCACATGGAGAGGAGAAGAACCTGCAATGTGGTGCAGGCAGGAGAAGAGAAGTCAGGAGAGGAGAGGGTTTCTTTATTAGTCTGTCTGCTCTGGGTGTCTTCAATATTAATATTCTGCTCTGAGGGTCTTCAGTATCATTATCTGCTATGAAAGCAATATTTGGTTGTTGGGGTGATATTTATTGTTGTACTGTGTTATTTATCATTTTTAGGGTGGCATTTTGTGCTGTACTGTGGTAGTGGGTGCATCTAGGGCACTGGTTACTGGTGAGCTGTATGACAATGTATGTTGTTCATCCCTGGCCTAAATTTTAAGATCAGGAATAGGACAAACAAAGAACATTTCAGAATTTATTTTATATTTCTGGAATTGGTTCATTTTATCACAACTCCGACTCCACAGCCCCGGATACAACTATCGCTTGTCAATTCATGATCTTAAGTGAATTTTGCAGACTTTGTTTTGGCACAGATTACCTTGTAATCACAAAATACAATCCAAATCACAATACCTGGGGCTTACATGTTACATGTCTAATGCACAACGCATAACACAATGGGGCTCATTTACTAAGGGTCCGAACGCCGCACTTTCGTCGGGTTTCCCGAATATTGATCTGATTTTGGCACATCGGCGCTGACTTGCATGTGACAGAAATGGGGGGGGCATGGCCGTCGGACAACCCGACAGATTCGGACAAACCGCGGAATTTAAAAAAGGTTTTGTGTTGTAATATCAGCACTCACATGCACCAGGAAGAAGCAGGCAAACGGCGGAGCAGCGACACCTGCAGGAGCTCGGACGCACAATCTTAGTGAATCGCGCTGGACCCGAATCCTTGCCGGACAACGCACCGCGGGATCGCGATGGGACCGGCTAATTAAATGAACCCGAATGCACCAAGTAGCTATGGCCTTATGAAATTATAAGAAAAAAAGAGCAAAATCCCCATCACAGTTTGACATATTTTGGCCCTGGAATTCTCCTTTAAATCCATGTGATCTTATATATGACGTCCCGGATCAGTCCCTGTAGGATCTTTAATCATCGGCCAAATGACAGTAGGTTTCTTTCAGTAAATAGAAATAAGACGGTTGTGAATGGTGCCCATTCATCTGCCAGGTGCGGGCACATTGATAGTCTGATACTCGCTAAATAAAAGCTACGTACATAAAATCAGACTCAGACAGCGTGTAAGACAGTCTGTAATTTAGTGTGATGAGTGAAACCACGATGACTTGATCTTTTCCAGCGCTGACAACCAGTATGGAAGAACACACAATGGAAATAAACTGGGGCCGCACATTCCAAAACCGCAAAAAGCGGGGTCACACAGAGGACAGAAGATTGGCTAATAATAAAAATGTTGGCATAACCAAGATGTAAAATACATAGTGGATTACGGTAAGGAGTTCCATGTGTATCACTAGAGATAGGAGAAGGTGGGTGGAGGGAGTAGTGTGGATGAAGGATTGTGGATTTTTAGATGGTAAATGTGACAACAAGGTCTGCGTCAGAGCTGCATACCTATAACAGCAAGATGATTACTTATTATCACTTTGTATTTCAATGGGTTGTCCAAGGTTATCTGTTACAAAATTTTACCCCATTAATCTACCAGCCTCCTCAGGAAGGATATAAAATGTCCTTTCTAGAATTCCCTTTTCTATGTGAAATGTCTCCCATTTACCTATAAAAAAAAATCTCCTCCAAAGTCATGTGACAATGAGCAGAGAAGAGTCATATCCGCCTGAGATGAGACCACTTTAGAGGCATTTAGTTGTAGTGTTGCTTCAGTTGTAGTGTTGTCCCTATCTTCAGTTCAGGTCGCATCAGGCTTGTAGTTCTGTTAACTAGAGAACAGATAATTTAGAAAAGTTTATAATAGCACAAACCTGCGGTAACCAGAAAGATGAGATTATCTTTAATGTGACACCAAAAGCATATTCCTAAGCACTACAGAACTAATATATGTGTGTCTGAAGTCACACTTCCCCTACAGGAGTGGTGGCGAACCTATGGCACGGGTGCCAGTGGTGGCACTCAGGGCCCTTTCTGTGGGCACTCAGACCATCATTCCAGGACAGAGTTCACCAAATAAAACAACACTTCATTGGCTGTGTGGAACTGCGGGAAAAGAAGAGAAGGTGTTGACGGAACTGCAATATCTTTAGAGGTTCTCATTCTAGACCCACCATTTTTCCTCTACAGAGAGACCCGAGAGAGAAGGTGCAATGATGGTCTGAATTTGCCCTCCTTCTTTCAACTGTATTAGTTGCCTCAGGTGGACAATACGATTGAAAGATGTGGAGGAACAGGTAGCAATAAGTTACTGCTTAAAATGCCATGTTGGCACTTGATTGTAAATAAGTGGATTCTCGTTGCAGTTTGGGCACTCAGTCTCCAAAAGGTTCGCCATCACTGCCCTACAGCCTCATCTCAGGCAAAATATGACTCTTCTCTGTTTATTTTCACATGACGTTGGAGGAGATATTTTAAAGCAAATGAGTAAGATTTCACATAAAAGAGGGAATTCTAGAAAGGACATTTCATACCCCACCCTATATTGGTGTAATAGGGTAAACTATGGAGAAAAGTTCTCTTGAAATTGTACTTGCAATATGGATCCAAGAGACAAAGTAACTTTACATTTTTTTTTATTTTGAAAAATATATACAATTCAAAAACACATTAATATCCAACATTACTAGTTCTACCTGCATCAAAATCCATGTATGGTCCCGGAGTGGATCTCCGTTATTCTAGTTTCCCCCTTTTACAGCCATGACACCTCGCCTTCTACTACAATAACTTTTCTATTTGTATTCTTTTCGGAAGATATTTCATCTCATGAAATGAAAGCCATGTCTGCTGCAGAATAAAACTTCTTATAAAGTGGATTTGTAGAACTATGCCGCTGTATCACTGTATAGTATCGGGTCGGCCTGGAACCGTTTGACTGATCGGGTATCATGGGGGTTGCCATTTAATTGCAGAAAGTGATAGCACTGGGTTGGTTTAGTACAGTACCAGTTCAGCAACGGTTTGGTTTAGTATAGTAGCAGTTTAGCACTGGTTTGGTTTAGCATAGTACCGGTTTGGATCACTTACTACCTAGCCTGTAGTAGGTACTAAAAAAAAGTGCCCAGAACCAGGAATCTTACCCTCTTGATGTGCCAGTTATGCCCTTCATGTTATGCTGGTTATACTAAGATTCTGTGGTGTACAGTGGTACGGCCAAACTAAACTTACCCCAGGCCATGCCACAGACTTGCACAGGGTATCGCTAATTGGTTAGGGGTGTCCCCACCATGGTTAAGCAAATTCACTTTGCCTTGGGGAGTTGTAAAGGGGGGGGGGGGGGGGCAATAGTTGCAATTTCTGGTTGTGTTCCAGGAATTATGACTTTTTCATGACTTGTACAGGGCATGGAGTCCCTACAACACAGTATTATGGAGACTTTCTCCCTACATATAACTAAGCAATTCATGTTTTATTTTTATAATTTTGTTATGATAAAAAAAAAAACAGTAAAGGGCTGTTGTAGGTCGCGATCGAAGGTGTTCACAATCTCTGTTCTACAATGAAAAAATATTCTTATAATACAGAGGAACAAAAAGGTCTCTAATGTATATTATGATATGCAGGATTTTGTTTAGTATAAAAGGGATCTTCCCTAAATGACTATCCCCCCCCCACATACATAACAGATAGTAAAATTGATGTGAAATCCATTGGACCTTGTTTTTTTTTTCTTGTCATGGCTACAATATCCTAGTGGGTAAAATGTCAAGACTGATATCATGTCCCTTCGAGGCGGTTACGGCTGGAGGTGGATTACGTATGTAAAGCTTGGTGCCTTATAGCGGCTCGCAGTGAGAACTCGCCTATCATGACATCTTATTACTCTGCAGAACCACAAAAGGGTCAAAGCTGTTCCCGACAGAAAGATGGAAATGACCACAAAGAATCCTCTAGTGATAAATCTGCCCCAATGTGTTTGGTGGTGGGGGACCTCATGTCCAATGTTATACACTGTATGAGCTGCTCATGGTGATCCGTGGTGGCCCTTGCCCTCATCCGGCTCTGGTAGCCTCCGCGCTCCTGCTCAGGGCCATAGACAGAGGGGATTGGGTCTATGCTGCAGGACAGGGGAGCAGCTTTTAGGCAACGTCTGGGAAACGCCTTTAAATGTTCCTACGTTTTAGGACCCGGGTGACATCAGTGTAACACATCCAGTGTTTGGATCGCTTCGTCATCTTCTATTCGGAGTCCATAATAAACGTCTCAAAGTCTGGATCCAAGTCCGAGACCAACGCGTCCACAAAGTCATCCACCGACGGACACTTCTGGAGCATTCCTGTAAAACACAAGGTCATCCAGCATCAATATATATATAACCTACCACAGAGTCACGACTCCAGCCACATTATTATAACTGCAGTGCAATACTCCAACAAGTGTCCCACCGGATAAAACGGGCAAATCTTGGCCGCTGCATAAAGTCTAAAAACTTTCATTATATGACAGTGCTGAGTTACAGGAGGGAGTGACTGCAGGTGCAGAGGCTGCTGTGATCACAGGACCTTCCTCACACACACAGCTTGTAGGTCCCTGCACTGGTATCATATTAACCATCGCTGTATCATCGCCCAGTAGTGAGGAATGAAAGGACCGCAACAGTTATGGTGGTTTCCATCTCTATTGTAAGGTGAACAATCAAAGATCACTTCACCGTAGTGAATATTAGCGATTGTCAGGAGGCAGTGGACATCTTTGTGTGTATTAGAAGTAGCAGCAGAACTGTGGAGAAAAAAATGTAATTATATTTCAGGTTTACAATGGGGACTCTGATTGACTGTAGCATTTATTCAGATGTCTGCTACAGTGCACAGGGCTATGGCGAGTTTATTGCAGAGAGCTAAGGGCACAGCAGTGAGAGGACAATCCTAGTGCAATCCCAGTGTGAAAGTAAGTAGCATATAACAATCCTGGAATATAAATCCGCTTTTTAAATTCAATCGCGGCTGAAGGGGTTTAAAGAGAAGGCTAAACAGTGCCCTACATGGGTGCCACCGTATTGGCTAATGATCAGGCCTACTCTCCGGTGATGTCATAGGAGGGCATCGATCAGTTGCCATGACAGCTGGGAGCATGTAAGAGGCCATTCAGCAGACTCCATTACGGCCTGCCAGAGGTAGACTGTAATATAGAAGAAATATATTCACAGTAGTATTGCAGTATATAGTATAAGTGATCAGACCCCCCTAGGGTGCCTGAAATAATTGTAAAAAAAAAAAAAAAAAAAGTAAAAAAAAAAATACATGGAAAAGTAAAAAAAAAGGGGAACATTCAACTCACCCCCTTTCCCTAAAATACAATGTAAAAGTAAAAAAAACAAGTAAATCATAAACATTTGAGGCACTCCCACGTCCCAAAATGTCAATCTACCAAAATATAAAACAATTATTCCCTGCAGTGAATGCCGTAGTGGAGAAAAACCCTTCACACACATATTTGCCACTTTGTTTTCCATAAAACGTGAATAAAAAGTGGACAAATGTAAAACCAATGTAAAATCAATGAAAACATCACACCAAAAAAATGTCTCCTCACCCAACATTGCACATCGAGGTATGAAAAAGTTTGGTTGTCAGATGATGACGACGCAATGCAAAGTTTTTGAAACTTTTTTAAAGGCATTAAGACTTTATCAATCTGGTATCTCCGTGCTCCAAAGAAGAATACTTACAATTGGTAATCGTGGGTATGAGCGGTGGGTGTTTGCTGCAATATGCAGCAAACACCACCTCTGTATGAAGAGGGCTCAGCCCTCTGAAGGAGTTATCCATAGGTGCTGCTACTTTATTGGGCATCTACAGTACTGCCAGATTTTGTAGAATAGTGAAACTTGCATAAAACAGCCCGTTTGCTCTGCCCGGTGGGGACCACAACCGTCCTGTAAATAGGGGATGAGTTGGAATCACCAGAATACCTATGTAAATCCATTACCATACCCAAAAATCCTGCTGCTTCCCTGAAGCTTGGCATAAACTGGCCCGATACTTGGAGCCAGAACTTGATTCACTCTACAAACTCCTCTGCTCCTTTGATGTGGTTCTTTATCCTCCCATGTAAGAGTAAACATGACCTGGTTGTGGACAGCCACGCCTTGTGTACATCATGCAAAATAAGAATGCCTTCAACAATTTGGCTTCTCTCAGAATAATTATAGGCAGAATTTATTAAAACTACAATCCTTGCCCTATATCCCAGAATAAACATTTGCCGGAGCCGTCCCACCACCCCCCCAGCCTGCAGCCATGACGGTTGAATCAGTATCAGGCACTGAGAAGAAAGAGCCACGGGCAGTCATCAGCAGCTACACAGAGTGTTCCTGGTACACGCACTAAGCTGCTTCATGCAAGTGCCGGCACGAAGAATCAATAGTATCAGGAATAACTGCAACTTCCAAATAAAAATCTAATTACTAACATATTCCAGGCAGAAGATTGTTACAGGAATGTGGATGGAATCTAATCTCCACATTCCAAAGAGCACAAAACAGAGGAATACGCCTGGGCCATAGCCCCAATAGCCCAAACTTCTGCCCCCATGTGCATGGTTAGAAATCAGAAAAAAAGGGGGTGCACCTGTAGACACCCTTGAAATGTGTGAAATCAATGTGAAATCTCCGCCTAAGTCAGGCAAATATGACTCTTCTCAACTCATTTTCACATGAGATGAGTCAAGTTTAGTGGTTGAACGGGTAGTCTCACTTCAGATGCCCCTAAATCTGGTTCTATAGCACCTAGCAGCATGCTTTTTGTGTAATATTAAAGATAAGATCTCAGCTTTACAGAACCAGAGAGATACGGGCAGGAAAAATAAGCAGAATCAGGATCTTTATCTGCAGTTTGCATTTCCAGCTATGTCTGGAGCTGCCTGTGTCTCCAGTTGTGCCTGATGTGATCTGAAAGATGAGATCTGTATCTTTAATATGACATAAAGAATGTTTTAGGTGCTATAGAACAGAAGCTGGAGGCTTCTAAAGTGATACTGCCTTGCAACCACTAATCTTGACTCATCCCATGTAAAAAAAATGTTTTCCAGGATGGGATAAGGAGAACATTTCCTCTTTTTGCTACCTTGAAAGGCAGCTCCCTTACTATCAAGCAAGACTTTAATGGACATCTACCACCAGTGACATTGTGATTACATTAATCTTCTTATATTTGTTATTCATGGCCTCCTTTCTTCTAAAATTAACTTGAAAAATTATGCTGATGAGCCTAAGGGGCTACTGGGGCAGTTCCCAGAGCCTGTCTATGCTACAGATTCACAGACTGTTACACTGTCTCACACTACCCCTCTGCTCCTGCTCGCAAAAACTCCCAAGCGTGTGAAGCTCCAGCACAGAGGTGCACTGGTTAAACCCCTCAGAACCCTTGTGGTTCATTACCATAATTGTAAAAGTTGATTTTAGAAGGAAGGAGGCCACATATCAAGAGAAGAAGATTACCACAGAAACTTTGCCTCAATCTATGTGTCCCTGGTTTATTGCGATGGATTTTTATGGTAGATTTCCTGTAGGTTACACAGTGTATGCTCAAGATTTGCAATGAGAGATGTGGTGATGCTTGAGTAACTTCAGTGCTTTCCAAGATCAAGCTGATCAATGAAATTGTATTCTGCTGGAGACCACAAACACAATGAGACGGAGCTTACTGCCGCTTGCTTCCTAGCAGTATCCCGACATTACAGGTAGCATCAGGGGAGGGCTCTCAGCCAATCACTGGACGGCGCAGGTACTATCCTGATCTGCTATTGGCTGATCTCCAAGTGTTTCCTGTAGTGTCTGGATATATCCTGGAAGTGCACTGGGAGTGGTTTACTGGTCCCCTGTAGAGCCCTTAAAAATATCAACTTTATTCTGGGGAGAATATTCCCTTTTCCAACTGGTCCATGAAGAAGTATTACAGTGGACAATCCAGACATCGGATACACAATATACAATCGGTAAAATACCATGCAATGCATTAGCCGGTGACTACAGAGAGGAGCTGCAGAGTTTTCACAACATAGTTTAGGAGCCAGGAGTGACTAGAGCAGGGCCGCTCCCCAGCCCGGGGCCATTGTCAGACTCACCTTCCTGACTTTGAAGTTTCGTCCCTCATGAAAGGAAACAATTTCATTTAATTACGATGGTGACAAGAGCGGCTCCTGGATCAGGCGGTGATTTATGAGTCTGGGACATGTACAGAGGCTAAATGTGCTCACAGGTGGCAGGTCCTTGTCCTCCCTCTGAGCCAAACTGACCAACAAGACATGGCCGGGCCTGCAAAACTCAGGAGACAGGTGCTACACCTAGCGCAGGGCCTAAGGGGGAGAGAATCCAGCCCCGGACTCTCCAGTCCTCATCAGCACAAGCATGGGCCGTCTGTACACGTTCAGCATCGCAACACTTGGGAGGGTAGGGCTCAAAATACTTCTCATTTAAAATCTCAAAATTGGCCAAATCTAGAAAAATACACAGAATTTGGTAATCACATTGGGAAAGATTTACCAACAAGGTCTAAAAATTAGACAACAGTCTCATTATCGGTACCAGAAAAAGCACCAACAGCCACACCTCTTTCCTGCTAAGGCACACCTTTTTCCTGTTAAGCCACTCCCATTTCATGCAAAGCCACACCTCTTTCCTGCAAAGCCACACCTCTTTCCTCACTAATGTGTCTGAAATGCTTCATAGAGTCAACTACTGGAACCTGGACAGCTGTGTAATTATATATATATATATATATTATAGTTATTAGTAGCAGCCATGTATCTTCTTTGATGAAAATATATAATTTGATTTCATACATTTTGAAGCAAACATACCTTGAGAATGCTGTAGCTACACTGATGCAGCAGCATATCTTGTTAAATCCCCGTCGCTGAGTGGTTTAGCTGAAAAAACAATTATACAATTCAGGATAATGAGGTTCTGTTGCTCCTTTGCCTGGCTCAGCGCTTTTCCTCTTACACTGCTCAGGAGAATGATGTGATCACCTTGTTGTGCCTGACAGGCAGAAGTAATCAATTGTCCCACAGCTGCTGTGTATAAGTCACCCAGCTCATGTTGATTAGTCCTGTCTGGACAGTTCAGAAAGCTCTGTATAATGTGTTTATGAAGGGCAGCATTCATGCAACCCAGCTTTCCTAAGGTCCTGAATGTTATAATTGTTTTTTCAGCAAAACCACTCCGATAACGAATTAAACAAGATATGTTTCTGCATCAGTGTAGCTACAGCATTCTCAAGGTATGTTTGCTTCATAATGCATGAAATCAAATGGCGGATTTCCTTTAAGTGAACAAAAGTTGTGTCCTCACACCGCACCCTTTGCTTGAAGGAAATGCTTTATCAGGCTTCTGGTGGGACACTGGTTAAGTGAGGAGAAATTCAATACAGAGAACTAAGAGCGTAGCAGTGAGAGGACACCTCCCTGTTCACTTGTAGAAACTTAATAAAATCCATATCCACAGTCCTGCTGCTACAAACATACATAAATCCATAGGATGCCCAGAGGCACCACAATTTGTATGAAAATTCCAGTGTAGAATCTTGTGTTACGTGTTTGTTTTCAGTGTGTACAATTTATTATAATTTATTAGGAATAGGATTTCACGTCTCATTGTTCTATACGATGGAATCCCGAGCGGCGGGCCAGGACGTTATATCTGCTTGCCAGGCCTGGCTCTATCCTCCCAAGTGCAGCTGTGCCTTAGGTCTATGGACGTGGCATTGTACAGCCGCACTTATCATCCTGCACATCTGTGCTCTTTGTAGTGTCTGCCATCACAAGTAATGAGACAATTTGCCCATCGGGTCTTTGTAGAGATAAAAATCGCTGTATTGTAGAGAGGAGTGAAAGTGGATCAAAGGCGAGAACATGATGACCGAGCCAAGCAACAAAAAGTAACAGTATATCTCCAGCTACACAGGATTAGATGTCAGCCCAAAATTATGTCCTACTCCCAGGCTACAACACGATCTAGAGGCGAGATGACCTGAAACCAAAACCTCTCTTAATCAAATGAATGAAAAAAAAACAAAAAAAAAACCCTGCTGCCTTAAAGGGGCATTTTGGTTTACTAATACATACAGCAGTTATGACTGTGCCTGATAGAAACCATGGAAAGAAGTTTTTATCATGCTGTAACTTGCGTGTGAAAAATGTATAGTCTAAGAAAATAGCTTATCAAAGAGGCGTGTCCTCACACTTCTGTGCTCTGTGAACTGTCCCTCCTGCACTATGTTATATATAGCTGCAGCTGGCTTCTGGTTGTACGCTACAGCAGCACCCCCACTCTACAGTACCTTTTAGTTTTCTGTATATATGTGTCCATTGGTGCCTCTATCCATGGGATTAGTCCCCATTCCTTTAAAAAAAATACTTTTAGGCTATGTACACACATAGATTTTACACACGCAGATTTTATGCACAGAATTTGGTGCTGAATATATGCAGCGTAATACAGTAGCATTTAAGGGATTGTGGTTTTGAATACATAAAGTAAATATGGGGCAGCATGGTGGCTTAGTGGTTAGCGGGGACCTGGGTTCAAGTCCCATGGCCAACAACTGCAAAGAGTTTGTATGTTCTCTCCGTGTATGCAGGTCCTCCAAAATATATTGGTAGGTCAATTACATTGTGAGCCCCAGGGACCGATTTGGCAAGCTTTGTGCAGTGCTGCGTAATCTGTGCGCGCTATATAAAGGAATTAATAATGATGCATTTTTTCTACAACAAATTATATATCTCCCCTACTTACTCCCTACTACACCTGGATTACAGACAATCCCTAGTTGCAAATGGACCTCTGGTAATTGTTAATTTACAGTACTTTAGCCCCAGGCTACAATAAACAGCTGTAATAGTCATCACAGGTGTCTGCAATTACTGTATATACTGGAGTATAAGCCGACCCGGGTATAAGCCGAGGCCCCTGATTTTACCACCAAAACCCGGTAAAAACTATTGACTTCAGTATAAGCCGAGGGTGGGAAATGCATAGGTCACAGCCCCCCCAGTATATAGCCAGCAAGCCCCCAGTATATAGCCAGCCCCCAGTAGTATACATCCTGCCCCCCAGCGCTTAAAAAAAAAAAAAAAATTATATACTCACCATCCGATGTCAGCGCGGCTCCCCGATGCCCCTGTCTTCTTTCTTCCCCGCGGCTCTTCTTCTGTCTTGGACGCGGCCATGTTTTCTTCTAGCAGGCGCATACTAGGACGCGGCCGCTGCTGACATCATAGTATGCGCCTGGTGGAAGAAAACATGGCCGCGTCCATGATAGAAGACAGAAGAAAGAAGAAGAGCCGCGGGGAAGAAAGAAGACAGGACGCGCCGATATCGGGGAGCCGCGTGGAGCATCGGGCCGCCGGAGGGTGAGTATATAAGTTTATTTTTTTTTAAGTGCTCGTAATAGACTTGTGTATAAGCCGAGGGGACATTTTTCATCACATTATTTGTGCTGAAAAACTCGGCTTATACACGAGTATATACGTGTATATCTTTATTGTTAATCCTGGCTTTTGTGACAATCCAACATTTTTAAAATCCAATTGTCACAGAGACCAAAAAAAAATTAGTCTGGAGTTACAATTATAAAATATACAGTTCCGACTTGCATACAAATTCAATTTAAGAACAAACCTACAGAACCTAGGGGGAATGAGGTATCAGAGTGAGACATTGGGGCATATTTATCAGGACCTCTGCGCACCGCCACTGGCGCAGAGGCCCTGAAATAATCGCAAATGCTAGCTTATTGCTAGCTTTTGCGATTATTTTCCCCAATCCGCCACCTTCACGCCAGTGGGGCGTGAAGGGGGGGGTGCGGCCGGCCGAGCGGGGGGCGCGGCCGGACGGGAGTGGGCCGGCGCGGGGCGTTACTGTCCCCGCCCCTGCGCACTCGCTGCTGCCGGCGACTTTTCATACGTGAAAAGTCGCCGGTTGCGTTTTTTTCTACGCCAGGCAGAAGCCTCTTCATGTATCGGGCTGCGAATTTGCAGCGGCGGGGCTATCATACGCTGGCGCACGAGCGCCAGCGTATGATAAATATCCCCCAATGGCTGTGTGTGACTCACTGAAGATAAATAAGCTTCCTCATTCACCCCTCCTTTAGGAATTCTCTTCAGCGAGTTCCACACATCCAAGAATTTGCAGTTTGGACCATGTGCTCTCACGTGCCTTTATTGCAATGCAGTCCAAAAAACGTGCATGCCACAGTGCGACTGTCCAGGTCTAGGTTACAGTTCTTGGTATTGAAGCGTTATTAGCCTAAATACATTCAGCATTCCCTACACCAACTTAGAAACACAACTTTATTCTGAGCAATTAGACTACACCCGGATAATCTGCCCTGGATCAGAGCCATCCTTCCATTTCATATACGGCTAAATATCTCTAAACACAAGGATAAATATTTAGACACATTCTGCTCCGAAACTTTTGGCATCAGAATGAGATCTAAGTGAGTTTTTGAGGTGAAGCCATAATTCCATGTGTACACATACAGTCACATCTGGATTATCCGCCATTTTGGATTATTGGATGTTCATTCAAAGTGCATTTAAGTACATTTCATTTTCATGCAAATAAGCTTCTCGGTGCATCAGGGGTGGGGCCTTACCTGCTGGTGCACCTATTCTAATTTTTCTATACCTTACCTTCCTTGGGAGATGTTAATCATCATCATGTAAAGGGGTAATGATGTGAAATGCTCTAAAAAGCTAATTAGCATAAAGATTAAGCAAGGAATTTTCTTAGAAAAAAACAGACTACTCTACAATTTGAAAGATAGATCTGGAAACCTTATCTGGTTACCAGATAAGCAAAGTCTTGTTTGGTAACATCTGAGCAGAGCAACCCATTATAATAATAATTCCTTTATATAGCGCACACATATCACACAGAGCTGCACAGAGCTTGTCCAATCGGTCCCTGTCCCCAATGGGGCTCACAAACTAATCAACCTACCAGTACGTTTTGGAGTGTGGGAGGAAACCCACACAAACACGGAGATAACATACAAACTCTTTGCAAGTCCGTAGTGCTAACCATTGAGCCACCGTGATGCCCGAATAGTTATTAGTATGTGTGCCACTACTTTACGACTTCTTCAGTGGTTATATGGTTCCTACTCTTGTATAAATCAGTAGCACAGTGAGAATACATCTATAATCATCATTATTCAGCTTCCTCCCCCACCACAGCGAGTAGAGACCTAGGTGTGGTAACTGTACTACAACTCTGTCCCCCTCCCCTCTACACAGGACACCAAATGAAAACACGATTTCAGAGCCAAGTAACTCGAGAAAGAAGCCGATTCCTCTGCAGAGATATATGACATGGTTTTACATTTATACTATTCATTTATGCATTTTTGCACATTTAGTGACATTTAAGGGGCAATCCAAAAAAGACAAAATTCTTAAAGGAAACCTACCATTGGGAAGTACTGTAGTTACTGATGTAGCTTCCGGTGACCTTTTTTAATCTAAATCTTTTATTCAGTCATTATTGAAATAATTTTAACTATTCTTATAAAATTCATGGAAATTGATTGCAGAGACTACAGGCAGTCCCCGGGTTACTTACAAGATAGGGTCCGGAGGTTTGTTCTTAAGTTGAATTTGTATGCAAGTCGAAACTGTATATTTTATAAGTTCTACACGATTTTTCTTTTTGTCCCAGTGACAATTGGAGTTTCAAAATTTTTTGCTGTAATGGGACCAAGGATTATCAATAAAGCTTCATTACAGACACCTTACAGCTGATCATTGCAGTCTGGGACTATAGTAAAGTATCCAGAGAGCTTCACCAGAGGTCACAGTGGACAGAGGGGTCCGTCTGTAACTAGGGGTCTTCTGTAAGTCGGGTGTCATTAAGTAGGGGACCGCCTGTACTGGTGGCATGGAGTAGCCTTAGACAGCAACAAAGACGAAGACCACTCCACGCCCCCAGCCTTCCCTGCATACCCGCTTGTCGTGTCCTCTTTGTGACGCATCTCTGGCAGAAGGTGAGTTCTGCGCAAGCACCCGTTTTGATGCACTTTTTAAGTAAGGTCATTAAAAAAAAAAAAAGTTTGACGATAAAAGCAGAAATTTTTTATTCAAAAAACAGATTAGCATATTTTAAATATACTGCAAACAAAGTAATAAATCACCAGTAAAATATATGAAACCCAAAATTATGCTATTACAAACTACAATTCACCCACTAAAGAACAAGACCCCATAAAGTGACAGAAAAATATAAAAAAAAAGTTTAAGCTTTTAGAAGAAAAAAAAAAAAGCACAGAAAAATGGCCTGGGCATTAATGTGGAAAACAGGTACCAAGGGGTTAAGGACCAAGCCTGTATTATGGCCTTACCTTTCTGCCTTCAAACATCTTTAACTTTCTATTTTATTGTCCGTGTAGTTATTATGAGGGTTTGTTTTTTGCCAAGCGAGGTGTATTTTTCAGTAGCATCATTTTTTTTAAATTACACATATATTTAGAAATATACTTTTTGCACAATTTTAGATGCAGCTCATTAATCTGTGCAATGTTTGGTATAATATTGAATAATAGCTGGAATAATATTAGTGATCACTATTTATTAGGAGCTGAATTCCACGTAACCTCATGATACAATGAGCACCTCGCCCTTTGTTATCTTAGGGTGACATCCCCAGCTTATGTGCTCAATGTCTCCTGCAGATTAAGTTGATTTTAATCCTTTCTGATGTTTGTCTAGCAATTGACATAGTTAATAAGATATGTGGTAGCCAACTCCTATACCGGGCTAGGCTCATCAATAGTGATATTGTAGGACATATAATAGCAGGTCCTGAACTCTACTGTGTGTATAGAAGTGCTAGTGTATCTGCAAGGTTTCCGATTCCTGGTAGCCGGGGCTGGAATTGGGGGTAGGGGAGGAAGCATACTTAACTGGCACCCTCAGCTTTTCACCTAACCAGAAGCGTTAGAGCAGGGGGTCCCCAATCTATGGCCCGCGGGCCACATGCTAGATGCGGGCCGTTTTTATCCGGCCCCCGTTGCCTTCGGCAGTCGGGCAGGGGCCTCTTTCCGGACAGGAAGCTCCTGCCCGTCACTGTATAGCGCTCGAAACGGGTGCTCAAGCATAGGAAATAATTAATTATAAGGGGCAGCATAGGAAATGGTGAGGGGGCAGCATAGGAAATAATTAATGGTGAGGGGGCAGCATAGGAAATAATTAATGGTGAGGGGGCAGCATAGGAAATAATTAATTATGAGGGGCAGCATAGGAAATAATTAATGGTGGGGGCAGCATAGGAAATAATTAATGGTGGGGGACAGCATAGGAAATAATTAATGGTGGGGGGCAGCATAGGAAATAATTAATGGTGGGGGGCAGCATAGGAAATAATTAATGGTGGGGGGCAGCATAGGAAATAATTAATGGTGGGGGGCAGCATAGGAAATAATTAATGGTGGGGGGCAGCATAAGAAATAATTAATGGTTGGGGGCAGCATAGGAAATAATTAATGGTGGGGGGCAGCATAGGAAATAATTAATGGTGGGGGCAGCATAGGAAATAATTAATGGTGGGGGGCAGCATAGGAAATAATTAATGGTGGGGGGCAGCATAGGAAATAATTAATGGTGGGGGGCAGCATAGGAAATAATTAATGGTGGGGGGCAGCATAGGAAATAATTAATGGTGGGGGGGCAGCATAGGAAATAATTAATGGTGGGGGGGCAGCATAGGAAATAATTACTGGTGGAGGGGCAGCATATGAAATAATTAATGGTGGGGGGTGGCAGCATAGGAAATAATTAATGGTGGAGGGACAGTGTAGGAAATAATTAATTGGAACTGGACATTGACCATCTTATCAACCAAAAGCAGGCTAATACTTCCCATTATTGTATTATTGTATTTGTTCCTGCTTTGTAATATTACTTCAAAATAAGATATGTGCAGTGTACAGAGGAATTTCTTTTCTCTTTTTTTTTTTTAAACTTGAGTCCGGCCCTCCAACGGTCTGAGAGGGATCGTGAACGGCCCCCTATGTAAAAAGTTTGGGGACCCCTGCGTTAGAGGGTCAAATGATTTGCTTCAGCCAATGACTGGCCTCCTTTTGACACTTCCTGTGTTGTTCCCAGGTCCAACGGGAACACTCATTGGTTGAAGTGGGTCATGTGACCCTCTGAAACTTTCTTCTGGGGGTCAGTAGTACCGGAACAATGCAGGAACCTGGATCCAGGGCAAATTCCTGGATAACCATCTTCTATATTCTGCACACTTCAAACACTTATGGGGGGAGATTTATCAAGCTGCCTAAAGAGTAAGACTGTGCTTAGTTGCCCTTGGCAAAGTTCCTTTTAAAATATTCATGAGCACTGGTAAAATGAAAGCTGAGCTGTGATTGGTTGCCATGGGCAACTAAGCACATTCTTACCCTTAGATCCCTGGCACGTGGAGTTACAATCTGACAATTCGGAAATAGAAAGCTGTATATAAAAAATAATTCTGGATATTTCTGGTTCTATGAAGCCTCCATACACAATCTATACATCATATTAAATAGGAGATTCTTCTGTTTAAATGAATTGTGTTTCTAGGTGCCAGGGTTCAGGAGTCCGCTTGACACTGCCATGACATTTATAAACGTCCTTTCCGCAGGGGGTTATGTGCAAATAAGACGTTTATATCCATACGGCAGTCGTGAAGGGATTAATCTTATAATCATGAATACAACATCCTGGATGGGAGATGACAATAAAACATGAGGTACAGTAGCCAACCCTTTTTGATGTTTTCTTGTCCCACTGATGTATTTACGTCTGACACAACATCACAAAAGGAAAGCCAAACAATCTGCCTATTGTAGAAAGAGGAGTAAGCAAAAATAAACTGTGGTGAGACTGAAGGAATAGCACAAGGGGAAATGTATATATACATGGAAATAACATGTACAGAGGGGGATGTCTCCAGCTGGGAGAACACTATGGGATAATGGTTTATCTGGTATCCATTGTACAATGTACTCTGTATTGGAAATCAAAACATTGCTGATATTTTTAGCCCAGTGTGTCCAAAAATATATAGATATATTTATGATTTAATAAGCTATAGTCCACCACAGGCCAAAACTAAAGATTTCACTGGACCCAAGGGACATCTCATGTATATGGAGGTGCCCACGAAGAGTTGGGCATATTGGCTTTGAAGGCACAAAGACAAGTGACCACCAGACATATCCACTAGCAACTTATTTCTCCATCCCTGCCGGACTACACGCACGCACACACCGAGCTCATATCCAGATCACTAAAATTAGAATTAGAAACTACAGGACAGGCCGGCTGCCGACAAACATATTCAGTGCGTGGATACGGACATGTATGTTTATCTGATCCCACAGACTGTACATATTGCACAGGATGGGAGTCCTTGCATTATACAGAAATATAATGCAAGCACTCCCTGTCAGTTTTTGTACTGTAAGAACTGTCACAGTGTCAATATTGCAGTCCTGTTAGCAGGGACTCCTTGCATCATATGTCTGTATGATGCAATCACGCCAGTCCTGTGCAATGTGCAGTACATGGGATTGGACCAACAGTGCGCGCTGTAAGATTGTGTGCAGCAGGACTCACTGTGTAGTTTTTGTTTATGTAGTTTTGTAGTTGTCTTGGGGTTTTAACGAAAGGTTGCACTTTAAAAGGTTTTTTTTTTTTTTTTTTTTTTACAATTTTTTAAAAAAAATATTCTATGCTAAAGTAAAAAAGAAATCATTTTTATTTTTTCACCCCGTGTGCCAATTTGAGCATCAGGAGTGGCACAAGCCGCTAGTGGAGCCTATAGCTAAAATCTCCACTAGGTTAGACCTTATTTTAAAACAGGTCCGACCTGGCAGAGATTCCATCTGGAAATTTTGGCAACTGGTCTAAGTACACATCGTTTCCGGGGCAGGGGGCACCTTGGCACAAGAAAGAATATATACAGCGCGTCCCTATTATGATCATTGGCCATTAATGCCCAAGCTACTGTATTTTCAACCTATGACATTGACAATCCATGGCATTTTTTTCTTTTTCTTTCATTGTAGCTCTATGGGTCTTGGTTTTTGCAGGTTGAATCGCGGTTTTGAACAGCAAAAAATTTTTCACATCCGGGTTGCTACTGCCGAATTGACAGTAAATAAGCCGGCTACAGCTAGTGTTTGGTTATTTTATAAGGGTCCTGCGGACAATGCACTTTAGGGATCTCCTCCAGACCGGGTATGTAAATGTGCCCCAACGTATCAATCATTTCTTCTGCAGTCTATAGGGTGGCTGTTAATAAAACTGTATGACCCCTAGTGAGGACCCCCTGCATGAGAACCCAGTATTGCTCTATATATTAGTAGTAAATGTTTTATAGGGACAGCAGGAGGGACTCTTCCCTATCCCGGCTCAGCATATATTGTGTATATAATTTTCGTAGAACAGTAGGGGGACAGAAAAGTTTAATTTAAAGTTCACATAAAACATAACAGGAAGAGCAGATGTCGGCAGAGATAGACGCAAGCAGCAGCCAGAAATGTGCCCAGGAATGTGAGTGGAAATCGATCAAAGGCTTCCTGCACTTTAGTCTGGGAATTTCGATAACACTTGGACACAACATAAATATAAGGCGGATCTATGGCACGTAGATATAATGGAGGGATCCCCCTGCAGGACCTGATAATGAGAGACATTCTCTACACTGTATAAGGGGGTAATACAACCTCAATACAAGCCTCCGAGTGATCTATTATCTGTATTAGAGCAAGGGGAAAGTATGACAGGGGAGGTTTAAGTAAAAACAAAATTAAGTTTAGACCAGAATTATGTTAAAATACAAGTCCAGCCAATCAATGCTCAATTTTTGTCTGGTTATTTTCCATTCAAGAGCAGGTCCTTTCTACAGCCAACCAGTGGTGGGGATTGGGAGGTAGGGACTTCAACTGAACAAAAGAATGGGGGTCTCATTCCTACTAATCCAAGGTAACATGGCCCTCCACTCAATGTCTGTGGCTGGCTATAAAAAGGTCTGTAACATGCAGACAGGACAATATGTACAACGTGCTCAGCTCCTCCTATCGGCAGATTGTAAATGGTGTCCTATGTGCTCAGCTCCTCCTGCTCTAAAATATGCTGGCTGTAAATAGGGCACTATATACAATCTGCTCAGCTCCTCCTGCTCTATAACATTCTTGCTGAAAATAGGGCACTATATACAATCTGCTCAGCTCCTTCTGCTCTATAACATTCTTGCTGTAAATAGGACACCATGTACAATCTGCTCAGCTTCTCCTGCTCTATAACATGCTGCCTGTAAATAGGACACTGCGTACAATCAGCTCAGCTCCTTCTGCTATATTACATGCTGCCTGCAGATAGGACACTATGTACAATCTACTGAGCTCCTCGTGCTCTATAACATGCTGCCTGCAGATAGGACACTATGTACAATCTACTGAGCTCCTCATGCTCTATAACATGCTGCCTGCAGATAGGACACTATGTACAATCTACTGAGCTCCTCATGCTCTATAACATGCTGCCTGCAGATAGGACACTATGTACAATCTACTGAGCTCCTCATGTTCTATAACATGCTGCCTGCAGATAGGACACTATGTACAATCTGCTGAGCTCCTCCTGCTCTATAACATGCTGCCTGCAGATAGGACACTATGTACAATCTGCTGAGCTCCTCCTGCTCTATAACATGCTGCCTGCAGATAGGACACTATGTACAATCTGATCAGCTCCTCCTGATCTATAACATTCTGCCTGCAGACTAGTCTGTATTTTCATAGCACCAGGTTCCTTGGGATATAGAAATTGTTGTTTTTTTATTCAAAATGAACCTTTTCATGAAGTTGAGGGTTTCCTCTATTAGACAGATATTTGCTTGACCTTACCTTATTACTCATGCCATACACTGGGTATACAGTACAGGGTAGAGGGTGGGCAGCAGTGGGGGTGCTGTACGGGGCTTTGTTCCGGGCTGCGGCCATTGATAACCATCTAGTGACACAGCTGCTGTTTGCCCAGCACACACCCTGGTCAGGCAGACAGACACACAGATCAAAGAGCTCGAATTTTACTTTACCTTCAACCATGAGTGTTGGCTCCTTCCCTCCGCCATGTGCCAGCATCTCCTTGCGATAGCGCTCTCCCATCTCCCTATAGACGAGACATATCCGGTTACCAGCACCTGCACGCTCAGGAACACCAGCGGTGACAATCTCACCCTGACAGATTACATCTCCATGATACAAGGACATTCTTCATTCTAGAGAATCCCTCAGGAAGAACTGAGTGTCAGTTCTCTACTACAGCCAATTTTATTATTTATAGGGAACCTGTCACCACATTTTAACCTACTAAACCACAAACCCCCCTCAGGTAAGGTATGAAATTTCATGTGAAAACAACCATATTTTGTCTCCGATGAGTCAAGTTTAGAGGCTGCAGGAGTAGTGTCACTTCAGACGTCCCCATCTTCTGTTATGTAGTATCTAATAGTATCTAGAAACATGCTTTTAGTTTGTGGTTCTGTGAAATACAGAACCTGAGATACAGACTGTTATTAAAGAAAAAAAAAAAAATAGGTGGGAATTGGATGTTTATCTGCAGCTCACATTTCCAACTATGTCTTTATCTGTCAGTATCCTCAGTTCTGTAGATCACAAAACATCAAGCCTCATGTGATCTGAAAGAAGAGATTCTTATCTTTAATATAACACCAGCAAGTTTTTAGGTAGTATAGACACAGAGATATGGGCATCTGATGTGACACTCCCCCCTGCAGCCTCATTTCAGGCAAAATATGATGCTTCTCTGCTCATTTTCACATTACTGGAGGTATTTTACATTGATGGAGGTATTTTTTTTTACAGTAAAACAGATAAGATTTCGCATAAAGGAGGGAATTTCGAGAAGGGACATTGTATACCCTACCTAAAGGGGCTGATAGGTTCCCTTTAAAGGGTTTTCCAGAAACTATTTGCATTCCTTACATCCAAAATGACAAAAAAATAAGGTGATAAAGTGTCTTCCCCAATCTCAAACGCAAATGTACAATGAATTAATTCATGAAATGAATTCATTCATCTACTGACAGTGCAAGGAGATCTGAGGAGCTACCCGAACGTATGCTAAACCCGGGTCCCAGCTCGGGAGTAGCATACGTATGTGTGAAAGCCTTAGTGTAACTTTGTGCAGAACTGTAAAAAATTCATTAATATGTCAGGATTGTACCTTCTCAAAGTGCGCAGGGGGTGTCCTCACAGTGCTTTACACCAAGTCCTCTGCATTCATCTGCTCTTCAATCCCTCTTCTTTAACTGCTGTAGTATTTAACCAGAAGCTCAAATCAGAGCGCTAAGAGCACAGCAGTGTGAGAATGCTGCAGAGAAGCTACAGCACTGAGTATAAATGCATTTTTCACAGTCCTGCTGCTACTTATACATACAAAGATATGGTAACAGAGATCTCTCACATGGTCAGCAGACAGATTGGGGGTTATTTATCATAAAGCGGCTCCCTTGGGATACTTCAATGACTTTGGAGCTCCGCTTCCTGTTACATCCATTAATAAATGTTCTTACACTGTAAGTACGGTCTTTTTTGATTTTTTTTTTTTTTACAAAAAGTCGCAAAATGCATAAAAAGTCCCGGCACATACACCAGCAGGAGACTGGAGTGACTATGCAACTTTTTAAAAAGTCCCAAGTCATGAATCTGGCTTAGCACAGCGATGAAGCAGCAGTAGTTCTATATTTACGTCAGAATAGTGAAGTGGTGGAAATAGTCCTTGTGACATTTTAGCAGTGAAAAGTAAAAAAAAAAAACTCAATGAGACTTTGTGACCTCAAAAAAGCCTGACAAAACCAATAATAAATAACCCCCACTGCCTTTAAAGGGATTTTGTCACCATAATGGAAGCTCTAAAATGTGAGAGATTTGACACTGGCCTAACATGGTTAAAATGTCAGAAAATTACCAAAGTGCCTATTGTAAAAAATGATTTTAACAAACCTTCTAATTGGCCCCACACCCAAGGCAAACCCTCTCCGCCAGTCAGGAGCTTTAGGTTTTATATGGATCATGATGGATTAAGAGAATGATTGTAGCCTCCTAAAGTTACTGGAGGTGGAGAGGTCATAAGTGGTGTCATTCATGTGATTGTAACTTGGCACCTTCATATGTAGCAGCGATGACAAACACAGCTCTGCTAGTGCAAAGCTCTTACTATGGATCCTAAATATACACTGTAGATAAATCTAGAAGGATGAGATTACTTACCGATCAAATGGGTTTTTCACAAAACACTGTTTCCATACCATGGAGGCAACCGCCCGAGACATTAAGTAGGAGTAGTATTTGGCACCATATCCGGCTAGATGACTGAACCGCAGTTGCCAAGCCTGAAACAGACAGAGATTATTTGTATACTGTGTATGGATTGTATGACTAAATTGGGAAACGGTTTTGTAAAGTTTCCCAAAAAATAATAGATAGGATTAGATGCAATACCAGATAAGGCCTGTGGGCAGAAGTGGCGCCATTTTTTTTTTATGGTGCTCTTTCAAATAATACTCTTCATTTCGGGTGACAAGGTTCTCCCTTCAGGACATCACGCATATGTTACCGACTACACTACTTACTGGCAGCATAATGGGCTGGGGTGTTAAACCAATATATAGAGACATGTATGTAGAGAGATGTATAACAAGATCTTGCCTTCTATCTACTGATGCATCTAGCCATAGGAGAGGAAAGACGGAGTTAGAGTTACACACACAAAGCTGAGTAAGGAGGGGCAAAGCTGAGTAAGGAGAGCAGTAGAATTTAACTGCATCAGACTGAGCTGTCTGCTGTGAGACAGGAAGGGCATGGCTTAGAAAAGAGGCGTGACAGGGGAAGGAAGCAGCAGGATTGAGCTGTCTGCTGTGAGACAGGAAGGGCGTGGCTTAGAAAAAAGGCATGACAGGAAGGAAGCAGCAGGATGGAGCCATCTGCTGCGAGACAGAAAGGGCGTGGCTTAGGAAAGATGCATGGCAGGGGAAGGAAGCAGCAGGATTGAACTGTCTGCTGTGAGACAGGAAGGGCGTGGCTTAGGAAAGAGGCGTGGAAGGAAGCAGTAGGAGCATTAGGATTGAGCCATCTGCTGTGAGATCGGGGGGCATGTCTCCGTTGCAGAGTTTCCTGGTTCTTCCAAATGGGGATAGGGGGAATGTACCTTTAAGTAACCAATTAGCAAGAAAGTTCATTAGTGCAAATCTATCCATGCAAACTGCCTGGCACAAAAGGAAGGACATTATTAAACACATCCCTATTGGTAAAGTAATTTTAGTTGCTTTATAAATGCAATAGGGAGAAAAAAGTAAAGAGTGGCACAGGTGTACATAGCCTGTAATGAAGCTGACAATTTTAACCGTTCCTGTCGGAAGCATTTTCTGACTTTTTCTGCCCGATCCTTGTTTTTTTCCCACAGATCTCTGGTGCCGCAGGTATGTGGTTTGGTTTACAGGCAATAGGCTGGGGCAGATAAGCTGCTGTCAGACACATGTCAGGGGGACTCCGTGTCATTCAGACATTTGCCTGTCCCACAATTATCTTGTGTGTCATCTGTAACAGTAAGGATTATACAGTGTAGCAGCCCGTCGCTGTCATTTCCCTGACATGTCTTAGCTGGTGTGGGGGAATATTTGCCTCTTTATTTCCTAGGCCTACCCAATTGTCAGTGGCAGCTGGATGAATTTCCACAACTATACACAAAATCCTTTATACAAAATGTTATCATGCATTTGCTTGATTCCACCCCACAATCCGTTTCAGGAAAGAAATCTCGTTCCCTTCTGACACATGCACCCTTTTCTCTGCATGTAGTTTCCATGAGTAAAGGGAAGGAAGCCCCTACTACATTCCCAACACTAGCCAACATTCTTCTTTCATCATCTTCTTTCTAATCTGTTACCTACCCTTTAAGATACCCAGCCCACCCATAACAACACGTTTAGCAGTCATTACAGCCAACTTCTGTTCCAATTTCTAGCTCGGAGGATAGAAATGGGTCCAGAACCATTAATAGGCTGGTATATATTCACACTAAAAGGAGGTCGACTTGCAATACCAAAACTGACCTGAGCACAAAAGGGGGCACTGTTTTTGGAAAAACAATGCAAATAGGTTTTATGAGATGATAAAAGTTTCAAATGGAGTGCTGGATCTGTAACAGGGTGAGAAAGCAGACACTTGGAACGTATTGTGTGATGTTGGGCTGCTGAAAGATCTCTACATTTTCAGAGAAGAATGTAAGCCACAGGCAGGAGGTGCAGCGTGTGCGCCTTCTAGCTGAAGGTTACATTACAGGTAATACTGGCTCCGGAGAGTCCAGATTACATTATTCTATGCAACACCAGATGTAACAAGACCAGGAAGGGGATTAGGACGCTCCAGCCATGTAATAGGCGCATGTGCTTGGGGCCTGATATGTGCCATGTGAGGATCATGTCTCTGCCTGTTCTCAGTAGCTACACTAATCACTAGGTGAGATAATATGTCAATCTGGGATCATTAACCTGTCAAGAGAAAAGCCACTGTTTCACTTTTAAAAACTGCAGCTCAATTGAGCAAAATCAGGCTCCGTTTTTGTTCCCAAAATGTAAAGGAAATCCACCATCAAAATAATGCATGAGTAATCACGGACACTTACGTATACATCCAGGCACCGTGACTGTGGTAATCTGGTTATATATTTGTTATCCAAGGTCTCCTTCCTTCTAAAATCAACTTTTATAATTATGCTAATGAGCTTGACGGGCTCCTGGGATTGTTACCAGAGCTGCTCCGCGATACAGCTTTAAAGGTGTTTAAACTGTTTCAGCGCCCCCCCTCCCTCTGCTGCGGCAATCTTACACAATGTTAGCCTGTGAATCTACAGCACGGAGGGGCTCAAGTAACGCCCACCACATCATTTCTAGATAGATACATAGATATGAACTTTAATAATCCCAAAAAGGGAAATAGTGTTGCCACAGCAGTACATTTAACACAACAATTGCATTATTTTTTAAGTTGATTTTAGAAGGTTAGAGGCCATGGATAACAAATATAAGAAGATTACCACCGTTACAGTGCCTGGATCTATGAGTAAGTGTCCCTGGGTTATTATGCTTGGCTTTGATGACAGAAATATGACTCCAACCAAACATGATCCTTTGGGCTATTTTAGAAGTTTTAAAGGAAATCTATCACTATTCTACAATGGTTGATTTCCCAAAGCAGAGTGACTTGAAGAGGCTGGAGGTGAAACATCACTTTAGATGCCCCCAACTTGGACTCTATAGCATTTAGTCCATGTTTTGGTGTCACTGTAAAGAAAAAAATCCTCTCTCTCATTCTATATCATGTCATAAAACTAGAAATGCATACAGATAGGAAGGTAGACATCACATTTTCCAGTATGTCTAACTATATCGCCTTTTTCAGATTCTGAATCACACACATGTAAAGATGAGAATCTTATCTTTGAAACCACACCAGAAGCATGGTTCTAGCTGCTACAGAGCCCTGAAGCTCCCCATCAAGCCTTTAATCGCGACTTCAAAAAGTGACTTTTTGACTTTGGAAGAGATTTTTTTTTTTTTTTATAGGTACAACAATGAGTTTCAAAATAAAAGCAGGATTTTTTTAAAAGGACATTGAATCCCCTACCTGGGGAGGCTCAAGTTTAAAGGGGTAAAGGCTGGGGATAGGTTCCTTTATGTCCTACTGCAGAAGAGGCAGGGGAAGTGGGGAGCTGCTGCTGCAGCTAGTAGTCTTACAGCCGGTTGTCCTTTATATACTGTATATAACCTCATCTATTATTAGGAGACAAAGGTTTCTGTTTCTAGGTTTGCAGATTATGATCTGGTGGTATAGATAAAGCATCTCTCTATAGATCGTACAGTAACATGGCAGCTCCCAGGTCTGTCAGCTTCGTCTGCAGGTATGAGAGGAGTCACAATCCATCTCTTGGCAGGATTATCTATTCTGTCATCACCATGTTATTCCTGACACCCTCCCCTCAAATCCTCTCTCCATCCACAACAACATAATTATTTTTATGACTTGTCCTGCGGCTGTTTTTATAAGCAGGTAAGTTGCGTCTCAATCCTTCTTTAATTCCAGTCTTGTCAATTACTTCATCTGTACAAGAAGCAGCATTAGATATGAGGACCTGCAGAGCGATGCTCAAGAGGAGCTCCGAATATCTGCCCTCTGCTGGTTGTGAGGGGCAGAATACGAATTATAAGGTGGTTTACGGGGGTCCCACCACGGGTGGTAGGTGGTGTAGCATTCTGCTATAGTCTGTTTCGAGGGGAGACTAAAATATACATTAAAAAGAAGCACTCCAGCCTCTATCCAATAATTCTACCACTTTGAAGGAAATCTACCATGGAACATACTAAGGATCAAGTGAAGGAGATTGTACCTACCCAGGTTAATTCTCAGCAGTCCATGAGAGCCCAAGGTCACGTGACCACCTTGCAGCAGGACATGGAGCGCCCCGCCCCTGTACTGGGGAGGCACCTCCGCGCGCCCCACCCCTGTACTGGGGAGGCACCTCCGCGCGCCCCACCCCTGTACTGGGGAGGCACCTCCGCGCGCCCCACCCCTGTACTGGGGAGGCACCTCCGCGCGCCCCACCCCTGTACTGGGGAGGCACCTCCGCGCGCCCCACCCCTGTACTGGGGAGGCACCTCCGCGCGCCCCACCCCTGTACTGTGACCAGGTTTGGAGTGGCCTAGAGGTGGACAGGTGAATCCATCAGTGGGCTCCTGAGCTTGCTTGCCCAAAGGACCTTCATATGTTTTGCAAAAGCCCTAAAGTACATCATACAAATATTCAGCATTTCATTCACCCTATGATAATATAGGTAGATTATCTACCAAACTCCCCAGTTTATTTTTGGATATTGTAGGTGACTTGGGTGACATAACTATAAAGTCTTGCCCACCAGTATCCTTCATCATCACATTGCAGCATCCTCCCGGGGATAGCTACTTTATTACCACATTTTCATTGCTCACGAAGATAAGAGGGCAAAGAGCAGTAATGCAGGTTACTAACAGCGCCTCTCGGGGTTCATGTTATTTTAAGGGGTAGAACGCAAGCTATGGGTCCACTATGTTTTAGGAATTTTTGAATGGATATCAGGTATAATGGGGCACATTTACTTACCTGTCTGACGAGAATGCACTCTTGTACTTTGTCTTGCGACAGAAATTGAAAGTTAAATCCCGGGCTCAGTCCGAATCAGTCGGATCGTTCGTTGGCACGCCTCCCCCCCCCCCCCTGACGCATGGAAGCCAGCACAGCTGCGCCACAATCTGATCAGGTGCAACACAATCCCACGTTTCCAAAAAACGTGAACAGTCCCATGCGATCTTCCACCCTTAGTAAGTAAGCCCCAATATGTTGATAAGATTTAACTGGTGGGCCCTAGTCACTCCAGTCCGGCACTGACTGTGACATCGCTGTGTGCATTATCCCTGTACTGTAATGTGACATCTAATGGCTACACCTCTGCCCCCAAGCATAAAGTAAAATTTGATGAAACAAACTCTACTTTCAGTACTTACTAGAGAAATCACGAGGCCTGTACTTTCAGAAACCCTCGGCCAGATCATTTGTCTTTTTGCTGGAAAATGTGTTTGATTTAAACGACTTAAATAAACCAATGGAGAGGCCATTTCCATATTGTTAACACAGCAGAGGAGAAGATTAAAAGGTCCGGTTCACAGCACTTGACTGTTTGTATGAAGCTGTCAGGGATACATATAGAACAGCGCGCAGTGTAAATATTTGGGAGGTATGTACTCAGGGGAAGTGGGGAGGAATTTAGCGTCCGATTAACCACTTAGGGGGTTCTAGACATAAGCCAGGTGTTAGTGCAATTATTCATTCCTCATGCTATTGTGACCTGCTGCAGGGATTTACCAAAACCAAGCAGTTCATCACATTCATTACACAAAGATCAACACATCATAACAAGCAGAAAGCAGCCAGGGAGGAAGACAAAGCGGCAGGGGGACGCATGCTGGAACTGCGGGCGCAAAGAACATACACAGGCATTAGCTGCTGTATAGGTAGACTAGGGTGAACCTAGTCTCTCTGCTGCGGGAGGCAAACTATAGGGAGATGGCCTGCTCCTGACAATCCTTGATATATTACATATATGAGGTAGGGCATCATATTAGTTTGGTAAGAAAATAAAGCAGTGCAAAATGCATACAGCGTACCACCATATAGTATGAAGTTCATACATCGTACCACCATATCGCATCTATTGTCAATAGTGATGAAATGATAGGTCAGTGTTATCTATACAGGGAGGGGGAGGAGATAAGTTGTGACATCGTCTATTGTCAGTAGTGATGTAATGATGGGTCAGTGTTATCTATATAGAGGTCATTGTACAGGGAGGGGGAGGAGATAAGCTGTGACATCATCTATTGTCAGTAGTGATGTAATGATGGGTCAGTGTTATCTATATAGAGGTCATTGTACAGGGAGGGGGAGGAGATAAGCTGTGACATCATCTATTGTCAGTAGTGATGTAATGATGGGTCAGTGTTATCTATATAGAGGACATTGTACAGGGAGGAGGAGGAGATAAGCTGTGACATCATTTATTGTCAGTAGTGATGTAATGATGGGTCAGTGTTATCTATATAGATGTCATTGTACAGGGAGGAGGAGGAGATAAGCTGTGACGTCATCTATTGTCAGTAGTGATGTAATGATGGGTCAGTGTTATCTATATAGAGGACATTGTACAGGGAGGAGGAGGAGATAAGCTGTGACATCATTTATTGTCAGTAGTGATGTAATGATGGGTCAGTGTTATCTATATAGATGTCATTGTACAGGGAGGAGGAGGAGATAAGCTGTGACATCATCTATTGTCAGTAGTGATGTAATGATGGGTCAGTGTTATCTATATAGAGGACATTGTACAGGGAGGAGGAGGAGATAAGCTGTGACATCATTTATTGTCAGTAGTGATGTAATGATGAGTCAGTGTTATCTATATAGAGGTCATTGTACAGGGAGAAGGAGGAGATAAGCTGTGACATCATCTATTGTCAGTAGTGATGTAATGATGAGTCAGTGTTAGCTATATAGAGGTCATTGTACAGGGAGGAGGAGGAGATAAGCTGTGACATCATCTATTGTCAGTAGTGATGTAATGATGGATCAGTGTTATCTATATAGAGGTCATTGTACAGGGAGAAGGAGGAGGAGATAAGCTGTGACATCATCTATTGTCAGTAGTGATGTAATAATGGGTCAGTGTTATCTATATAGAGGTCATTGTACAGGGAGAAGGAGGAGGAGATAAGCTGTGACATCATCTATTGTCAGTAGTGATGTAATGATGGATCAGTGTTATCTATATAGAGGTCATTGTACAGGGAGAAGGAGGAGGAGATAAGCTGTGACATCATCTATTGTCAGTAGTGATGTAATGATGGGTCAGTGTTATCTATATAGATGTCATTGTACAGGGAGGAGGAGGAGATAAGCTGTGACATCATCTATTGTCAGTAGTGATGTAATGATGGGTCAGTGTTATCTATATAGAGGACATTGTACAGGGAGGAGGAGGAGATAAGCTGTGACATCATTTATTGTCAGTAGTGATGTAATGATGAGTCAGTGTTATCTATATAGAGGTCATTGTACAGGGAGGAGGAGGAGATAAGCTGTGACATCATCTATTGTCAGTAGTGATGTAATGATGAGTCAGTGTTAGCTATATAGAGGTCATTGTACAGGGAGGAGGAGGAGATAAGCTGTGACATCATCTATTGTCAGTAGTGATGTAATGATGGATCAGTGTTATCTATATAGAGGTCATTGTACAGGGAGGAGGAGGAGATAAGCTGTGACATCATCTATTGTCAGTAGTGATGTAATGATGGGTCAGTGTTATCTATATAGAGGTCATTGTACAGGGAGAAGGAGGAGGAGATAAGCTGTGACATCATCTATTGTCAGTAGTGATGTAATGATGGGTCAGTGTTATCTATATAGAGGTCACTGTACAGGGAGGGGGAGGAGATAAGCTGTGACATCATCTATTGTCAGTAGTGATGTAATGATGGATCAGTGTTATCTATATAGAGGTCATTGTACAGGGAGAAGGAGGAGGAGATAAGCTGTGACATCATCTATTGTCAGTAGTGATGTAATGATGGATCAGTGTTATCTATATAGAGGTCATTGTACAGGGAGAAGGAGGAGGAGATAAGCTGTGACATCATCTATTGTCAGTAGTGATGTAATGATGGGTCAGTGTTATCTATATAGAGGTCATTGTACAGGGAGGAGATAAGCTGTGACATCATCTATTAGCTTTAATTTTTTTGGTGACCGATTCACTTTAAGTAAAGTATACTCACAGTATGATGAATATAAGGCAAGCCATAGAAGGATTCCTGGGTTTCTCTCAAAATGTCTGTGGTTGAGCCTTTTAGAGGATGCTTCCCATGGTAAATTTGATCCAACATGGAGTAAAAGACCTGAAATAGTAAATACTGAGTAAAACAGAGTAAGAATTAGGACATACACAAGGAAGCCATCCAAATAAGTGGCTTTTAGAGAGATGGTCCTCTTAAAGGCATTTTTTCAGCTTCAGGGGATTGAAGACTGACACATAGTAGCTCAGCTACTACGAGAAAAAGATGTTCTTCCTGCTCCATCCTCTCTGTTGATTTCGGCTTTGAAGGTAAACAGAATCATCTTATCCGGAGTGTCAGACCCCCAAAAACTGATATTCATAGAGGGACATAGAAAACCCCTTTAAAAAGAAGATGACACAGCAAATTGGACATCTGTAACAGGAATGGGGAAGGCTCTTCTCAAAAAAAGGGGCCACTTGACTGTAATTTTTTAGGAAAATGGGAACCTCCTCCCGCACATCGGCTGCAAAAACCAACTGAGGACTGAAGTCACTGACCTGGAGCTGCATATCTGAAGCGGCACATACTTTTTTGGATTCACAAAGACGAGACACCATAGGTTTAGACAAAGCCTACGAGGGAAAATACATTTTAGACAATAATTGTCAAAATGTTCAAGAAGATATACTCGTGGCATTAGTTTTGACAATGTTAATAAAACCCTAGACGGGCTGCCATTCACAACATAACTATTGGGTTGCCTTACGAAGACACGATCAAGCATCACTTACTGTCAGATTGAGGCAGATCTAAAAATCTACATTATGCTAATGAGCCAGAAGGGCTCTAAGGAAGTTAACAGACCCTCGCTGTGCTGTATCTTCACAGGCTGTTACACTGTGCAGGAGCACTTTTCCCTCCCAGTGTGGGAAATTACATCAGGCAGAGGGAAGGTGGAAGTGCTGCTTGAGCAGGGGAGGGGGAGACAGCGTAACAGCCTGTAAAGCTAAAGCACAGTGGACTCTAGTGAGGCCCCCCAGAGACCTTTTGACGCATTACCATCATTTTAAAAGTTGATTTTAGAAAGAAGGAGGCCATGGATGACAAATACTATAAGATTACTACAGTCACACTGCCTGGATCTATAAGTAAGTGCCCCTGGTTTAGCCATGCTTGAGTTTGATGGGAGATTTCCTTTAAATTGACATTTCATGATAAAATTAAAGCTTATACTTGCTGCACCTAAAGTGTCAGCTCACTGGGGGTCTTGCGTTTTAGACATTACTGATCATGAGAACAGTGGTCCTGTGACCTCTGCCAAAATAGAGCATCAGACATATAATAGTTAATTATATAAAACGTCACCTGTCCGGTCTGGTAGTGTCGTGCAAACTGGTTTACCACGCGGTAATCACTGGCAAAGTACTCCATAAGAATAGAAGGGACCTCGGCGAAGTCTGTAGCACATCTGGTACCTAGAAGGAGGGAGAAGAGAAGGGTCCGACATTATCACCAGGAACAGGTACAGGATCACACGGCTTTTCTCTTTACTTATTCTGTGCACGGATCCCTAGTGGTGACAGACGTCACTGCAGGGGATCTGGTCCCGGTGGTCTCTACACGTATGAGGCGCTAGTTTATCACCTCACATACTCTTATTTTTTTTAGAAGTCGCCTATTAGGAGCAGGAAAGACAGCAAATTAAAACATGCAGTGGAAAATATGACACTTCTTAATGTAATAAGCGGAAATAAAGCAACATCCACCACAAGTTCATTCGTACTTGGTGAAAACTGAAAATCGAATAATATTTGCACAGCTGTGGGAGGCACATGCTCACACCCTTCCCAAACATGAAGCGGGTAGGGCAAAAAGGGCCCAACATGAAAAGCTTACATCGTCATTGTGATACAGGTGGGCTCTGCAGACCCCATGTACACAGCCTGGGCATCAGACATGGGGGAGAGGGGTAATATACTCTATTGACCTGTGGATAGGTAATCAGTGGTGATGTGCTATAGGGTACGTATAGGGGATAAGCTCCGTAACACAAGGTCTGGGCATCAAATGGCTCACAATCTGCAGAATAGGGAACCACAAGTCTGAGACTATGAATACGTTTGGATTGGTCAGAACGGGTCACTGGTGTTATGCCACTGAGTTTCCCGTATGTTTTAACTGTACTGAATAAAGGAATATAACAAAATAGAAAAATACACACAGCACATAAGGTTACAAAGCATGGGAATCGTTGCTGTGGGTAGTGAGACACATTAGAACCTCTATAACAACTGGATGGTCTTTCATTAAAGTCTTTGGGGAGCTCCAGCATCACCTGGTTTCTGGATCTGACTAGGACCGGATTGTAGAATTGGCAAAACCAGGTATTTTAGCTTGTATTGCTGAACAACGGAAGTCTGTATTATCACCTACCACTTTCGCCTGCGGAGTCGTGCTGGGACCTATGGTTCTACAGGGAACAATAAGTCCTTCTTTCAGCTCCATACCAGCTGGACTTCTGGGTTTCTGCCTTTAAGCCGATCCAGCTATCCCATAGGTGTCACTACATTGTACGATGGAGCTTCATCCTTCTTTGACTTCTATGGAACTTATGAAACCCAGAAGTCCTTATTGAACAGACTTGTGGTCTCCTAGTCTACAGATCCTGGAAAGCAGTGGGTCCTGGCTTCTCAGACCATCCATCTATATTCTATACCCTATACTCTGGATAAGGAAATTATGTAAAACCTTTAAGTCTGTGATACATTACTCCTATAGGTAGAGGCTCAATGTTCCTGAAATGTGATGGGAATGATATGAAAACTTGTAATATATTCCTGCTGCTATTCTGTAGAGAGAACATCTGTCTCACTGAGGACACTGAGCAAATGTCATCAGTGACCCAATAGCCCTTATTCATAGTGCGAGATGACAAAATGTACTAGAATTATGCAGAGTAAGGGGCATTATGAGAAAGGAATGGACACAAGCTTTCTCAGCGGAATAGAGCATGAAGATCCGGCAGGCAATGCTGGGAGAGGCCGGCTTTAAACTATATCCTGGAATGGCCACCACCAATCAGCGGTGCGCTGGCCCTTTAAATCTTTGCGAGTCAGGGACGCGCACACACAGCCGCCGGAGCAAGAACGGGGACAGGTGAGTGGCGTGGACGATGCGCTGGTGGGGCGAGAGGGGCATGGGTCACGGGAGCAGTGTCCCATTCATCGTATGGAGCTATCAGAAGACCTGCATGCTCTGTGGACATAACATTATTGTCTAAAGTGAATATATATCCCTAGTCAATTGGGCCAGCAATCACTGCACATTGTGAACAAGGCCTATAAGTCACCGATACTGCTCTTACCCGTCACATGTTGGTAGCGTGTCCTTCCCAGCATAGAATGCATAGCATGTCCCATCTCATGGAACAGGTTCTCCATCATGCCGGGGGTCAGAAGTGTCGGCGAGCTCTTTGTAGACTGAGGAAAGTTTAACATTAGGACAACGACAGGCATCTGATATTCTCCATCTTCTTTCAGCCTCCCGCCTCGAATTGTGAAGTGACAATCCTGTTGTAGATCCACAGAATAGATCATGGTTATAAATGATGTTGCACGGTATAGATTAAAGGGAACACGTAGTAGGACATGCGATGGCTCTGCTGATAGGGGCAATATTTGGTATTTTACAGATGTACAAAAGAGAAGAAGAGATGTAAAGGGGCAGGTGAATAAAAACCTATTCCACAAGACATATTTGTAACCATTCAAAAAGGAATCCGGATCAGAAGCTTCCCCTCCACTGTACATGAATATGGCTTTTCTAACTAGACAACCCTCTGTCAGGACCACACCAACATTTAGATATCCCACCGGACCTACCTGCGGAGGCTTTTCTCCCCGATGAAAGAAGTCACAATAAATATACCCCAAAAGTCCTTCACTTTCATGTACAACGGCCTAAGGGGGGAAAAAAGCAGAATAAAGCTTAATTAAAAAAATGTTTCAAATTGACAAGTTAAAAGTGTATTCCAAGCACCATGTGGATTTCACCCCATAAAACTACCAGCGCCCCCCCCCCCTGGTAAGTGAAATGTCCTTTCTAGAATTTCCTCTTATAGGAAAGCTTCCCTGTTTACCTATAAAATATTTCCTCCAAAGTCATGTGACAATAAGCAGAGAAGAGTCATATTTGCCAGATATTAGTCAAGTTTAGAGGTTGCAGGGGGCATGTAACTTCAGACACCCCTATCTTCAGCTCTATAGTACCTGGAAAAATACTGCTGGTGTCATATTAATGATGACAGATCACATCAGGCTCTGAGTTCTTTTATCTACAGTACCAGATATATATTCAGTTAAAGAGTGGAAATGAAAGCTGCCAGTAAAGCCTGATGCTATATCTTTAATATGTCACTGGGTGCTTTGAACTAAAGAAAGGGACATCTGAAGTGGCACTTTCCCTTGCAATTTCCAAACCCGACTCATCTCTGGCAAATATGACTCTTCTCTGCTCATTTTCACATGACTTTGGAGGAGTTTTTTTATTATGTAAAATAGGTGAAATATAAAATAGAAATGGAAAAACTAGAAAGGATACATCATACCCTACCCGAGGAGGTGAGTAGTTTAATGGGTTAAAATCTGGTGATAAGTTCCCTTTGAAGTGTTTTTCACTGATGCAGCCTGATGCTTCTCCCACCACGGGTCAAGTGACCAGAGCGTGGTCAATGCCAAAAATGGAAGTAGGGGGATCACCCTCTACAAGGTTCATTAGGCGAAATAGCCGATGGGGTACATGGAGGTTACCATTTTCCTCCTGAGTTTCCTGACTCACCAGTTTCCTGACGTCCTCTGACCAAACCTCCCCCTTCTCTGGCTGCTCGGAGTACAGAGAAATGCCAAGAAGTTGGTTGAAAAGTGAATTTAATCCTTCCATGCAGGCACCAAGGGAGAAGAATGGCGAGTACAGGCTGGGCTCAATGTTATACCTGAGGGAGACACACAAATGGAAAGAGCAAGTTAATGGAATGTGAGAAGAAGCAGCCAGCGCCAGCCATCAGTAATGCCGCCATCTATGTGCCAATACTAAAACAAAACTGTGTCCCACTGAGAACCAGCGCCAGGCTGAGGCCATGGAAGGATGACAAAATAACATTCTGCAGGAAAACAGAAAACTTATTTTACTTTGTTACCATTGCAGAAGTAATATGATCAAATGTGCGCCCTGTAGTAAAGATATAGCGCCCCCTGCAGGCTGCCCGCACAAACCGCACCAATACTATACTGGGCATACAGCCAGCCTTCAATAGGGGAGATGTATATACATGCATAGCATACACCCAGTATACACAGGCCGTGCATCACCAGGGTCATATCTACAGGCAGTGTAACTACTATACCCAGCACATAGCCAGCCTTCACTAGGTGATAGAGATATATATAAATACAGACACACACACACTATAAAGACACATTTTTAGCTTGAAAAAATCTTGTTAAAAAGCGCCTGCTACTTATAGAGCGAAGGTCAGGAGGATCCAGCACTGCCAGACTCTCCTGACCGCTGTAATGGTGATCGGGTGATGCCCTGACATAGAGCTGCACCCGATCTCCCAGAGAGGAGAGGCGTACTGCTCTCCCCTCTCCCGGGTGTCCTACTTCTTACATTACCACATACTGCCAAGAAGGGAAAGAAGGAAATAGGGGAAGGGGGGTAGTACGTGTGTGTGGGGTTCTTTGTGTATAGCTGAAGCTGAGCTGTGTGTGTAACTGTATGGATGATGAAGAGCTGCGTGTGTAACTGCATGGGTGATGCAGAGCTGCGTGTGTAACTGCATGGGTGATGCAGAGCTGCGTGTGTAACTGCATGGGTGATGCAGAGCTGCGTGTGTAACTGCATGGGTGATGCAGAGCTGCGTGTGTAACTGCATGGGTGATGCAGAGCTGCGTGTGTAACTGCATGGGTGATGCAGAGCTGCGTGTGTAACTGCATGGGTGATGCAGAGCTGCGTGTGTAACTGCATGGGTGATGCAGAGCTGCGTGTGTAACTGCATGGATGATGCAGGCTGTGTGTGTAACTGCATGGATGATGCAGAGCTGTGTGTGTAACTGCATGGATGATGCAGAGCTGTGTGTGTAACTGCATGGATGATGCAGAGCTGTGTGTGTAACTGCATGGATGATGCAGAGCTGTGTGTGTAACTGCATGGATGATGCAGAGTTGTGTGTATAAAAGTATGGATGGAGCAGGGCTGTGTGTGTAACTGTATGGATGGAGCAGAGCTGTGTGTGTATAAAAGTATGGATGGAGCATAGCTGTGTGTGTAACTGTATGGATGGAGCAGAGCTGTGTGTGTAACTGCATGGATGATGCAGAGCTGTGTGTGTAACTGGATGGATGATGCAGAGCTGTGTGTGTAACTGCATGGATGATGCAGAGCTGTGTGTGTAACTGTATGGATGATGCAGAGTTGTGTGTATAAAAGTATGGATGGAGCAGGGCTGTGTGTGTGTAACTGTATGGATGGAGCAGAGCTGTGTGTGTATAAAAGTATGGATGGAGCATAGCTGTGTGTATAACTGTATGGATGGAGCAGAGCTGTGTGTGTAACTGTATGGATGGAGCAGAGCTGTGTATGTAACTGTATGAATGGAGCAGAGCTGTGTGTGTAACTGTATGGATGGAGCAAAGCTGTGTGTGTAACTGTATGGATGGAGCAGAGCTGTGTGTGTAACTGTATGGATGGAGCAGAGCTGTGTGTGCTGTGCTTTAGCACGATCAACAGGGATATTTTAATTGGTGTAAAATATATATTTCCTTTTTTGGAAGCCTAAATCTGGGATGCATCCTATAGTAAGAAGAGTCTTATAGTCGGAAAAATATGGTATATACATACACAGTGCACACCTAGTATACAGACTGTACTGCTCCAGAGAGGCAGAAAAAACAGGCCTTGCCCCCCCACAGAGGCAGTATATGCAGGCCATGTGCACCTCCACAGAAGCAGTATATACAGGCGGTGCACCTCCACAGAGGCAGTATATACAGGCCATGTGCACCTCCAAAGAAGCAGTATATACAGGCGGTACACCTCCAAAGAGGCAGTATATACAGCCGGTGCACCTCCAAAGAGGCAGTATATACAGGCGGTGCACCTCCACAGAGGCAGTATATACAGGCCATACACCTCCACAGAGGCAGTATATACAGGCTGTGCACCTCCACAGAGGCAGTATATACAGGCCCTGCACCTCCAGAGGCAGTATATACAGGCCGTGCACCTCCACAGAGGTAGTATATACAGGCCGTGCACCTCCACAGAGGTAGTATATACAGGCCGTGCACCTCCACAGAGGCAGTATATACAGGCCGTGCACCTCCACAGAGGCAGTATATACAGGCTGTGCACCTCCACAGAGGCAGTATATGCAGGCCGTGCACCTCCACAGAGACAGTATATACAGGCCGTGCACCTCCACAGAGGTAGTATATGCAGGCCGTGCACCTCCACAGAGGTAGTATATACAGGCCGTGCACCTCCACAGAGGTAGTATATACAGACCGTGCACCTCCACAGAGGTAGTATATGCAGGCCGTGCACCTCCACAGAGGTAGTATATGCAGGCCGTGCACCTCCACAGAGGCAGTATATGCAGGCCGTGCACCTCCACAGAGGTAGTATATGCAGGCCGTGCACCTCCACAGAGGTAGTATATACAGGCCGTGCACCTCCATAGAGGTAGTATATACAGGCTGTGCACCTCCACAGAGGCAGTATATACAGGCCCTGCACCTCCACAGAGGCAGTATATACAGGCCCTGCACCTCCACAGAGGCAGTATATACAGGCCCTGCACCTCCACAGAGGCAGTATATACAGGCCCTGCACCTCCACAGAGGCAGTATATACAGGTGGTGCACCTCCAAAGAGGCAGTATATACAGGCTGTGCACCTCCACAGAGGCAGTATATACAGGCTGTGCACCTCCACAGAGGCAGTATATACAGGCTGTGCACCTCCACAGAGGCAGTATATACAGGCCCTGCACCTCCACAGAGGCAGTATATACAGGCCCTGCACCTCCACAGAGGCAGTATATACAGGCCGTGCACCTCCACAGAGGTAGTATATGCAGGCCGTGCACCTCCACAGAGGCAGTAGAATTCCGTGGAAAAGGTTCTTTTATTTCACAAGTGGATACAGCGACGTTTCGGCTGACTCTATGCAGCCATTCTCAAGCATAGTGCATAGTATTACAAGGCGGGCTTAAATCCCCCGCAGGATGTGACATCGTATACAACAACCAATCAGGGTACACAGTGATCGGTAACATGGTTACAAGAATTATATTAGTGCAATTAATAACATATAGTGCTATTCAATACAATGTGACAACATATGAATATTACTAAATAGAGAATGCTGAAAAACAACCACCTCAGAACGACTAATTAGTGGAAACAAAAGCACATGTCAATTGGTTGCATAGCAACTAAGAAAGCTATGCCGCATCATGAAGGCTACAGGGGTGCAGGGCACGGAGATCAAACCCAAACGTTTATAGGATAGCCATACCTATTACGCGTGATGAGGGCACACTGTGTGGCGCCACCGATTGTCGCTAGTAGTCCAGTTATGGGAGACTGCGCTCCCGGACTGTGCGATCCTGGTTTAGCCGTAAACACATCATGTGACACTCGTAATCTCGCGAGAGCTATGCTCATGCGGTTGTGGCCATCTTGAGTGAGGGAAAGTCATCCAAAGTGCCAATACACCGGTGCATAGAATTCAATGTGTAACCCCATGGTGTCCGGGCACAGCACGTTACCAGGCCAACAGGATACAGTGCGGGGCTCCCATGGCAACAAGTCCAGAGGGGCCAAACTCTGGCCAGAAATTACCCAAGACCCGGGTGTATGGCTCTATGGGCCCCACGGAGTCCGGACACTTCTGTAAGGCCTATGGTTAGCGCTGTGTTGTTTCACACCATGCATTTATGCATAATCGTGGTAATTAGCAAAAACTGGAATAATAATGACATGGCTAAAATTGTAGAATGAAGATATTGATGATGTCGCCCAACAAGGGTAAGTTGAAAAAATCACAGTGGTGGTTGTTATTCAGTGATGTGAAGATTGTGATCTAGATTAAAAGGAAGAAATGAAAAAATGGTTAATAATATATACAAAATCCCAAAGGATATAAAATATCTATTTCCTAACATGAATGTATGTGTAGCCGCAAAGACTTGGTATTTGGACCGAGGGGGACTCAATTCAGGGTGTTCAAGTTAAATTCTACATTAAGACCCATTGGTTGTAATGAGTTCAATTTATATATCCACTCAATTTCACGTTTTTTAAGAATTTTCTGTCTGTCACCCCCCCTCCTTAGTGGTGGAACGTGGTCTATGATGCAGAATCTGAGTTGGTTTAGTTTATGACCAACCTCAAGGAAGTGTCTGGGTACTGGCAAGTCAATTTTAGACGTTTTTATGGATGACCGATGATTATGCAGCCTCCGTCTGCATTCAGTGGTTGTCTCCCCAACATAAATTTTGGGGCAGGGGCATATCAACACATAAATGACATACTCGGTTCTGCATGTTAAGTGATGGTTAATCCGGTATGTGACATTGGTAGTAGGGTTGCTGAAGGTATCTCCTTTCAGCATATATTGGCAATTCTCGCAACTCATACATGGGTAGCACCCTGGTTTTAATGTAGTTGCAAGATTCGGTCTCCTATCCATGGGACCAATATCACTCGACACCAGATGGTCTTTCAAATTTCTGGAGCGTTTGTAGGAGAACACGGGGGGTGATTTAAATTCCTCAATCTCATCGTGATAATGTGTGAGGATAGCCCAGTGTTTACGGATCACTTTTGATACATGTTGGCTATGTGCGCCATAGGTGGACACAAATGGAATTCTATTTTTGATGTCACCTTCCTTCACTGTCGGTCTAAGTAAAGAGTCTTTGTGTAGACCTTTCGCTTTATCCCTATGTCTAGCTACAAGGCGAGTGGGATAACCCCTGGATAAAAATTTTTCTGACATCTCTTGTAGTCTTTTGTCCATTTGTGTGGGGTCATCAACAATCCTACGAACTCTCACCATTTGACTATACGGTAAGGAATCTATCGTCTTTTTGGGGTGGACGCTATCATAGCGTAAAAGATTGTTGCGGTCCGTAGGCTTGACATAAAGGTCTGTCTTAAGCCTATCTCCGTCAATGTAGACACTAGTGTCCAGGAATTGGATGGTCGATTTTGAGTAAGACATAGTAAACTTAATGTCACGATCCATCTGGTTAAGGGCATCAAAGAAAACTGTGAGATTGTCCATACTGTCGGTCCAAATCAGGAAGATATCGTCGATATACCGCCACCACCCCAAAACGTGTGTGTAGAGTGGTGACTGGTATATCGACGACTCCTCCAAATCCGCCATGAAGACATTGGCGTATGAGGGGGCCATATTGGCCCCCATTGCAGTCCCACGTAGCTGCAAATAGTAGTCATCTCCAAATAAAAAATAATTACACGTAAGTATAATCTCCAGTAAATCCAACACGAACTCCTGACTAGTAGGAGAGAGGTTGGTCGTGCCTAACGCTTTCCTAATGCATAATAGGCCCCGTTCGTGATTTATGCTGGTATACAGGCTTGTTACATCAAAGGAAGCCAAAATGGCGTCCGCAGGGACGCGTATATGACCTATTTTGGTGATAAAGTCTGACGTATCGCGGACAAAAGATTTAGCCGACACCGCCAGTCGGCACAAAGTTTTATCCACAAATATTGCTGCTGGTGATAGCACTGAATTCCTACCAGAGACGATAGGTCTACCCGGGGGGGAGTGTAAGTTCTTATGTATCTTTGGGAGACAATATAGCACCGGGGTAACTGGTTTCTCGGGAATCAGGAATATGTGGGTGGCTTTGTCGATGACATCATTGGCAAAAGCATCATCAACCAATAATCTAAGCCTTTTCAGAATCCAAGGTAGAGGATTCTCGGATAACTTGTGATAGACTTCCTTGTCTGCAAGTTGACCCAAAATTTCTTGTATATACTTATCCGAATCCATCACGACAATGGCTCCGCCTTTGTCGGCGGGTTTTATAACCAACTTGTCGGTATGGATAAGTTCCGTAAGTGCTAGTCTGGCAGTTCTAGGTAGATTATTATGTATCCTAGGCAGGCTATCATGTGTCCATTTATCATGTAATGCAAGTACATCTTGTTTCACCAATGATATAAAGGTTTCAATGGCACATGAATTGATAAACAGCATAAAATCACTTTTATTAAACAAATCCAGTTCTTTCAAGCAAAGTTCAGGTACATTATCACATATCAATGGTCTAGTGGGTGACTGTTGTTGGGAAAACCACACTTTCAGTTTAACAGATCTAAAGAATCTAGCCAATTCGCCCTCAAGCTTAAGCCAGTCTATCTTATCTGTGGGGCAAAAAGATAACCCCCTACTTAACAGGTCCATTTGTGTGTGGGATAATGTAATAGAGGATATATTTACCACCAAGTCTTTCTGTAGTGGACCTATCGCTTCTGGGTCGTAGTTTTCAGTGTTTTGCCGCTCCTTGTTACTGGACTGTTGGTGGTGGGGCTGATTCATGCACCGGTGTATTGGCACTTTGGATGACTTTCCCTCACTCAAGATGGCCACAACCGCATGAGCATAGCTCTCGCGAGATTACGAGTGTCACATGATGTGTTTACGGCTAAACCAGGATCGCACAGTCCGGGAGCGCAGTCTCCCATAACTGGACTACTAGCGACAATCGGTGGCGCCACACAGTGTGCCCTCATCACGCGTAATAGGTATGGCTATCCTATAAACGTTTGGGTTTGATCTCCGTGCCCTGCACCCCTGTAGCCTTCATGATGCGGCATAGCTTTCTTAGTTGCTATGCAACCAATTGACATGTGCTTTTGTTTCCACTAATTAGTCGTTCTGAGGTGGTTGTTTTTCAGCATTCTCTATTTAGTAATATTCATATGTTGTCACATTGTATTGAATAGCACTATATGTTATTAATTGCACTAATATAATTCTTGTAACCATGTTACCGATCACTGTGTACCCTGATTGGTTGTTGTATACGATGTCACATCCTGCGGGGGATTTAAGCCCGCCTTGTAATACTATGCACTATGCTTGAGAATGGCTGCATAGAGTCAGCCGAAACGTCGCTGTATCCACTTGTGAAATAAAAGAACCTTTTCCACGGAGTGCTGCCCGCCTGCCTTATTCATCTGTAACTTTGGGGTCATTGAATCAGACCCTTCGAGCCTGCTTCCAACTTTTGGATCTCAATCCGTTCTCACTGTGCCGCCCTTCTTTGACGTATGTTCCACAGAGGCAGTATATATACAGAGATACACAAAAAGGCAGAAAATCCCTTCTTTTTGCCTCATCTTATTTTCAGGTCACTTCTCTTCTATTTTAGGGTTAAGCGCTCTCTGCCTGTGATCATTTGGGCTGAATCTCACATCCATCGCCTCACTTCAAAAGTGTTTTCCCTCAGACTGAGCTAATGGGGCTCATGTGCCTTTGATTAAGTCGCAATCGTTAGGCCAAGTCTCCGTAGCAGTAATAGAAGGATCTCCCCAATTGTCATAAAAATGACAGCCAGCCCCGTTACATAAGCTTCTGGTTGGCAAAGGAGAAAGAACCACAAGATGTTTGACATCTGCTTCTCACAACGCTCCCTCTTTTCAGCCGCTGCCAGGAAAACAGATCTATTTGCCCCTCCCGATACTGTGAGCGCACAAGTCGACAATCACAAAAGGTCGAGCAAACTTAAAAGGCCACCATATGAATTCAGTCATTGATGGTTTTATATCATGGGGGGGGAGGGGGGATGAGGAGGGGTGAGAGGAGAATCCGGGTCACTACCCCAGTTGTTTGGCGAAATGTAAGAGCTGAAAGAATGAAACGCAGGCAACATCTGTGCGAAGAGAAGATTGTAAGGATGGGAAATTAATTTTATGGTAGAAACGGAGATTTCAATTACCGCTGCTCTACATGTGAAAGGAAATCTACCAAAAATCCATCATGATAAACGCGGGACGCTTACTCATAGATCCAGGCACCGGGACTGTGGTAATCTTCTTATATTTCTAAAATCTAAAAATAATTCTAAAATCACCTTTCAAAATTATGGTAATGAGCCAGAGGGCTCCTGGGGAAGAGGCGCAAAACTAGAGCCCCTCCATGCTGCAGCTTCACAGGCTGTTAGACTGTCTGACCTTCCCCCTTTCAGCACTTCCCCCGTATTCTGCTGGATGTAATCTAACAGCAGCAGAGGAAATTTCAGCACACAGTGGGAGGATGAACTGTGCTCCTGCACAGTGTAACAGCCTGAGAAGCTGAAACACGGAGGGGCTCTGGTAATATCTCCAGAAGCTCATCAGGCTCCTTAGCATAACTAAAAAAAAAAAAAAGCTCCAGGAATAGCCAAGGACATTGCCGTTTTCATCACACCCGAAGACATATAAGGTGTTGTACCAGCTTAGGGTAATCGGTGAGGGTCAAACTTTTAGGAGCCCACAGATCATGAGAATGAGACCCCCAGCGACTCTGGAGAAAACTAATGGGTGGAGTGGCAGGACGAGCACACCTTATGCTACTCCATGCTTTTGTGTGGGAGCAGTTGGAAATCGATGAGCACAGCGCTCTGGTATCTCCAATATCTCATTCACTGCCTGTGAGGGTGATGGCGATAGTTGAGCACAATGCTAAGCAATTTATGTGTCCTACCACAACACCATTAGTGAAAAGGGACCCCCGTCCTCCGTTTTCATACATGGTGTGGTCCCCTTACTAATTGCAATGTTATCCCTTATCCTGTAGGTAAAGGAAAACTTCCTAAGTTGGTACAACCCCTTTAAATGCATGCTCGACCTGCTGCTCCAACAACTATACATAAGTATATATAATACTTAATAAGACCCCATTCTCGTTAATTTGGCATTCGGCTACTTCATTCTTCTACTGACGCGAAAAGGAGTTAGGGTAAAAACCAGAGCGTCTGAGTTAGATGGGCAACAATTGGTCCATATGTCCTAATGGTGCAAATGTGTCCAGGTTGGAATCACATGTCCCGCTCTACAGATCAAAAACATGGCAAATCCTTAAAAGGTCAGGCAGTTATTGACGACCCACCACCCACTGAGGAATTTGCAAAAAAAATTACAATTTTTTGCGAGGGGACTCAACAATGTCATCCAATGCCTTCAACCCTTTAGCTTCAGGGCTATTTTCACAAGTTTGCCATAAGTAAATAACACCCGAATTACAAAAAAAAAAAAACACCACACATAAAATAAGCAACCCGGCAGCTGACACTCATAGGCACCTTCATGCAATTTTGTAACAAATCTGCACAAAATCCTCTGAAGCTCAAAGTCTTACCTAAGCAGAAAACATCTCCTAAAATGAGAGCACAAAATACAGAGTTGATACAGTTACTTATGCAAAGGTCTACATTCCTTCACAGAATTACCAACTAGGGAAAGCCAAAATATCTATTCGCCCTGTGACGCTGCAAGTGATCGTACTACTGACAGCACTGAAGTCTAATGGGGATTTTCTCATACTAGTGGCATATAAAACAGATGATTTATCACCTATGTAACATCACCTATATTCTCCAATCAAAGGGGTACACCTAGCTTGTAGTTACCCCCCATCTATAGGAAAAAATACAGCGGGTCACCAGAATGGAAATGATACCCACTGCCGCTTAAAAGGGTTTGCCCCTCAAATTTTAATCCCCTAGTGATGTTTATACAATAAAGCTCATTTTAACCCTTAACTTTACAATTTGACTCAGTTTTATTACGGTTTATAGCTTATGTAATATGCAGAGTTTGACTTTCTAAGCAGACACTTCATGATCCCTCTAGTGCTGTGAGATGCTGTGTGCTGACAATGTGCTTAGATTATCAGGGTACAGGGTTTATCTACACTTTTATTTAGCTTCTGAACATTCTACTAGTATCTGACACATCGGAAAAAGAGAGATGAGATCCACGAGATGGATATAACACACAATGACACTCTCAGTTCTGCTACATCTCAGCTATAACACACATAGGGTGCCTCCCTCCCCTAGATAAAGACCTTATCTTATCTATAGCGCATACAGTAAACTCTGCATGCTACTTGCCAGCAGGAAAGAGCAGGTCTTGTAGTGTAGGAGGGAGGGACGATGCAGAGACACTGCAGTGTGCAGATAGGAGAAGCTATTCATGAGAAAAATCTGCCCTGTCTGACCATAGTCAGAATATTTATAGTTGGATCCCAGGGCAAAACAAATTGTGTACTGTACACCAGGACTGATAGAGCCAGGTTGGAATTATATCTGTAAAATTCTGTAATTTGGTTAATAACAGTGAATTAGAGAATGTATTCTTTTGTTAACCAGAGGATATTTAAGAATCCCTTCTCATGTGAATACCCCTGTAATTATTTCTCTATGTATGGTCATGGATGGCCAAGTACAAGATTGGGCTATTTCCGGCAGCTCCATACACAGCTGTGCTCTGTTGTTCCATATATTGGGCGGATTGGGACCCTCTTTCTCATGATCAGTTGGATCTCTAATAAATAGCCAGTTCTCCTTCCTTCTTAATCTTGTTCGCTCAAGGCGAAACGTAATTTATGCAGAAACTTTATGCAGAGAGGAGGGGGAGCAGCGAGCCACAGCAGCTACCATAGGTCTCCACCGACTAAGGCCGCTTGCACACCAACTTATGATGATTGGGCCATTGTACGGGTGGGCATACAGCTGCATGCAGAAGAGAGGAGGGGTGAGCGCCGCTCTTCATAGAGAAGCAAGAGGCCAGCGCCTTAGCATGGCAAAATATAGGACATGTCCCATACTTTTCTGGTCACAGCAAGTCAAAGTGTGCTGACCGCAACGTGACTGGGCGCCATAGGGACCGATATACGGCTGCAAACTGCACAACCGGATATCGATTCCCCGCACGTTTGTAGAGGACTGAAAATTCAAGGACAGACTGCAGAGATGAGAAATACTATAAAATGAAGATTACATGTCACATATACTCAACAGGGCCACCGACTTCTGCAAAGTTTGCAAAAGATGAGGAAAACTTTAGATTGGATACTAAAGTTCTGATTTCAAGATCTGATCCCAATCCATTATATTCCAGCTGCAAGGTATGACATATTACATACGTGCATGAAAGAGGAAAGGTACAAAAATTATATAAAACTACAAGAATAATCCCACAGAATTACCACCAATGGAGGAGATTATCCTGCTGTACGACTGAGATGTTCAAATATTTTGGTTACCTCTCGCGCTTTCCTTATACTAGTTGTAACATATTTCGGCGTATGGCCCGGAGCTTTCCCAAGGCCGAGCAATTACTGGATCGCTACTATGACTGAGCTGTCGCTGACCTTGCAATGTCTGCTGCCAGATTCTCCTAAACATGCACTTACAGGATTAGAGGCTGGGAGCTAGAATAGTTACAGAAAATGACATGTGGAGCTGCAGAACTTCTCCATGAGTCATGTTCTCATTATAGGTTAGTCATCCTGCCCCAGGTCCCAGATAAATAAGAGGAGAGCCATGCCGAGAAATCACAGTCTATATGTACAGCGTCAAGGTCTTCTATAGCTTTTACATACAACAGGAGAGGAGAGGATACAGAAAAGAAAGTTTTAAAGGAAAGTGACGAAACTATAAGCACATCAGGGCAAAATAACGATTCTCAAACTTTTGGAAATGTAAAGTTCATGTAATAAAAGGGATTGTATCAAAGAGCTCAGAATGTTCTAGTTTCCATCCGTTCTGAAAATAGTAAAAAGCCAAAAAGTGTGTAATAGTCATACAATTTTCCAATATACTTTCTGTACCAATTTGTTTCTATATCTCTGCTTGCCGTCATTCGGAAGAAAGCTTCTATGTATACTTCCCGTTTCTGGTCATGTGATGTCACACAGGTACATGGCTCGTTATATCCCTGGTCATGTGATGTCACACAGGTGCACGGCTCATTATATCCCTGGTCATGTGATGTCACACAGGTGCATTGCTCGTTATATTCCTGGTCATGTGATGTCACACTGGTGCACGGCTCGTTATATCCCTGGTCACGTGATGTCACACAGGTGCACTGCTTGTTATATCCCTGGTCATGTGATGTCACACAGGTGCACTGCTTGTATATATCCCTGATCATGTGATGTCACACAGGTGCATGGCTCATTATATCCCTGGTCATGTGATGTCACACAGGTGCATTGCTCGTTATATTCCTGGTTATGTGATATCACACAGGTATACGGCTTGTTATATCCCTGGTCATGTGATGTCACACAGGTGCACTGCTTGTATATATCCCTGGTCATGTGATGTCACACTGGTGCACGGCTCGTTATATCCCTGGTCATGTCATATCAGACAGGTGCACGGCTCGTTATATCCCATGTCAAAAAAGCTGCTCTAAAGGATATCACCTCTTATTGGCGGCTATTGGAAAACTCTTCAACTTTCACATATCATCTCACAAAAATGTTGCCTTAACTGCACACAATATGAGAAGTATTCGTTTTTTTTAGCCATTTCAGACCCTAAATGAGTGAAAACTACTTCTCCTACAATTGTTATCTGAAATATTATCACAGAAATTCCACTAGTGAGATAGGGGCGCCCTCTGCTGTTCAAAACCAAGCATAACATAAAAATGAAAATCAAATCCAGATTTCACCAGGTTTCGAGGTCAGCAAATGAAAGCAGTATTTTATAACCTGGAAAACTGCAACCAACATGCACACTTGCAGGGTCAAAATCCAACCGGGGTTCCCTTCATTTGGACATATTCAATTTGTACAATACAGATTTTGTTGCCTGCAATTCCAACACTGACCCAGTACCCCCACTCCCATCATCACAGTCATATATGATGTTAAAGGTGTTGTTTGAGGGTGAAAAATATGGCTGCTTTTTTACAAAAACAGGACCATGCTGGAATAGAAATGAATGGAGTTTAGTTACAGAACATCACATTACTCTTATTATGGTGCTGATTTTGGAAGAAAACAGCCATTTTTTTTCAAACACCAATAGGGAACTGTAGTCTCATGGGGAGGCATGGACTCCTATCATCATACAAGACTATGATGCCAGGAGTCAAAGGATCTAGAACCTGAAATACGCCAGTGTGAAAGGGACCTTAAGGACTTTGTATTTCTTTATGTCTTAAAAAAAACATAACATCAATACTGTCAATCAGTTAAAGTAGCAGCTACTACAATGCAAAGACTGCAACCAATACACCAGATGCAATTAGAATATTTGGTAACCCCCTTTAAACAAAACACAAGCAGTGTCAAAAGCCTGACTTACTTCTCTGCACGTAAGACACCGGCATAATAAGGAGGATCCCACGGCAGCAATTCCTAATGGAAAAAAAAAAATGAAAGGCAAAACTTGTAAGGAATATATATTCACAGCACAGGCCATAATAAAAAAAAAAAACATACTGAATAAGGGAGAAATTACAAGATAAAAAAACAACATGACAAAGAAGAGAGAAATTGTGCTACCCATAGAATTCAAGCCGGTGTTCACATTGGAGCTGCTAGGGACCCCAATTCAGGCCAATCCCTTTATAAGCAGTTGTGAGATACAGATCATCACATACAGGACACACAAGTGTTTTACATATTCCCAGAATTCCATAAAATATCAAAATTTCTACTACTTAGTTGGTAGTCAGTAAAGCTTTAGAATGAGAAATAAAACCCTCCTTACAGGATTCATGGGATTCAGCTTCGTTTTCATTCCCAGCATCATTTCAAAATCTTTCATTGTTCTTGCGGGAAAAAAGAAACCAAAAAAACACATGTTAAATGTAAACAAAAAATAAGAAATGCACAAAATGTAGCAAATTTTTTTTTAAAAAGCCTCGGTCTTTGTGTTACTCACCGTTCTCGTAGTTTGTTGGACAACTTTTCAAGAAACGCCATCACGTTCTCTGTCAACACAATTCGATACAAAGTCAGAAATGGTAAGAAAATATTACAGTATATAGTCATGGAAAAAAAACATCAAACAGGGCACTGAGTACACATACTTTTCTAACCAAAATAGTACCTGGGGTTTTCATCATGGTTCCAAGTAACGCTCTGTGTGCAAATGTTGGATATCCGACCAGCTGAGCCAACGCATTTCTACTGCTGAGCAATTCATCCAGGCATCTCATTTGGCTACCGTTGGGGTAAAGGAAGATCTTGTAAGCAGCTTCCCGAACCTACACACACAAAAATTATAGACTATGGATAAAAACTTCAGTCCATGTTACAGTGCAGGAGGAGCTGAACAGATTATACATAGTATCCTATCTCAAGGCAGCATGTTATAGAGCAGGAGATGTGAGCAGACTATACAGTGTCCTATCTGAAGGCAGCACGTTATAGAGCAGGGGATGTGAGCAGTTTATTCAGTGTCCTGCTCTATAACATGCTACCTGCAGATAGGACACTGTATAATTTGCTCAGATCCCCTGATCTATAATGTGCTGCCTGCAGCTAGGACTCTGTATAATCTGCTCAGATCCTCCTGCTCTATAACTTCTGCTTGCAGATAGGACACAATGTACAATTACCTCAGCTCCTCCTGCTCTATAACATGCTACCTGCATATAGGAGGAGCTAATTGTACATAGTGTCCTATCTGCAGGCAGAATGTTATAGAGAAGGAGGACCTGAGCAGATTATGCAGAGTCCTATCTGCAGGCAGAACATTATAGAGCAGGGGATCTGAGCAGATTATATAGTGTCCTATCTGCAGGTAGCATGTTATAGAGCAGGAGGAGCTGAGCTAATAGTACATAGTGTCTTATCTGCAGGCAGAATTTTATAAAGCAGGAGCAGATTATACAGAGTCCTATCTGAAGGCAGCACATTGTAGAGCAGGGGATCTGAGCAGATTATACAGTGTCCTATCAGCAGGTAGCATGTTATAGAGCAGCAGGAGCGGAGCTGATTGTACATAGTGTCCTATCTACTGGCAGAAAATTATAGAGCAGCAGCAGTTATAATAATATACACCTGCAATCACTTACCAGGTCATCCGGGCAGTCTGCGTGTAATCCATTGATCTGTATGTACTTCCCATCCCAGGAAAAATAAGAGCGGATATGTTCTGGAATAACGCTGACATCTATTCTATTAGGCAGGCTGGATCCCATCAGGAAGTCACTACTTAGGTCAGAAATCGCAACATTCAGATTGACGGCTTTCTTACGCTGCATTGAAACAAAGAAATTATTAATTAGAATACAGATTCTACCTAAATTTATCCTTCAAAATCTGGTCAGAGATTGGTGGTATCGCGTAGAGATGATTGAAAGGCAATTATTAGGCAAGGGACAACCTCCTGGCCATTCATAGTGCATAACTGGTATATGCGTGACCCCTCACAGGAGAAGACAGACCACACAACACCATGAACACATGAAGAATACATAAAACACAACGTTATCTTCTCATACAAGAGCGAACTGACCTTTTCCTCATTCAGGTGGATTCCACTGATCTCAAAATCACTTAAAAACAATTCAGCCACGCGCCTGGATAGGGGAAAAGTCAAGAACTTCCGTTAATACATCTAAGACCATCATTTATCAAATGAAACAGAAAGTCATAGGAGACGTTAAATGGAGTTTATGGAGGTTTGGAATAAGAAAATATGACTGCAGCGCCACACCTGGCCACAGGTTGTTTGTAGTATTGCAGCTTAGCCCTGTTCAGTTTAGTGAAACTGAGTTGCAATACCACTCTTCACCTGGGAACATGTGTGGTGTTGTGTTTGGAAGACAGCAGTCAGGTGGTTGAGCCTGAGGCTCATTAGCATAATTTTAGAGCCTTCTTTTCTTAAAAAGAAGGATATAAAAAGCTAAAAGAAGAGTGGATCCTGCCAAAGGGGGCACACACCAGTATGTCACTGTGCTTGGCTTACAATCCTTCATTCTGGTGGTAGATGTCCTTTAATCCATGGGTTGAGTCCAAGAGGGTGCAGGAGGGCAGGTAGTGGCAAGTGAGAAGTCCTCACTGTTTCTGGGTCCTCTCCTGCTGCTCCACTCTGTGTCCTGATGGCAGATTTTCTTTAACCGGTTAAGGACCGGGCCCTTTCCTGTTTTTTCATGTCCATTTTTCACTCCCCACCTTCAAAAATCTATAACTTTTTTATTTTTACACGTAAAGAGCTGTGTGACGGCTTGTTTTCTGCGTAACAAATTGCACTTCATAATGATGGTATTGAATATTCCAAGCCATGTACTCAGAAGCGGGAAAAAAATTCCAAATGCAGTGAAAATGGTGAAAAAATGCATTTGCACCATTTTATTGTGGTTTCAGTGAGCGCCCCAAATGCCACGTCTACTTTATTCTTTGGGTCGGTACGATTACGGGGATACCAAAATTGTATAGGTTTTATAATGTTTTCATACATTTACAAAAATTAAAACCTCCTGTACAAATTTTTTTTTGATTTTGCCATCTTCTGGCGCTAATAACTTTTTTATACTTTGGTGTACAGAGCAGTGGGTGGTGTCATTTTTTGCGACATTTGATAATATTTTCAATGATATAATTTTTAGGACTGTACGACCTTTTGATCACTTTTTATAGATTTTTTAAATATTTTTCAAAATGGCAAAAAAGTTCCAGTTTCGACTTTGGGCGCTATTTTCCGTAATATTTTTAATATATTTTGATAGACCGGGCATTTTCGGACGCGGCGATACCTAATGTGTTTATGATTTTTACTGTTTATTTATATTTATGTCAGTTCTAGGGAAAGGGGGTGTGATATGCATTTTTAGGTTTTTTATTATATTTTTTTTACTTTTTTTTCTTTTTCTTTTTACTATTTTTCAGACTCCCTATACTACAGTATGGCAGTAAATCAGGATTTTCTTCCTCATTCATTACAATGTGCTATCAGCACATTGTAATAAAGAGGTTAAAACGAAATAGCATCGGGTCTTCGGAAGACCCGAGGCTACCATGGAGACGGATCGCCGCTCCCCAATGACGTCACGCCCATGCGCCGCCATCTTTTTGAGGCTGCTGGCAGCTTTGCCGGCAGCCATCGCTGTGAAAACACCCGCGATCGGTGCTAGCAATATGCAGCAAAGACTTACCGGCTATGGAGAGGGCTCAGCCCGTGAGCCCTCTCCATGCAGCGGGACCCGACCGCCGCCGTGAATACATGGTGGGCGGTCGTAAACCAGTTAAGGGGTTTTCCCCAAATCAAGATAGGCCCTATCCACAAAATTTTCGTCAGCTACATTGAGATGTATGGAGCAGAATGGTCATGCGCGGCCGTCTGCTCCATTACTCTGACAGAGCGACGAGGGGTCTGACTGAGGTAATTGGGACCCAATGTTTTCGTGATGTGTGGGGGTCTTATCACTGAGACCCCCACGATCAGCAAGTTAGGCCATCTTCTGTGGATAGGGCCTAACTTTGATTTGTGGGAAAACCCCTTTAAAGATGTTTGACACTTGCTAATAGCTGTTGTAAGATGTGTAAGGAGCTGGTGCAATCTAACCATGTGTCTCCCTGTTCATCTTGGCTAGCTACGTCCAGATACTTATCTTTTTATTATTCCACAATTGCAAATGACAAAGTCTACCTAAGGAGTCTACTTAATTCCTGGACCATCTATTCACAACTGTATCCGAAAACAAAATCCCATATGTGTCTTTGTGAGGCCACCCGATGGTTATATTGTAAATTGCAGCACGTCTAGGGTTTTATTAGCATTGACATATTGAAAGAAGGAATTGTCAAAACTAATACCACGAGTATCTCTTCTTAATGGAACCTTTCTACAATTATTGTCTAAAACTTATGGTGACTAATCTTTGTTAATCCAAAAAATTATGTGCCGCTTCAGATATGCAGCTCCAGGTTAGCGATCACTTATATAATACACTATATCATGCACCGTCAGTATTACTATTAGTACCAATAGGCTCCTGGCAGTAAACGCCAATCTTTAAATATAATATGGGTGACCCTTTTAGAGTCTTGCCCAAGTTTGCAATAAGCGACAAACCCCTATTACTCTTCTAAGCTTTCAGGAACCTGTATCATGGTGGATTGTAAAATCACAATGTTCAATGTTGGAAATCACATGGTTAATAGTAAGTGTATTGTAACCCCTGCTACATAAAACAATAGCACCCTGTTCACACAGACTAGAATGTACCTCGTTTCAGGGTCCAAAGAATCCAAAACAGATTTGTTGTCCAGAAGTTTCCTCAAACTTTCACACAGTTCAACATTTGTGTTCAACCTTAAAAAAAAAAATTATAAAAGTCCATTAAACATGCATAAAGAAAAATAAAAAAAAATGTACATTATGATTGTATATTATGCTGTACACAATAATGTGCATATAAAAGCATAAACCAAATTCTATCAGTGTTAGGCTACATTCACACAATGTATGCCCGCCGTACCGTAGTACGGCGGGCATACATCGGCGCTGCGGAGAGGAGCAGGGGATGCTCACCCCCGCCCCTCTCCATAGGAAGATACAGCGCACAGCGCCGTATTGCGTGGAAAGATAGGACATGTCCTATCTTTTCCCGGGCTACGGAGTGGTACGGTGCCGCACGTGTGCTGCACCGTACCGCTCCCGTACAGGGCCGTGAGCCCATAGAAGTGTATGGGGGACGTATATCTGCCGTATATACTTCCCCCATACATGTGTGTGAATGCAGCCTTAAGAGAGAAAGTTCTCCACTGCAGAGTAGACCACAATGTATATACCAAGGACGTCCTACAAGCTACCAATGTTCAGGGTCCTCCCAACTTACGTACTTAAAGGGGTATTCTGGGAATATGAACGTCTGACACAAAAACCCATGATGATATAAATAAATGAGTACAACAATACTCAATGTCATTAGTCACAAAACTGAGCTTAACAGACATCTACCTTCAGGTGAAGGATTGTACACCAAGCACACTGACATACTAGTGTGTGCCCTCTCTGGCAGGATCCACTCTTATTTTAGCTTTTTATATCCTTGTTTTTTGGGGAAAAAATGCTTCAAAAATTATGCAAATCACATTAACACCTATGGAGCCTGGAGCTTCTCAAGCTCATTTGCCTTAATTTTAAAAGCCTTAAAAAAAAAAAAAAAAAAAAAAAAAAAAAAACAGGGCATGAGAAGCTAAAAAAGAGCAGATCCTGCTGGTTTACAATGCTGGTCATAGATGTCCCTTAAATCTAGGTAGCCACACCACCAAATTTCAAGCTGATCATTCAACCTGTGAAGAGCCTTGAAATATATGTTATGTATGGAAGCGTAGTCATCCCTTATAGCCCAGGTTAATGGATTTTAGAAAAACTGAAGTTTACTCTCCATTAATAGAGACTAGAGTTTGCTTCTAGCCTATGACCATGGTGATGTGTATGTCTACAGAGGAGCTTGACACTTCAATACTCTCTTCACACTCTGCAGCAATGCTACATTTATTGCAAAATTTTAAAGACTCCAAATAAATTGCACCAGAACGACTTATTGTGGCAGATTTATCAAGCTGTCTAAAAGTCAGAATATTCTTAGTTGCCCATGGCAACCAATCACAGTTCCCCTTTAAAATATTCATTAGCACTGGTAAAATGAAACATGAGCTGTGATTGGCTGCCATGGGCAACTAAGAATATTCTGACTTTTAGACAGCTTGATAAATCTGCCCTGATCTGTCAACATCTACGAGACTTCTGCAATCATCCACAACAGAAGGTGGGGGAGAGGAGAGACTGCAAAACACATCAATAACAAAGGTTCAAAGGAATAAAAACACATGTGCCGGGCGAGTCAAAAGTCCTAGGACCCCCAAATGGAAAATGATGTGAATACCCCAGCAAGTAATGGGCTTATGTATTAGGCTACGGGACACATGTACCTTTGTTTTGGCTATGTGCTTTAGGCTTTTTTTTCTCTTTTTCTGCTGGTCAGTTGGGTCTTTTTGAGTTTTTCCCAAAAATTTGCAACTTTAACATTTGGCATAGAAGCCCAGAAATAATTGCAATTACTTGCTAAACACCAGTAATTGCAATTATTTTCTACTTTACAACATCTTCACACCAAGTGGGCATAGAGAAGATGTGCAGGGGCCGCAGCCTGCACGTTCCTACTAACTACATAAAGTTGTGTGTTTTTTGTGAAAAACTATGCCAGCAAGTAGCTTTTGTAGTTTTGGCCACCGGGAGAGCCACCAGCCAGATACATCGGGAGGCCTCCTAGTCTTCACGTATCTGGCTGTGCCGGGCGTATCTCCCCAATAGACTCTGAGAACTCAAAAAACACTGCCGAAAACTAGAGAATGGCAAACCATGGCTTTTAAGATGGTGGCCACATGCTGGACATAGTCTACAAGACAGACCCATCGCCCATTACTTGTAGGGTATCAGATATGAGTATCAAATAAAATAGGGTCCAGAGTGAAATGTATCTAGAAAGGAGCATCCAACCTATACTCCACATAATGTAAAGGGATAAAAGAAGATGGAAGAGACCCAGGGAACCTACTTCTCCACCATGGTACCTATGTTCCTGCAAGCTTCTTCTGCTGCATCTCGGAACGAGGGGTCCGGATGGGCGACCTTCACAAAATCCGCCTGCAATATGGAATAAAAGGATCATTATAGCAGGATATCTCATACCCACCAATTATAATAAGTATATGGGACTACATGAGAATATGCAGAAAGTTCCACAATGACCGGGCACCCACTAGGTGCTCCATTCACCTGGGTCCCTAGTGAATACTGCTCAGGCATGTGATGTCACACAGGTGCACAGCTCATCATAACACAGACAGTAATCAGAGCTGTGTGTTATAACGAGACGTGCACCGGTGTGACATCACATGACCAGCGATATAACGAGTGGTGCACCTTGGCGATATCACATGACCAGGGATATATACGTGCAGTGCACCTGTGTGACATCATATGACCAGCGATATAACAAGCTTTGCACCTTTGTGATATCACATGACTAGAGATATAACGAGCCGTGCACCAGTGTGGCATCACATGATCAGGAATATAACGAGCCGTGTACCAGTGTGACATCACATGATCAGGGATATATACAAGCAGTGCACCTGGGTGACATAACATGATCAGGGATATATACAAGCAGTGCACCTGTGTGACATAACATGACCAGAGATATAACGGCTTGTGCAGATGTGACCAGGGACCAGTTTTTAGCTTCCTATAGAATGTCAGCAAGCAGAGATCTAGAGGAGTTGATACAGAAAGTATATTGGAAAATTGTATATGATTCATTTATATAAATATATGAATGGTCCATACAAAAATATGGTGGTAAATTGTTTCAGATTAAATCAAATCAAAGGGGGCACTGTCTCCATCTGGAGAAATCAAGATTTAATCACCAGAGGCGACTTCTTTTTTTACTATGAGAACTGTCAATCTGTGGAATAGCCTGCCTCAGGCACTGGTCACAGCAGGGACAGCAGAGAGCTTCAAGAAGGGTCTAGATGACTTTTTACACCTAAATAACATTGATGGTTATGTTATATAGAACCGTTTCCCCTAAAACCCTTCCTCATCCAATCCCTTCCCTTCCTTGGTTGAACTTGATTGACATGTGTCTATGATACTATAAAATAATATCAATTATTTGTTGAAAGTGGACAACCCCTTTAATAGAAATAGGACCTCTTTACAACACACTTCTTACCAAGTCAGCTACTTTACACAGCTCATCGCTCAGCCGGTCAAACATCTTCACCGTCTCGGCACTGGGGGGCGCAGTACACACTCTCTCCACTAGGGACTCAGCATTTCTCAGGGCGTTATCTTGAACTATCCGAAATCCTTCCGGAGAACTCAGCTCGGGAACTCCGAACAATCCCTGCAGGATAACGAGATGCATAATAGATGTGAATATGGGGAGATGATATATAACTGTACCATGTGTATAAGGTTGCAGGACCCCACATCTGTGTAAGATAGATCAGGGGTCTGACTCCTGATACTGGAAATAGGGGCACAGACTTTGAGCACAGCGCCATTCATCTTATAGTGGCAGTGTTGGGTATTGCAGGTCCAATTTACTTAAAGGGGGCGGAGCTGTAACCAGATCATGTGACAATCTTGCTCTTGCATAGGATTTTATGGTGCAATACTGCAAGTTACCACTGGTGGAGCTGTTTTTAGGTGAATGACATTATTCATGACGTCTATAAGGTCAGTGCTTTCCTATGGAGACCCCAGGGATAACATACAGCAGCCATCGCCGCCTCTCACCGTGTTCTTCCCGAACACATCCAACCTCCGCTGCTGCTTCACATTGAAAGCGGCACCGACAGGAGACCAGCCGGTGCTGACCCGGCGACACGCGGGGAGACCCCCGGCCCGGAGCCGCAGGCTGCACAGGAGCCTCTGCAGGGACAGCATGGTACCGAGCAGAGGACACCGGCTGCGATACACATGTACCCAACCTCCGGCAGCACTGTGACCCCGGAATAAGGCGGCGACAAAAAAAAAACAACGAACTGATTGGTTAAATCATTTGATTGATGGCGGCTGTAACCAATAAGAAAGTAGAAAGACTGCGGTACTAGTTGTAATTGGTCTACCGCCGGTGCGCTGTTACGCATGGCATGCTGGGAGTTGTAGTTTCACATGTAGGACTGCTTTACTACTGTACTTACAGAGTCAGTGGGAGGAGGGAGAGAGAGCAGGGGGTGGATTAGACATGTTCTATTCATTGTAAAAGCCTGTGAATCTGCAGCACCGAGTGGCTATGGTAACGGCCCCAGGGCCCTTTAAGGTCATTAGAACAATTTTAAAAGTTGATTTTAGAAGGAAGGAGGCCCTGGATAACAAATATAAGAAGATTACCACAGTCAAGGTGCCTGGATCTATGGGGCACATTTACTTACCCGTCCTGCGTGATCCCCGAAAGTGCATTGTCTGACCGAAATGTACTGTGCCGCGATTCACGAAGATTGTGTGTCCGATATCCTGCATGTGTCGCTTCCCTGCTCAGGTCCGTCCGAGTTGGATCGTCCGACAGCCCGGCCCCCCGATTTCTGTCAAATGAAAGCCAATGCAACCGCGCCACAATCCGATCGCGTGCGACACAATCCCCAGTTAAACACCTGTCACAGCGACGCAATCCCCGAAAATGTAGGAAAATCCCACTAAAGTGCGGCCTATTATGGCCCCAGCCATAATGTTCCTGCGCCCTGTAGCATATGATGCCCCCTTTTGATGGAAACATGACAGTTCTGTGTCATAGATGCTGTTTTATTACTACATAATTGTATACAGGGAATGAATTATTTTATGTGCTTCATTGCATTACACTTTATGGTTATATATTCTTGTACGGGTGTTGTGCAAATTTTACGTTCTTCATCTTTCCAAACTTATGAAATTAGAAAACCTGAGAATGTAGAGTCATCATCACCATCGGCATAAAGACCATTGTTGCTGTCTACAACCTCCAGCCAAACCTCCGCATCCCGTTTCAGCGACAGAACTGAGGCCCCGGAGGCTTGATTCGTATTGGATGAAAACACATGATACATGTACTGTACAATCTTCCCATCACGCATTAGGGTAATATGTACATTTTTATTATAGACCGTGATTTGGTAGGTAAGAAAATAAAGGCCGTCTTTTGGAGCCGTGAACTTTCCACTTTCTGTGCTGTAAATACTTTGCTCGTTGTAGAAAACTTTTTGAAACTTTATTGGGCCGTCAGTAGATGGAAAAGAAGAGGTCAGTCCGACGTGAAACGCATAGGTTTCCTTTGTCACCGGTGATGCTGGTGCCCCTGGTAGACCTGGAAAACCCTGAAATCCTGGAGGCCCGGAAGATCCTGGAGGACCTAGTTTTCCAGGAGGACCTTGTGGACCTTGGTAACCAGGTGGTCCTGAAAAAAAATAGCAAAAATGATAGGATTTCCTAAAATTCCAGAATATAGACTATTTCTACCTCTTCTATCAAAGGAACATACCTGGGTCACCTTTTGGTCCTGGTTCTCCATTTTTACCATCTCTTCCTGGAGGTCCATGCTGGCCGTTCAGTCCTGGGGTTCCTGGGATTCCCGGGACTCCTGCATTGCATTCATTATGTTTGATGGCCACATCACAGTTTCCTAATAGACCATGTGTGACCAGAAGGATTGCAACCAGGAATATATCACGTCTCATCTAAGAAAACAGAACAATGGAACTGTTAGCATCTGGTCCTTTCTTTCTCATAATGAAAAGTAATAAGAATCTGTGCAATTTTCCAATATACTTCAAGATATCTGCTTGTATTCACTTAACAGCTACTGAAACCAATCATGACTTACATCAATTGCAACAATGCCACCTAATCTGTTCAAACACATGGGTTGCTTTCTATCTATCTATCTATCTATCTATCTATCTATCTATCTATCTTCTATCTATCTATCTATCTATCTATCTATCTATCTATCTATCTCTGTCTACAGTATCAATCTATATGTTAAACTATCAATCCCATTTCTCTATTAATCTATGGGGGCAATTATGAACACAAAAAGTTTTGGGCAAATGGAGTTTTGTGTCTGTCCTCACAGTTCCCCAAAAGGAGGCCAAGTGAGGGTAGGGAAAAGTCAAATAGAGTCCAATATGTACAAGATAGTTCTGTAACCCCAGTCAAATTTATTTTGGGTCTCTGCGACAATTGGATTGTAAAAATGTTGGATTGTCATAAGAACCAGGATTAACAATAAAGCTTCATTACCGACGCCTTTGATAACTGTTACAGTGGATCATTGTAGCCTATGACTAAAGTCCTTTAAATTATCAAGATCCAGAGGTCCGTTTGTAACTTGGGGTCGTCTGCAAGTTGGGTGTTCTTAAGTAGGAGACCGTCTGTAGTGTCTTTTCATATCTGTCTCTTATCTATCTATATTTTATCTATTAATCTTGTTTCTATCTATCTCTACCTCATATCTATATATCTTATATCTATCAATCTCTATCCATCTCAAATATAATCTATCCCATATCTATCTTTTTATCTCATCTGTATGTTTTAATGTAAAAAACGTGTACCAGCATTGTATTCCTTACAATGTTTCAAAATTAATTTGATTTTACCTAAGACTACACAATAAATCAACAAAAATACTAGAGGTAGTTTCTTAAATCTATGACCATATAAAATATAAGATTACTTACAGCTTTGAAGAAGTAGAGAAAATTCTAATGTTTTCCAGAGAAACACAAATGTGACAGATGTTACTCTAGGGTTGTCATCTGCTCTGTCTAATCTGGTCTATTATTAATGGGTTTGTGTATGAAGCCTGTAAATTAATAAATATCTTAGTTAATATGTGTTTTACATAACTGCTTGTGTAAGTTAAAATTAAAGGGGTTGTCCAGTCCTTTGGATAGATACTTACTTGCTAATCAGTGGTGAGACCCCAAAGGATAACAAGGAGGGGTCAGTTGCACCCCAAAAGAATGGATGAGCATGTCCAACATGCACACTACTGCTCCATTCATTGGGGGTAATTTACTAAGGGCCCGATTCGCGTTTTCCCGACGTGTTACCCGAATATTTCCGATTTGCGCCGATTTCCCCTGAAATTCCCCGGATTTGGTCGTACGCAATCGGATTGTGGCGCATCGGCGCTGGCATGCACGCGACGGAAATCGGGGGCGTGGCCGAATGAAAAACCGCCGGATTTTTAAAAAAAATCTGTCGCGGAGCTTGCACTTAACTTCACTCAGCCCGGCTCGGTGAACTCCAGCACGTTCCGATGCTTTGCAGCGTAGCAGCGCCACCTGGTGGACAGCGGGGGAACTACCTTAATGAATCCCGGCCGAATCCACCGCAGAGAACGCACCGCTGGATCGCGAATGGACCGGGTAAGTAAATCTGCCCCATTGTCTATGGAACTGACGGAGAAAGATGAGAATGGCGCTTGGCTATCTTCTTCAGCACCATAGAGATAAATAAAGCAAAAGGGCGGATGTGCAACCGGCTGCTCTTTTCGGGGGAACAATGATGGTACTACAGACCCCCATTCTCAATATCCATGGAGACCCCCATATTCAGCAAATTAGCCCCTATCCTGGGAATAGGGCCTAATTTGTGACTGGACAACCCCTTTAAGGTTCAACTTCCTGATACTAGATGCCAGAAAATTTGGCAAAAAAGAGCTGCAGAGATGATAACATTAGATGTTGTCTGCTTCAACTTATTTTTCCACAGCTGCTGCTATTGTGATAAGGTCTTGTTCACACAAACATGTGTGGTCTGTGAAACATGGACTGCCCAGGAACTGGAGCGAATGCTGAAAGTCCCTGCAGGACAGTGGTAATATACATATCACTACATGATGGCACTGTTTTCTGGTGGCAAGGCAGGGGCTCTTTAGGGGTCATTTATTTGTATTTTTCATTCTTTCTTTTTATGTGCCTTTTTGGGGACTTTTTGAAATGTGCACTGGAGTCGGCTGGACATTAGTTTTGTGTGACATTTTTGAAGCATTTGTAACAGAACCCATTTAGCGCAAGGAAAAAATACCACACTAAAAAAAGACAAAAAACAAATAGAGATACAATAAATGACCCCCTTTGAATCGTATACAGGTAGTCCCCGGGTTACGTACAAGATAGGTAGATTTGTTCTTTAGTTGAATTTGTATGTAAGTCGAAACTGTATATTTTATAATTGTAGCTCCAGACAAATTATTTTTTTTGCCCCAGTGACAATTGGAGTTTCAAAATTTTTTGCTGTAATGGGACCAAGGATTATCAATAAAGCTTCATTACAGACACCTTACAGCTGATCATTGCAGTCTGGGATTATAGTAATAGCATTCAGAGAGCTTCATCAGAGGTCACAGTGGGCTGAGGGGTCCGTCTGTAACTATGGGTCGCTGTAAGTCGGGTGTCTTTAAGTAGGGGACCGCCTATATAGCTATAATTTTTGGAGTCTCACTCCTGGATTAGTGTTTGATCTGAAAAATACAGGCATCATAGAGTTCTTGTTTCACAGATTCATGTGTATAAGCTCTGAGCCTATGTGGCTCTTCTGACGGCATAAATTGTGCTTAGAAAGATAAACACTTACAACTTTCCCCCTCTCCGTGTCCAGTACATGTTCACTTCTTGGCAGAACCTGAGAACCCAGGTGTGTGTGTAGATGTAGCTGGGTGCGAAGAAGAATCCGATGTGTTCGATGCCTACTCCTTCATTACAGGAGCTTTATTGTGGTGGTGCCGAATGAGACCTTGTCAGCCACTTTTGAGAGACAGTGGATGGTATTTTAGGTGTCAAAGGGGTTCTCCAGTGTCAATAATTTGAATACTACTGGCCTCAGATTTTCTGAAAATAATAAAGAAGTAATAGGTACCGTATATACTTGAGTATAAGCAGAGTTTTTCAGCACAAAATTTGTGCTGAAAAACCCTAACTCAGCTTATACTCAAGTCTCAAGTTTTTTGTGTTGGCTACCTCGGCTTATACTCGGGATGGTTTATATTCGAGTATATACGGTACCTCAATCAGTCCCTCAAGCACAACACCTCCTGTCAACCCCTGGCCTATGTTGGTATACATAGGCCCTGCTGTGATATCCTAGCTACTTGCTACAAACTAAGGCTACGTTCACACAAATGTGTGATTTCCTCAGTCCTGTATATTGCTGTATGAATCTGTATATACGTGACAATTTTCATCCGTATGTGCATGTATGTCACTGTATCCGTACAGTATCCGTATAAAATACAGTGCGCTGGCAAATGATGGATAGCTTTCTATTGGCTGGCTGGCAGAATGCAACGCCCGCTAGTTCCAGATACTGCACGTATATACGGCAGCATACAGTGCACACCTGTATACAGCACATATGCAAATTGTATTTTATACATTTCCATAGACTTCTATGGGGCATAATGAAATAGGACATGCTCTATATTTTTATGTTCCCATTGCCAGCCTGTGGGGGACGTATATACATCCCCCAACGGTCCTGTGAATATAGCCTAAGGCTGTTTTCACAAATACGCATGCTCGCCGTGGGCCACAAACAAATGCGTAGTGGAGAGAGGATTAACCGCTGCTTACCCCTCCCTCTCCATGCGGATGAGTGGGAAAGTAGAGAAAGCTCTACCTTTTTCCTTAGTACGGTGGGAAATATGTCCATTTAAATGGATGGAGGCATTGCCCTTTCTAATGCTTGTGGCCATATGCTACCAGTACCAAAACAGTACAGTACGGGTAGCATACACACAGTTTGTGTTAAAGAGGCCAAATACAGACCAACAGACCATAGCCAGAAGTTGTAGTGGGTGTGCGCCCCCGGAGTATATAGCCTGCCAGTCCCCTGTAGTATATAGCCAGTCAGCCCCTGTAGTATATAGCCTACCACCTGTAGTATATAGCCTGCCAGCTTGGCAGGAGCGTCAGAAGGTGAGTTGAATTTTTGTCTTTTTCCTTGACTCGAGTATAAGCCGAGTTAGGGGTTTTCAGCACATTTTTTGAGCTGAAAAACTAGGCTTATACTCTAGTATATATGGTAAGTCCTTACTTCATGGTTTAAAACTAAAATAAATCTTTTTGTCCACTACATAATGGTAGATGAGACCAGTGAGAGGATAGCAAAAAATACAAGTTTCTGCAGCAACCAAATTGCTTTTATTTGTGAACATTTTTGAATGTGTGTAATCATTCAATGAGCTTTATACATTAAGCTGTGCAGTTAAAGGTCGTGTTTCATCACATGTTTTATTTTTGGAGATAACACCATGAGATTTCAGGTTAAATGAAGGTTTGATCTGCTCTGGTTTCATGAAATCAGAAAACCTGAGAATGTAGAGTCATCATTACTATCAGCATAAAGACCATTGTTGCTGTCTACAACCTCAAGCCAAACCTCGTCACCTTCTTTTAGAGCCAGAATTGAGGCCCCGGAGGCTTGATTTGTATTAGACCCATTAAACACATGATACATGTACTGCACAATCTTCCCATCATGCATTAGGGTAATATGTACATTTGTTTTATAGACTGTAATTTGGTATGTAAGAAAATAAAGACCATCCACTGGAGCCGTGAACTTTCCACTTTCTGTGCTGTAAATATTTTGCTCGTTGTAGAAAACTTTTGGAAACTTTATTGGACTGTCGGCAGGTGGATAAGCAGATGTCAGTCCGACATGAAAGGCATAGGCTTTCTTTGTTGCTGTTGATCCCGGTAAGCCTGGAAGACCTATTATACCAGGAAGTCCTGTAGGCCCGGTAGGTCCAGGGGGGCCGATTTTACCAGGTTGACCTTGTGGACCTGGGACGCCAGGCATTCCTAGACAAAAAAAACACCTTAAATTAATATTGCTGTTAATTCTGCTATTAGGCTACATTCACACTGCCGTTGCCCGCCCGTACCGTAGCGGGCAACGGCAGTGCGCGGGGAGAGGAGGAGGAGGTGAGCGCAGCTCACCCCCGCCCTTCTCCATAGGAAGTTATGGCGCACGGCGCCATACTACGGAGAAAGATAGGACAGGTCCTAACTTTTTCCAGGGTACGGAGCAGTACGGTGCCGCACGTGTGCTGCACCGTACCGCTCCCGTAGGGCGCCGTGCGCCCATTGCCGTCTATGGGGGACTTATATCGGCCGTATATACGTCCCCAATACAGTAGTGTGAATGTAGCCTTAATATTTCAGTTTTCTCTGATAACATACCTGGGTCACCTTTTGGTCCTGGTTCTCCATTTTTACCATCTCTTCCTGGAGGTCCATGCTGGCCGTTCAGTCCTGGCGTTCCTGGGATTCCCGGGATTCCTACATTGCATTCATTATGTTTGATGGCCACATCACAGTTTCCTAGTAGACCATGTGTGACGAGAAGGATTGCAACCAGGAATGAATCCCGTCTCATCTAAGAAAATATTACATTATTTATGATGAAAAGTAATAACATATTGTACAAGGTTTTCACCAATTATTAGCTCTTGTCATTTAGGACAACTTCGCCTATTACTCTCAATTCCTATACAGGGGTGGATTAAGACCGCCATCAGTATTAGAGCTCCTACAGGTCCGGAAATTACTTCCTACATTTGGTACTAGAATCAAGCATCTTGGGTAATGAAAGATGTGTCCTTTCGGCTGCTTTCAATCTGTGGTTTTATGTGTATTGAGAGCAGGAACAGATGTGAGAGGATTTCATGGGTGAAGGTCCTTCTCAGTATAAAATTTGGTGGGTGGTTTGGTTGGCCATGGGCCCCCAGAAGGCTTGGACACTAGGCTACTGCCCAAAGCACCTGTATTATAGTCCACTACTTTTTGGTCCTATATCCACTTTCCTTTGCTATCCTCCTCAGTGTAGCCCCTCAGAGCATCGATCTGTGTTTTTTAATCACCTCACACTGTGCTGATTATTTCTATAAATCCATAAAGTATCAGGATAAGCAACAGGAGACAATTCCTACGGATGGGGTGGGGCTGGTGCATCAGTACCTACGGTGAATTAAGTTCACACCTCTACGGCAATGCCAGACAATTGAAAGGCCCAGGTCTCTTGATGTATCCGGCGTCTGGCTTTTCAGTGCATATATTTTTACACCAGATCCATTGTGAAGGAGGAAATAGTTCCCAGCAACTGCACTTTTTTCAGAGCTTCTATGACAGTCTTCTAGCGCCCTGTTAAACGTCTCCCTCCGTCCAGTGTACTCCTAAATGTCCATGTAAACCTTCACTGTCTGCAGCCCACTACCTCCAGCTCCTGCTTTCAGAATATTTATCTACACACCAGGGAAGTTGTCAACCCTTAGTGCATACACAGCATGGGCCATACTGCTAGTTATTACTACTTATTCCATATGCAATGCTCCTCCACGTGATAACAGCTTTCAGGCTACTCATTATATAGATCCCCTATGTACAGATATTGCAGCGCTCAATGAATTTACTTATTGAAATCTCATTGGATTAGCTGCTGAGCACAAGGCAACATGGGAAATGAGGGCAGTATGCAGTAGAATCAATTGTAGGGCAAAGATAGGAAGTAATGAGACCAGCCCACTTCTCTGCTGCCGAGGAAGATTTTTGATGAGTAGCTTCAGCACAGAAAATGCCATAACTCTGAAAAGAAAACAGTGAGCAGCAGAGTATGGGCATTATCCTATTTGTTTAGCCTATCTGTAGCAAAGTTACCCTTTAAGTTAAGATTTAATAAAGCCTAAAAGCCATACATTTTTTTTTCCACTGTAATTAAACTGAAGTTATATTCTCCAAGAACACTTTTGTTGGTGTAATTTTTGCTAGTTGTAACTAGTTGAATATAAATAAATATTCAGTCTATTCAGTTTTTCTGCATCATTCACCCACTAGCTGCCAAGACCCAAGAGCTAGCCACTCAGCCCCCTAAGAAGTCTGGCACCCCTGAAGGACCTCCACCAGTCTCTGCCAGGTCATTATATGGCTCAGCCACCATGTGAGGGCTACCACCATATTGGGGTCTGCAACTCCAGCAGTCGCCGTGCTCACTGCTCACTGCAAACCTTGATGGACAGTTATATTAAAACCCTGGTCATGTTAGGTATACGGCTTATTACCATAGTTTTATATTGTGTATTTTTTATGTAGCCATGCATCTCTGTAATAATATGTCTATTAGAAATTAATAAATAAACTATATTTAAAACAAACAAATTAAAAATAACGATCAAAAACATAGGGGCAAATGTGTCTTGCAATTTGCGCCTGCTTTTTATTTATTTTTTTTGGGAAGTTCTGCTCTTTGAATTATCATTGGGCTGATTTCCTTTAGATAAATTGTGGGTTTTTTGTGCAAATTTGCTGCAACCTATACAAAACAGTTTTCAACATCTGGTGGGGGGTATTTGCACATTTTTTTTAACACTTTTTAGGTGCAAATTAGTGAAACATCCTGCACAAACATCTGCCACCAGGATCAGTTTAAAGATTAATTAGGCACAAAGCAGGAAAACCAGTGCACAACAAGCTTCAGAGAACATATGCCAATAAATATGCAAAAGAAGAGAGAAAAGAATGCAAAAAAACCCCACTGTACATCTATCCCATAGTATATAATTTATATATATATATAGTCCTCTACATGTTACTTATGTATAGGATTGTGTTCTTATTTGGTTTTGCATCAAATTATATAATGATGTAACCAACATATAAATCTATGTAAAGTATAAATCTGAGTGTATGTATGTATGTATGTATGTGTGTCCACTAAAGGAATCTGCACCATAGGGTTTACCATCAGAAAATTTAGCGAAATAGACTCAGAGAACGTCATAGTTTTGAATCTAAATTTTCACCCTGTACTTTCCAAAATAAATGTATTAACCACCATATACAGGAGCCATTGTCTGCTGCGGCTGTGGCAGTTAGAAGCTGAGCCGTGATTGATCACTATTCTGTCACAGGTGATTAAAGGGGTTATCTGGTTGTTAAAAATTACTGAGGGCGGGCTATTTAAAAATAATAAACGTGTACTTACCTCCTCCGGCGCCGCCGATGCCGCGCGCCGTGGTCCCTTCGATCCCTGCTTTGGTTTGTTTACAGGTGCACAGAAGCCGGGCACAGGGAGCTTCCGGTATGCGCTGTGGCCGGCTTCTCCCATCCGTCCCTATCTCTCAGAGTTGTAAGCGCTGGGAGATGTTGTCGGATGGGAGATTTCGGCGACCGGAAGCTCCCTGTGCGCCCCTGTATACAAACCGGCACACAGAGGAAACGGACAACGGCGCGGGACATCAGCAGCACCAGACAAGTTAAGTAGATGTTTATTATGTTTAAATAGCCCGCCCCAGCCCGGCCCTCAGTAATTTTTAACAACCGGATAACCCCTTTAAGATAACCCCTTTAATATGAGCTCAGAGCTTTGATTGGTTACTATAGGCAATGAGTATAAGATACTGATGTGTGATGTAATATGGAAAGGGAGAGAGATGGGTAGGGAGAGTAAGGCCCCTTCTCCACTGGCGTTTTTCACGCGCGAGTTCTGCGCGTGCATTTGACGCTCAGAACTCGCATTGCACTCTGTCCCATTGTATTCAATGGGTCTTTCTCCATTAGCGTGGTTTTTAACGCGCGTGCTTGCGTTCGTTTGCACGCGCGTCAAAATCGCAGCATGCTCTATTTTTGCGGGTCACGCGTGTTTTTCACGCCCCATTCAAGTCTATGGAGATGCATCAAGAACGCATTGCACTCGCAATCATTGCAAGTGCAATGCGAGTGCAATGCGTTTTAAACGTAAGGGTTGCTAGGTGACCAGAATAACATTATTTCCCCTGCTCGCGATCGAGCATTTAATTAAAAAAACACAATGAAGAACAGTGAAGAATAGAATAAAATCATTGTACACAGTGAACACAGTGACCACAGGATCATTTAAGATAAAAACACAGTGCAGAACACATATATATATACACATATATATGTGTGAAGAACACATTGCAGATGTATTTAAACATCTGCAATGTGTTCTTCACACATATATATTGTTCTTCACATGCTATTTTGTTCGCGCCGTTCCGCGCGTATCTCCCGACAAGTAAGCAGATGTGCCGAACATCTGTAATCTATTCTGCACTGTGTTCTGCACTGTGTTTTTATCTTAAATGATCCTGTGGTCACTGTGTTCACTGTGTACAATGTTTTTATTCTATTCTTCACTGTTCTTCACATCTGCTAAATTGTCGGGAGATAATATACGCGCGGAACAGTGAAGAATAGATCGCAGATGTTTGCAAATTATCAGAAGACATTATTTTTCAATTAAATAACACATTTTAATCCCAAACCATGGTCCCTTTGAAATATGCTCGAGTCTCCCATTGAATCGCGCGTCAAAAATGCGCCGAAAACGCAAAAAAAACGCAAATTACTCCAAGGAAAAATGGAACAAAAACGCAGCCAAAACGTCAGTTTTTCACGCATTGCACCCTGACGTGAAACGCAACGCTAGTGTGCAAGAGGCCTAAGTGAGTGAGAGACAGGCAGGGAGAGTGAGTGAGTGAGTGAGTGAGAGACAGACAGGGAGAGTGAGAGACAGGCAGGGAGAGTGTGATAGAGACAGGCATGGAGAGTGAGTGAGATCCAGGCAGAAAGAGCGAGTGAGAGACAGGCAGGGAGACTGAGTCAGAGAGGCAAGGAAAGTGAATGAGAGACAGGCAGGGAGAGTGAGTGAGAGAGAGGCAAGGAGAGTGAATGAGAGAGAGGCAAGGAGAGTGAGTGAGAGACAGGCACGGAGAGTAAGATAGAGACAGGAAGGGAGAGTTATAGCTAAGAACAGTTATTTACGATCCCAGCGACGCCAGGATCTACAGATAGTAAATATATAAAACATAAGTTTACTTACTGCTACAAATATGTGAACAAGATTCTGAAGTGCAGAAGTGAAGCCTAGTGATACTCAGGTTGACATATCTGCTATGTCTAGTCTGATTGTACATGGAAGCCTGTAAATAATTATGTCTGTTAATGTATCCTGTAAATTATTTCTTATGTCATGTAAGATTACATATAAATTTTCTTATACTATTTACAGGCACTGTTTTTCTAACATTTAACCAGGCTATTATATGTGTACAGTATTGGCTAAAGCTGCAAATTTTGTCTGCTTCCACCTGCCATGTGATGTGAAAGGGGCCTCATGACTTTTCACAATTAGAAGATTTGGTGGGAGATAATGGTCAAATGAACTACATGAGCCTTAGTTTACAGATGTACTTTTTAGAATTTCTCAAATCTGTATTCCTCTCCAAGTAATCTCAGGCAGACTGGCTAATCTTGAGATTAGGACTAATTATGATGAAAGCAATTAATACCTGAGTAATTAAGGTGGGCATTTGAGAAAAAGTGTCACTTCTTGATTATCATAACAATGTAGCCCACCCGAGGTCATTGAAGAAGGTAGACCCCCTGATAGACTAACAGCGCGTGATTTTTTTTTTTTACCAGGTTTAAAGGGGTTATCCGGGTTTAAAAATTAGGGGCTAGTTAAACATAATAAACATGTACTTACCTCCTCCGGCGCCGCCGATGTCCCGTGCCGCGGTCCCTTCGATCCGTGCCCCTGTTTGTTTACAGGGGCACGGAAGCCGCGCACAGGGAGCTTCCGGTCCGCGATGTGGCCGGCTCCTCCCATCCGCCCCTCCTATCTCTCAGCGTTGTAAGCGCTGGGAGATGGTGCGCATGGGAGCTTCCGGCCGGCCGGAAGCTCCCTGTGCGCCCTTGGGCTGAAACTGGCGCACGGAGAAGACGGGCCGCGGCGCGGGACATCGGCAGCACCGGAGGAGGTAAGTACATGTTTATTGTGTTTAAATAGCCCTCCCCAGCCCGGCCATAAGAAATTTTTTAAACCCGGATAACCCCTTTAACTTTATGTCAACATGTACATTAAAGGGGTTGGCCACTTTTCAATAAATCTGTTCCATTAGACATGTCTTATATATGCACCTGTAATTTTGCCTCGTGTGAGAGCTTCAGCCTTTCCCTGTTCTCACCATGCTGCCCTCTGCATGTACACAACTTCTGGTCTTCTCACTGGTCTGGTCTTAGTGGCACTGGACAGACACAGGAAGAGGGGAGGGAGAAGAGCATAATCTCCTGATACATCCCCTCCTATCCATCAGTGCTCAGACACTTGAAGTAAAATCTACAGAAAGTTTGTAGACAGCACTAAAGTAAATAGCAGGAATGCTGATTCACTTGATAAACACTCAAGGATTATTATTAAGACTGTAAAGGTACAGGTAAAGGTATAAACTTTAAAGAGTATGTCCAGTAAAACAAATTCTATTTACATTTGTGCTACATTCATTGCTTTGTTTTCGCTGCTCCCGTTTCCGGCTGTATTCCACTTCCACATAAGAGAGGTGCCCCGGAAGAAGCTGGGATTTGGTTGTTAGCTTTTTTAATGGAGGAAGAGTTTTAGATCGTGAGTACACTACAATAAAGAATATTTCATTCTATCCTATGGGTTATGCTATAAAAATTCCACAGTGTGAACAGTGTTCTACTTTCTTCATCGGATAGTTGATGACAGAATAAATACGTGTTGCTGCTGCTAACCCTATACGGTATTTGGTGTTTGTAGCTGCGGCTCTGGTGGTTTGTATTATTCTACCAAGCGGTGACCGTCTCGACTGCTAATGCAGGTCTGGTAATAATTTCTTTACAGTTTGTTAATTATTTTTCTAACATGCGATTATTCCGGGAAGATCCGTGAAACGTTGCATTATTTGTTTGTTCATTTTTGGTCCATTGCTTTTTGGGTAAGCAAGACAAAAACAGAAGCAGAAAGAAGACTTTGTTCTATTGACCCTCCCCAGTAATCCCCAGACCTTACTGCTTGCTGGCAGTAAATAACAATATTCTCCTCTTGTAGAAGTCTAAAAGCAGTTTTGCGCTATTCCTGCTCTCACAGCTGAGAGTGCGCCAAAGGGTAATCTACCTGCCTCTGTACTGGGGTCTCACAGGAAACCATTATACACTGTAGGAGTAATAGGGGCCTCATACTGTGTAGGTCTAGTAAGGGGGCATAATAAAGTATAGGGACCATGAAAACGGTTATGTATTGGCAGAGCTGAATCTAAACTCTCTGCTGCCTGAAGCAAACTTTACAATGGCGACACCTCCGCCTCCTCAAGAAGAAATATACCAGTGGGTTCTCCAGGCAGAGTCTCACACCGATACTGACATCGGGTGTGAAAAGACACTATTTTTGGGTGCCAGGTCCTGATTTATATCAGGTGACAGTCCCCCTGATGCTGCCCCCATCTTTCTTCAAGTGGTGCTACCTGAGGCAAGAGGCTCAACTCTCCTTATGGATGGTCCCATGTGTAAGGGGAATAATTATATTCCACAGGGCTTTACAGATCATGGGGTATGTATACATAAAAATATGAAATTACACAGCAAAAACATAGATGAAACGACAGAAATGAGGGCCCTGATCACTAGAATCTATTAAAACCTTCTGTGCTTCACCTTCACCAATCAAAGGGCCTGCAGTCTTGTACAGTGGGTACAGAAAGTATTCAGACCCCTTTAAAGGAAACCTACCATTTAGAATGGTAGGTGTAAGCTGTAAGTACCGAGCACCAGCTCAGGGTGAGCTGGTGCTCTAAAGTTTATAAAGTGTTAAAACCGCAATACCGCGGTTTATAACACTAACAAAACTAAGCACCGGCACCAGCTCACCCTGAGCTGGTGCTCGGTACTTACAGCTTACCCCTGCCATTCTAAGTGGTAGGTTTCCTTTAAATTTTTCATTTTGTTTCATTGCAATCATTTTGTAAGTTCTTTGTTTTGCTCATTGATGTGCACTCTGCTCCCCAACTTGACAGAAAAAAACAGAAATGTAGATTTTTTTTTAACAAGAAAAACTGAAATATCACATAGTCATGAGTATTCAGACCCTTTGCTGTGACCCACATATTCAACTCACTGTCCATTTCCTTCTGATCCTCCTTGAAATGGTTCTACTCCTGCACTGGAGTCCAGATGTGTTTAATTAAATTGATTGGACTTGATTAGGAAAGGCACAAACCTGTCTATATAAGACCTCACACCTCACAGTGCTTGTCAGAGAACATGAGAATCATGAGGTCTTAGGAACTGCCCAAGGAGCTTAGAGAAAGAATTGTGGCAAGCCACAGATCTGACCATGGTTGCAAAATAATTTCTGCAGCACTCAAGATTCCTAAGAGCACAGTAAAAACCATACTACTGTGTGTAACTACAAAGTGTTATTATTGTGCCGGGCTAAAGGAGCCTCTGACTGACTGTGACTGTTAATAAATGGTTTTATATTGGTGCCCCACTTTTAGTTTGACCAGGGCCCCACTTTGTCTACAACTTGCCCTGGAAATAGTAGATCTGTGGAATTTACAGGATTATAAATCACTATGATTCTGTAAGTTTAGGTCCGATGGCCTTAAACAGATCGGGCATTAATATATCTACCTGAAGGCTACCTAAAGTCTCAATATACAGGCAGTCCCTGGGTTACATACAAGATAGGGTCTGTAGGTTTGTATGTAAGTCAGAACTGTATACTTTGGCTGTAATCCCAGCCAGAACTTTTTTGGTCTCTGTGACAATTGGATTTTAAAAATGTTGGGTTGTCATAAGAATCAGGATTAACAATAAAGCTTCATTACAGACACCTGTGATAACTGTTATAGCTGTTTATTGTAGCCTAAGGATAAAGTACAGTAAATTACCAACATCCAGAGGTCCGTTTGTAACTAGGGGTTGTATGTAAGTCGAGCGTTCTTAAGTAGGGGACCGCCTGTACTTTTGAGGGACTCCATAAATGTGTCAGGAGTTGCCTGTAATGTGACAAACAGACCTGTAGGTGGCAGTAGTATCATACAGATGATACAGACAACCACAAGCCTCTGTGTACAAGAATCATTGTTTATGAATACATATGTTTTGGGGCAGATTGAAATGGTAAATGACATTAAAAGTCATGGCTACTAATATGTAATAAAAGGTTTGGGTTCTTCAGTGATGGATACTGTAAAATAAAAAAATGATTCTGCTATGGAGGACCCGTTCTATGCTTATGCTATGAATATCTTCTCCCCTTGGCTCCTGTATCATGGTAACTGCTAGTTACTGTCTGTATCAGTGGCGTAACTAGAAGCTGATGGGCCCCAGTGCAAAGTCTGTGCCAGGCCCCCGACTATAATGTATGGTTTATAGTAATAGTCTATAATATTACTATACTAATAGTAAAAGTGGGACCATAAGGGCCCCCTAAGCCTCTTGGGCCCAGGTGCATTCGCAACCTCTGCACCCCCTAAAGTTACGCCCCTGGTATGTATGCAGAGTCGCCAACGGTGACATCACATTGATGATGGGCGTCTGCAGCAGTGATGTCATGACTGTAGCCCTGGTGGGCAAGGAGTTATAAAAGCCCCTTTGCTTCATAAGAATATAAAAGCATTGTACATAGCATAGGGGAGGTAGTGGGGTCTGTTAGACATTTTGCACTGGTTCCCAAGAGGCTCAAGTTACACATCTAAAGAGCACCCAGACACAATGTGATGTACCCATATGTCTGGTAGTTTGGTAATGAGGGCACAAGGGAGAAAGGCAGAGAAACAAGTACTGATGCAATATTGGTAGAGCCTCGGCTATCAACATCATTAGTATGGGCTGGTTTTAATGTCAACAGTGAACTCATTGTCCATATTATGAGCGCATCACCTAGCTCTCTCGCGGTTCACCTGAAGCAAATCATATGGTATAGAGCACTGTGCAAAAGTTGTAGGCAGGTAAAAATGCAGCAAAGCACAAATCTAAGTGTTAAAAGTTAATAAAAAAATATAAAAAGAGAAATCTATATCTAAGGTCATCAGTATCACCCAGGTAGATGTTCACATAGCTTTTAAAGGAACTCGGCAGGAAGGTTGTTCCAAGCATCTTGGAAAACTAAGCAGAGAACTGGATCTAGGATTGTTCAAATTGCTCTGTCTCTGTACATAATCCAATACTTTCATGTTGATATCAGGGCTCTGTGAGGTTGTCTCATCACTTTTCAAAAGATAGTTATGACATTGGCTGAATGTTAGGGATTATTGTCCTGTTGAGGAATACAGATCTGTATATATGGTACAAAGATTTTCCAACAGATACTTCTGATAAATGAAAATTAATGTATTCAGTACATGGATTCTCAACTACATGTATTGGGGCACATTAACTTACCCGTTCCTTGGAGTTCACAGAAAGTGCATTGTCCGATGATAATGTAGTCTGCCGCGATTCACTAAGATTGTGCGCCCGATATCCTGCAGGTCCGCCGGAGTTCACCTTCTTCTTCCTGGTGCATGTAAGTGCATTGTCTTGCGACACAATTTGAAAGTTAAATCCCGCGCTAAGTCCGAATCAGTCAATTCGTCCGACGGCCGCGCTCCCCGATTTCTGTCACATGAAAGCCAATGCACTGCACCAAAATGTGATCATGTGCAAAACAATCCCAGTGCAGACACCTGTTAAATACCTGTCAAAGCTGCGCAAATCCCGAAACCGCGAACAGACTGACGAAGTGCGATCCGCAACCCTTAGTAAATAAGCCCCATTGTATTTAGAAATGAAATAGTCCTGCATTTACAATCCTTTGTTCTCATTTCAGGAAATAAATGTTATTGTTTGTGTGATGAAAAGATTTTTACAATTTTCCAATATACAATTCCTTATAATATTCTAGATCTCTGCTTGCTGTCATTCTATAGGAAGCTTCATTGTTTATTTCCAGTGGAGAGAAATCTGACCATGGTGACACAGATGCACGGCTCGTTATATCACAGAAAGTAATCAGAGCTGTGTGATATAACGAGCCGTGCACCTGTGTGACCAGGGACAGATTTCTGTCCACTGGAAATAAACAATGAAGCTTTCTATAGAAGGACAGCAAGCAGAGATCTAGAAAACTGTGAGGAATTGATACAGAAAGTATATTGGAATATTGTAGAATTTTTATCTTACAAACAATAACATTCATTTGACAAAATGGGAACACCCCTTTAAGACTGTTCCCCTGTTATAATAGTCAGTGCATGGTGTGAGTATGGTGAGTGTATGGTTTCCCTCTCCCGGCACACAGGCTTTTGTGTTGTGGGTGATGGCACTCGGTAACTTCCAGCTGGAGCTGTGTGGATACAGTTTTGCAGATCTGATTATGTCATGGCTGATACACACAAGAGAGCAGAAGAAAAAACACATTCACTAAGCATTTGCTCTCGAGTCTCAGGGACGTTAATCTCCCAGGACCCTTGGTGGGGGATTTGAGGAGGCGTATACAATCTATACAATAGTTCCCTATCATGTAATGTTGTACGGAAAAATCTTTGATCTTCTCAGCATGTATCAGATACTGTGTGAGATTTGTCGTGAGGATCTATTAAGCCCTTCCCTTCAGAATTCTGGTGTCAAAGTTGAAAAGCACATTTACTTAGAACAGTGCAGTGTGCCTGTGTATAGTGCAGGGGGCGCCAGATTCAGGATTTCTGGCGTATGTTCTTCATGAATCCAGCACCCCCTGCACTTCCCCTGACAGAGTGCACCAACTTTTTTTGGTGCACCATTAACAAGGGGCGTGTAACACAATTCTTTCACACTTTGCATATTAAATCTGTTACATGCTCCGACTGAGCACCGGAACCCCCATTCAGTGCAGAAATTTGTGTCACATGAAGAATAGTGCCATGTTTATGATGCCCGTGCTGGTGTGTTACTAGAAATCCCTCTTTCCAGCAAACAGAGGTTAGACAATTCATACCACAAAAATCATACAGAGACCATCACTCCTGTGCTGGCTGGGGATGGGAAAATATTGGGGCTTATTTGTTAAGGATCCGCGCACGCACTTTCGTTGGTTTTCCAAGGTTTTCGCCGATTGCACGGCTTTGACAGGTATATAACAGGTGTGTGCGCTGGGATTGTGTCGCACACAATCAGTTTTTGGTGCAGGAGGAGAGGATGAACGCTGCTCAACCCCACCCCTCTCCATAGCAATAAATGGTTGCAGCGTATGCACCATTTGCTTTGTTTTTCCTTAGCGAATGGCGCTTTATACCGGGCTCATGTACATTCTGTACTGTGAACATTCAGCTCTTCAACTGTAAACTTATGCCCAAATCTCTGCACTAGAGAGATACTCCAACCAAGGAGAAACACTCAAGAGCCTCATAACTGGTACTTCAAGTCCTTTTCTATCTGGAGGTGACTCGATTCTTAATAACACAAGTTTCCATTACAGTTTCCTGCTCGAAATGATGTTTAAATTTGTAAAAACCCTTGAACTTTTTAGGCCAAGGCTGTAAATAAAGAGAAAGATTTGGCCTTTTGTGAACATTTCTATTTCCTATAAATGTATACTGGACCATACATAGAAATTGGAGGGCAATAGATCAAAATGAAGCCCCCTATAGTGAAGCCACATTCTTCCATCCAGAACACCAAGACTCAGTGGGGGTCATTTATCATCGCCTTTCAAACAGAAAACTGCCGTAATTTTTTTCACTTGCTGCTCCTCTTGTCGGCACCAATTTTGGAGGGTTTCCGACACTCACCACTGTTTTGGGCGCAAAATTGTCGCGGCTTGTGAATCCAACACTTTTCTAGCGCTTCTATTTTTTTGACTGGTTTTGTGGCAAAATTTCGGCGCACAAATAGAGCAGCTAAAATCTGGTCTAGGGAGTTGTCTTTCTCCTTCATGAATATGGAGACAGTTCTTAATCTTTTGGTTTGTGCTCCATATCATTAATCATTAATCAAAAACATTAGACCGAAAAATACAGCACGTTTTCAGACCCATCCTGAGCCCAAATTCTTAGAGTCCCACAATGTTGCTTCATTCATTGACCTTTAGATGATTTTTGATCAAATGTATCTTCCTCTCAGTTTGGTTGACTGCATTTTCACTATAGAGCGAAGTTTTTTGAACTATCAATAATTCCAAAATATATATTAACATAAATAATTTATAAACAAAAACTCCATCTCATCACCCTAAAAATAAGCTGCAATGTAGGTACATTGACAAAAAATTTGAAAGTTAACACAAAATCAAATGATTTCTTTTAAAGGAAATCTACAATCAGAAATCTGCAGGTAGATTGCCCAGGCTAATGTGATCCTCAATCAGTTCTTTATTACTTTATGCATGACCACCGGCACCTGCAATTAATTTTGCTTTAAAAATGGATTTTACTGTATGAATTTTAATAAAACATAAAAATACCATATTGTTATTATTAAGGTATAAATGTGAAATGTTATAGTGAAGGTTGTTACAAATGTTATAATAAAAATAACAAGGCCAGAATTATAATTTTTATTCTTCATCCACACAGAAGGGTTTAATAATAGTTTTATGTGCCTCAAATATGGTGCCATTCAAAGACTGAAACTGGTTCTGCAAAAAACAACCCCTCAGACAGTGGCGGCAGCAGAAAAATGTAAAATTTTTGGGACTAGGAAGAACCATGAAAAAATGTAGGAATGTAAGTGGTCATTAAAGGGGTTATCCGGGTATACAAATTTACTTAGGGCAGTTCTGGGGTGGGCTATTTAAAAATAACAAACGTGTACTTACCTCCTTTGTTGCCACTGATGTCCCACGCCGCGGTTCTTCTCATTTGTGCGCCGGTTTGTTCACGGGTGCACAGGGAAGCTCCCATCCGACACCATCTCCCAGCGCTTACAATGCTAAGAGATAGGGACGGATGGGAGGAGCCGGCCACATCGCAGACCGGAAGCTCCCTGTGCGGCACTGTAAACAAACAGAGGCACGACTCAGACGGACCTTGGCGCTGGACATCAGCAGCACCGGAGAAGGTAAATACACGTTTGTTATTTTTAAATAGCCCATCCCAGTCTGGCCCTAATAAATTTGTATCAGGATAACCCCTTTAAAGGAAACCTACCATGAGGAATCTGTGATCAGAAGTAGATCTGATGGTAGATCCCTCCTGTCTGCCTCTGCCCTAATCTGTAATTTAATAATCCTGAAAACTAACCTAACTTGTTAAAAACTTTATTTTAGTAATATGTAAATTAACTTCTGAGGCTACTGGGGTCTGGGCGGGCACTGGGAGCTAAGGCTAATCCACGCCCCAGTAGCCTCTGTAGTTAATTTGCATATTACTAAAATAAAGTTTTTAACAAGTTATGTTAGATTCCAGGATAATTAAATTACAGATAAGGGCAGAGGCAGATAGGAGGAATCTACCATCAGATCTACTTCTGATCATAGATTCCTCAAGGTAGGTTTCCTTTAAGATGAAAATAGTCAAAGGGTTAAACTACACTGATTGTATAGATCCAAGCTATGGATGATCCTGCATCAGTAGAATCTCTGCTCTACTATTCAGACCAGAGTTGTGGTTTGAGGCGCACACAGACATCATTTTAATTGGAGCCTCATATTAAATTCTTATCATAGGAATATGGAGATTAGTTATGGGCCCATCAAATCACAAAGGGCTAGTGCAACGTGTAGGTTATAAGAATCATAAGAATTTAGGTGGTTTGCTCCCAGACGTAATTGGATCGCTCCAATAAGGTAACTCACTATGCAATACATCAGCAGGCTGTGTTCTGAAATCTTACAAATTATATAAATATAGACATATGTAGTAATTTAAAAAATCATGTAAAATGGATACAACGCAGTATCTGAAAAGATACATAATAATTGTTCTGATGCTTTTTGCCGTTCAGTGTAAACATCTCTTATTTCTGACAAATGGATAAACATTTACTGAGGAAATTCAATAACCAAAAGGAAACATTAGGAAATATTAGCTGTTATTACATAGATTTTTTTCTCTCCATTGCTTCTAAAATTCTGTCAGTTTGGGCCCAGGATAAAACACTGAGTGATGTAACAAGAGCTTCCTCCTTCATGAAATAGGTGAATAGTGTAATCTTTACTTTTTCTCTCGAAAACTTCAACATCAGTCTCCAACGCTTTGGGGCTTATTTGCTAAGGGGCCGCGGATTGCATTTCCGTCGGGTTTTCCGGTGTTTTTGGGGATCTCGCCGCTGTGACAGGTATTTATAAGGGGATAGTAGCACACACGGCTTTCATGCGACACAAATCGGAAGGGGCGTGCCGTCGGACGATCCGACTGATTTGGACTGAGCGTGGGATTTAACTTTAAAATTGTGTCGCAAGACAATGCACTTACATGCACCAGGAAGAAGAAGGTGAACTCCGGCGGACCTGAGCGGGGAAGTGACAGATGCAGGATATCGGACCCTTAGTAAATAAGCCCCAATATGTCTCACCCTCACCCTGCTCTCTCCCTCCTCTTTCTGCCTGTGTAATCTGGAAGGGGGGGGGGCTGCTCGCCTGCTCTGCTCATTGTAACAGCCTGTGAAGCTGCAGCAGAGAGGAGATTTGAAAACACCCACCAGAGCCGTTCTGACTCATTAGCATAATTATAAAAGCTGATTTTAGAAGAAAGGAAGCCATGGATAACAAATATAAGAAGATAACCACAGTCATGGTGCCTGGTTCTATAAGTAAGTGTCCCTGGTTTATCATGATAAATTTTGAAAGTAGATTTCTTTTAAATAACTGATTCCACTGAAATGGGGGCTTCAATTACCTTTCTGTAATGTGTATGAGTGATGATGGTCTCCTGACATCTCCTTCATATATATTCTGCACATATAACATACACTGGGATCTTTTTACCAATTCCCCGGTCAGAACATGCAGTTCTTTCCCAGCTTCACATGTGAATTATTAGGATAATACTTTCTATCTACACACTTAGTGACTCCCAGCCGTGTAGAGGATCTTTTACACATATGGTTAACACTGAAATATCGGTGCTACGAGTAAACCGGGAAATGATTGAAACCAATCATGTTACCTAGCAACCAAGTAACTGTTACTGTTTAACCGGTTCTGCAACCAATCCCCCAACTCGGAGAATAAAACCACAGGAACGGGTTTAACGGCTGATCTCTCCTATTCTGATGATGGGGCAGGTTAAGCTCCTCTCATTAAAGGGTTAAGCCACACATAATCATTTCTTAAAACCAAGTTATCTAGTTTCCAAAAGTAGAGGAAGAAGGCATAAGGAAACATAGGCACACATAGGCTGCAGTTACCCCTCCCCTGGGACTCGCCACATGCTACTGTAATGTTATGTAAAATAAACTTATATAAAGTACTGAAATGATTCAGAATGCTAACAAATGCATTTTTAAAATCACTTTAAACTCCCTCATGATAAGTTGAGGGTTAAGTTGGTGTTCCAGGCGCTGCTCCATCCATTGTATAATGATAGTGTCATAGTATAAATATAAGGCTGGAAAAAGACACTAGCCCATCAAGTCCAACCTTTAGTGTCTGCTATTGCATCTAAGGCTCAATTCACACTTGTTTTAGGGGTTACCATTAAAATCTCCATTTTAGGAGAGTTCAACGTAAACCTAAAAACAGAAGTTGAATGGAAAGTCTCCATTCACTTTGCATTTCCCATTGAAGTTGTCTTCATTTACAATTCCGTTAAAATAGCGGATAATGATGCTGGCGGCTGCGCTATTTTATCGCTATTTCATAACCATTGGAGGATGCAGAACCTGTAGGATGCAAGTGTGAACTTGGCCTAAGTCTCCCATATACTATTATTGGTCTTAGCTGCAAAGAGATGCAATCGGCTTTTCTTATAATTTCTACGCAACGTTAACATTTTATTACGTAATATAAATTGTACATCATTCATTTTTGGAGGGGGGTTAGATAAATTCTTTAGATGAGATTTTGAACTCTATAAAATCATTTACTTTGCTAATTGAAGACTACTTCTCCTTTAAGAAGGCAATAAAAATGTTGATCTTATGTAGATTCAGTGAATAATAAATCTGTCCAGTTCTCAGAACAGCTGCGTGTAACTTTATGCTGTGCTGCATGTAATCCGAGGATATAACGTATGGGGGGTATTTTATATCGTCCCATCTATTCACCGGGGGCTTTTCCTGCCATATAATATAGTGTGGAGATCCAGATCCATGTGTTGTATGCACTCAGTGTTGGCACAGCAGCGTACAGCAGGGCTTGGCTTCCCTATGTGCGGATGATGTATTGCCTCACTGTTCTGGCCCGCTTGCAGGAAACATGGATAATTAACATATTAACTAACGGAGATTTAATCAGAAAGGAATGTATCATGAGGTCACCTGAGAGAGGTAGGCTACACAGCTGCTCTTCCAGGAATAACATTGTAATCTATGGAAATGTGCTGGATATATTCCGGGACATAACTAGAAGCTCCTGGGTCACAGTGTGGGGCACTGTTTTAAAAAAAATATATAATAAGGAGGGCACTGTGTAACTAAGGGGGCACAATGTTAACATTTTTATGCATTACACTCAACAACAAAACACCTAAAGCTAATCACTTATTTACATATACCCAAAGCTGGTGACAATAAGAAAACGAATTGCTCTTGTAAAAACCAAGCCCTAATATAGCAACTCTTTGGTAAAAACAAATAAATACCAAATAATCTGGTACATAGATAGCAGTATGTCAATCTTGATTACCTATATCCTGCTATCCTCCTCAGTTTAGCCTATTCCTACAGTACCTGTGTATCCTGGTTGTGCTGATTGTCCTTGTGAGTCTGTAGAGTTGCATACGGGATGGTTTAACAGAGTGAATGAGGTGAGCTGACAGGAGAGATGAGTCTATGCTGCTTTGTCGATACAATAGTCTCCTACACACAGTGGTAAAATGTCTCCATTGTTTTCTATCCTATCCTCCATCCCAGTCTGTGATTCTGCTGAACTTTCTCTGGCTCTCTCTGTACCTCAAGCTATGTCATACACTCCTCTGCAGCCCCCTCTCCCACCTCACAGGTGTACGGCTCCTTAAAACAAAAAAACTGTTATACTAACAAGCCATGCACCTGTGTTACATCACATGACCAGGGATATAACATGTTGTGCACCTGTGTGACATCACATGACCAGGGATATAACATTGTGCACCTCTGTGACATCACATGACATGGGATATAACATCTTGTGCACCTGTGTGACATCACATGACCAGGGATATAACATGTTGTGCACCTGTGTGTGACATCACATGACCAGGGACCGTTTTCAATCCACAGGAAGTAAACAGTGAAGCTTCCTGTTGAATGACATCAAGCAGAGATCTAGGAAATCAAGAGGAATTGCTACAGAAAGTTTATTGGAAAATTGTACAACTTTTCATTACACAAACAATATCAACTATTTGCTGAAAGTGGAAAACACCTTTATTGAGAAAAATCAATTGATAACCGGCATTCTAAACTGGCTTCAGGGCAGATACAGCAAGAGGTTACTCTATGGCCACTGCTGCTGAAGAGGGTTTCTGACATGTAGCTTCAGTAATGGCAGCTGTCATAACATGGGTGTCTTCCATTTTGAGAATCACATATGATAATTCAGTAAAAATCATTATAAAATCAGAATTTCACTTTATTATTCATGACATATCCACAGAAAATGTTATAAATATATCATAGATGTGGGTCCAATCCTTGGAACCTGGATCAGTCTCGAGAATGGGGCTCGCTGACACCTTTCCGGTAACCAAGCCGAATGCATAGTTTTCCGCGCATGCGCTTCCACTCTCTTTATTGAGGTCTATGGGAGCAGGGATAATAGTTGAGTCTCTTGGTCGGGCATTTGCAGCAAACCATGTATTCGGCTAGTCACAGGAGACTTCTGTTCTCAAGGTGAAGGTGCCAGTGGTGGGACCATTAACAATCATGTATTTATGAAATATCCTGTGGATATGTTATAAATATAAAGCATCTGAGCGCCCCTTTAAGGTTTCCATGCCAGAGATGGTACCAGTACTATACAACACACCTGGTAGATGGTACCTTGTATAAGATTTTGTGTTTGGGCCCATAGTTTTCCACATAGAGCCAGTGTACTGTAGCAGTGTACGGAGATGGGGCAACTCGCGTCAACAACAACCAAATTTTACTGAGATGAACTGTATCACAATTTATGTCACTATTTTACTGTCTGTTCCTCATGAAGAAATCATCAGTGAGGAGAAAGTCACCAGGAGCACATGGCTACCGCACATAATGGGATAATGTCTCCACACATGGAGGTCATTGCCAACAAGTGAGCTGGTGCCAATGTTCTTAGAGCGATAACCGTCTAATTACATTAGGACGTCTGCCAAAACTAGCTGCCTCCATAACAACCCAGAAGAAAGGAAAGTGCCTGCCGGAGGACAGAGCCCTTGTCTTTCCCAAGCAACAGCTCAGTGTCTCTGGGAGTGCAATGTGTGGGCACTGTCCTGGCACATGAGCGCTATGTGGGCATGTTAGTCCATATCCCACGCTGTGCTTAGGCTTAAGCTGCATAGTAATGTGTGTGAACAGGCCAGAAGCCAGATTGCATCTCCATATGTTAGTCTTGTCCTCTCACATCAGCCATTGCATTATCATATGCCAGTGGCCTCTCAGACAAATCATGTGGGGGTCACCTACGTGGGAGGTAAATGATGCAATTACTAAAATAATTAGTCTTCTTGCTTTACAATCCAGTGTAATACTGTATAATGGAAGACAATTAGAAAATAGTGTAACTGAACATCTCCAATATTCCCAAATATGTATGTTCTCTTTAGGTAGATGGATGGTGACCTATCCAGGTGAATAACTGGACCTGTGGAACTACAGAGGGAAAAAAGGATGTAGTAAGCCAACAATTGTGCAAGTTCTCCCACTTAAAGGAAACCTACCATGAGTAATATACCATCAGAAGTAGATCTGATGATAGACTCCTCCTGTCTGCCTCTGCCCTAATCTGTAATCTAATTATCCTGGAACCTAAAATAACCTGGAGATGCTTTTTGTAGCGGGGGATCTTATTTTTAGATGGGGAAATGTCATTATATTTTTATGAATACTTATGAATATTTAGTGTGTGTGTTTTTTTACTTTATATGTCCCCCATGAGGTCATAAAAGATGCCCGGGGGACATTTTCACTTTTTTTTTTCTTTATTTTACTTTATTTTTTTTCTTTTTCATGTTTTTCCTTATAACTGAGGCATCGGTTACAGGGGAAATGACCATCTGTGACTGGGGATTCTGATCAGAGCGGTGGCAGCCAAGGTCGAGGTACAGAATCAGCAGGCAATCTCTTAGTCGGGGACAAGCAGGTGGTCAAGACATGCGGCAATGACTCAAGGTCAGGAACAAAGCAGGAGGTCAGGGCTGGCAGCGAAGGAGTCGGGAACGGGTCTGGGCTCACAACAGGAGGTCAACCCCCGGGGTCTCAAAATATAGCTTATTCAATGGCATATACCGGCGGGGAATGCTGGGAGAAGCCGGCTTTTCAGGAATCCCGAAAATGACCAGCGCCAATCAGCGGCATGCTGGCCCATTAAATTTGCAAGGGTCGGTGCGCTAGCGAACGGGGACGTGCTGGCAAGCCGGGATGGGAGAAGGAGCGTGGAGAGGTAAGTGAGCCCAGCCGGGATGCCACCACAGAGAGGGGCACGGGTGCACCTACCACCCGAGATGTGGATCGCAGGGGCACCCGTGACACATCCAAGGACTTCTGCAATAATTTAGCAAAAGATGACATTGTCGATGACATAGATGGCTGCCTGGATGCTGCTATCTGTCAACTTTTCCCTGATGAATTATACTTTTTGAATTTTTCATATGGTGGAAAGTCTTGTCAACCAGTTCCACTGTCATAAGGTCAACTATCTGTAAAGAGATCAAGAGAGCATTTCCATCTCCTGTCCATCCATTGTATGTAGATGTTGTATTTGCTTGATGGTTTTGGGTCATCAGTTCTCAGGATTCCTATGTTACATTGATACCTGGAACACTGTCCTCTATCTGCCTGTCCAATCATGCCTCTAAAGCATTGAAGACTTCTGGCTGAGAACTGGATTCCATGATTGTGTGAATCCTAAGGCCCCTTCCACACTAGCGTTGCATTTCACGTCAGGGTGCAATGCGTGAAAAACTGACGTTTTTGCCTGCGTTTTTGTTCCATTTTTCCTTGGAGTAATTAGCGTTTTTGCGTTTTTCATGCGCGTGTTGTTAGCGTTTTTTTGCGTTTTCGGCGCAATTCAATGGGAGACTCGAGCATTTTTCAAAGGGACCATGGTTTGGGATTAAAATGTGTTATTTAAATGAAAAAGAATGTCTTCTGATAAGTTGCCAACATCTGCGATCTATTCTTCACTGTTCCGTGCGTATATTATCTCCCGACAAGTTAGCAGATGTGAAGAACAGTGAAGAATAGAATAAAAACATTGAACACAGTGAACACAGTGAACACAGGATCATTTAAGAGAAAAACACAGTGCAGAACACAGTGCAGAATAGATTACAGATGTTCGGCACATCTGCTTACTTGTCGGGAGATACGCGCGGAACGGTGCGAACAAAATAGCATGTGAAGAACAATATATATGTGTGTGAAGAACACATTGCAGATGTTTAAATACATCTGCAATGTGTTCTTCACACATATATATTGTTCTTCACATGCTATTTTGGGCGCACCGTTCCGCGTGTATCTCCCGACAAGTAAGCAGATGTGCCGAACATCTGTAATCTGTTCTGCACTGTGTTTTTCTCTTAAATGATCCTGTGTTCACTGTGTTCACTGTGTTCACTGTTTTTATTCTATTCTTCACTGTTCTTCATTGTGTTTTTTTAATTAAATGCTCGATCGCGAGCAGGGGAAATACTGTTATTCTGGTCACCTAGCAACCCTTACGTTTAAAACGCATTGCACTCGCATTGCACTTGCAATGATTGCGAGTGCAATGCGTTCTTGATGCATCTCCATAGACTTGAATGGGGCGTGAAAAACGCGCGTGACACGCAAAAGTAGAGCATGCTGCGATTTTGACGCGCGTGAAAACGAACGCAAGCACACGCGTGAAAACCAACGCTAATGAAGAAAGACCCATTGAATACAATGGGACAGAGTGCAATGCAAGTTCTGCGCGTCAAATGCACGCGCAGAACTCGCGCGTGAAAAACGCCAGTGTGGAAGGGGCTTTAGAGTACTAAGGAAATCTGGTAACGATGGAAAATTAAATGACATGACATGAAAACTATCAAAAGAAATTCTCCTTCCCATTCTAGTATTAAATACTGAATATCCCACACAGCTGCTTCAGGGCCACCAGAGGGGTCAGGTAAGTTTATTTCACTTATTCTCACACAAAGCTGCATTACCATTGATTCAGACATTTAATTAAAAAAAATTTCTCTTTATTCAGATTCACAAATTTTCCCATTCGTATTAAATCCCCATTAAATGCCACCCAGCTGCATGTAGAATGCGAATTTCCAATGTGGAATGTAAAAAAAATATAAAGCCATCACTTAATCTGTCAATCAAATCAATTTCTATGTTATTGCAGGGAAATGCATTGTCTCTGATAAAGAAATGAGGTCACCCAATATTCAGCTGTTGCTATGAACAATATGTTGCCTAAAACAACTATTTATAGGAATAGGATGTCTGCCAAGGACGGCCCCAAACTGCATTATACAGCTCAGTCTGGGATAACGTGGGACAAGAGTAAATTATCAGCCTGGATTTAGGGTGTGGTTTCGGGGTTAGGACAAATCTGTGGGTTGTTAAACAATATTTATTTAAATTTCCTTATTTAGATAAATCTTTATAAAACATTTCACTTAATTTTGTGTTTTGTAAACACAAATGTTTTGCACTATGTAGTAAACAGGTGGCAGATGATAAGCAATGGCTTCTAGTGCTTCCCGAAATCATCTGTGTGACATCACATCACTAAGATTACAGCTAAGAAAGAATCCAACATTCCTTTTCCTGCAGACTCCTTCTACCATCTATAATGACTATAGATGACTACCATCTCCTCTACAATGACTATCATCTCTTCTACAATAACTATCATTTCCTCTACAACGACTATCACTGGCAGGTTCCAGAAGTAGAACCCAAGATACTGCTCCACAGGAACCAAGAAGACCCACAAACTGATCAGCTTGTGGTCCAGGCTGAAAACTTCAATGACGCCTGGGGAGGAGCTGAGTGAAGAATACATTGCATTGAAGATGTCTAAGGTATGAAAGAAACTTATTGATAACATCACATTAAGAAAGTTCAAATGGTGAGTTTTTTTAGCCCAAGTTAGACATAATGGGGCACATTTACTTATCCGTCCCGTTGAGGCCGCCGATCCTGAATGTCCAAAGAGGATTCGGAGCTGCCGCGATTCACTAAGATCGTGCGTCCAATTTCCTGCATGTGACGCTCAGCGGGGGCATGTGACCTCAGCGGGGGAACGCTGAGGTCTGCCGGAGTTCACCTTCTTCTTCCCGGTGTTAGTGCTGACCTTGCCCAACACAATTTGGTTTTTAAATTTCGCGTTTTTTCCGAATAAGTCGTGTTGTCCGAAGTCCAAGCCCCCCGATTTGTGTTGCACGCAAGCCGGCGCCGATGCGCCACAATCCGATCACGTGTGCCAAACACTTGGGGCAATTCAGGGCAAAACGGTAAAAAGTCGGGAAACCCGACGGCAATGCGGTGTTCGGACCCTTAGTAAATGTGCCCCAATATTGTAGTTTTGTATGCTTTTTGCTACACAGATTCTTCGAGCCTATTTTGGTTGCATCAAGTACTAAAGCAAATGGTCACAGGGCTAAGGAAAGGGGGCGTCTGTACTGACAGTGACCAGGCCCCACACAGCAGTCCTGCAATGATGGCCGCCCAGCATGCATGTTGTAGAGTGGTCCTTCATCTCTTCACTGTTCCATTAGGATCATCTCAACAAGAATGAAATGTTAAGGATCACTTCAGCATCCTCAGCACATTCACTAGATATCATCTTACCACCTTGACATCAGCGATGAAGAAGATGCAGTTGGCTCCTCACCCTTCGGAAGATCCAGTGGATTCGGACAGCATGCGGGATTTAACTTTTAAAATTGTGTCGCATCCAATGCACTTACATGCACCAGGAGGAAGATGGTGAACTCTGGTGGACCTGAGTGGGGAAGCGACACTTGCAGGATATCGGGCGCACGATCTTAGTGAATCGCGGCAGACTTCATCCTCGTCAGACATTCCGGATCGGGGATTGTGCAGGGACTGGGTGAGTAAATATACCCCATTGTCTTCTTTTATTTTTTTGCTGACACATAGAATTCTATTATTTTCTGTGATTCCCAAGCCTGAAAAATTAAAAAATAATGCAAATGTGAGAACACACATAGAAATGAAAGGCTTCAGTGAAAATCATTGACGCACGGAAGTGAAAAAATAATAATTAGAGATGAGCGAGCACTAAAATGCTCGGGTACTCGTTATTCGAGACGAACTTTTCCCGATGCTCGAGTGCTCGTCTCGAATAACGAACCCCATTGAAGTCAATGGGAGACTCGAGCATTTTTCAAGGGGACCAAGGCTCTGCACAGGGAAGCTTGGCCAAACACCTGGGAACCTCAGAAAAGGATGGAAACACCACGGAAATGGACAGGAAACAGCAGGGGCAGCATGCATGGATGCCTCTGAGGCTGCTTAATCGCACCATTATGCCAAAATTATGGGCAACAGCATGGCCATGACAGAGTGACAGAATGAAGCTAGATAGCATCTAAAACATGCAATAATTGACCCTGACACTATAGGGGACGGCATGCAGAGGCAGCGGCAGCAGGCTAGAGAGTGGCATGGCGACATACCCTAAATGGACTCAGGCTTCAAACCAATGGGTGGCAGAGAGGAACCAAAGGAGGTGAGCAAGAAGCGCTCAAATAATATCGGTACATGATAAAAGTTTGCCAGTATATTTTGTGGATTACACAGCAGGGTGGCGACAAAGTTAACATAGAAGCCATGAAAACAACCCAAAATTCTGCCTGACACAGCTCGTTTGATAAGGGGACCATGTATGGAGGCAGTGAACTAGTAGTAGATTAAAGGTTCTGCAGTTAAAACTATGTTAGTTGGATCTTGGCATGGAGTTGGCGCTCCGCTGCCAGGCGAGCTTTCGCCAATCCAAGCCCCTGTCTCTAGGCTACTCCCCAAACAGCACTTCTAAGAACCTTTTGTATAAGATCAAGTGTAGTAGCGTTCTTATAAGTTTAGGATATGGCGGGTGAGGGGAATGTAAACAGATGCGCAAGAAGCGCTGAAATAATATTGGTAAATGATAAAAGTTTATTAGTATATTTTGTGGATAACACAGCTGGGTGGCGACAAAGTTAACAACTTTGATGTGGAATCCATGAAAACAACCCAAATTTCTGCCTGACACACCTCGTTTGATAAAGGGACGATGTATGGAGGCAGCTATATGGACGACTTTTGGAGGTAGCAATGGAGACAACGTGTGGAGGCTGCTATGGAGACAATTTAATTTGGATAGTGCCTGTATGTGGCAGTCCCAAAAATTTTTCAAACCAGAGGAGCAGGTAGGTGGCCCTCCAGAAAAATAGAATAGATTGAGTGCCTGTATGTGGCAGTCCCAAAAAGTTTTCAAACCAGAGGAGCAGGTAGGTGGCCCTCCAGAAAAATTGAATAGATTGAGTGCCTGTATGTGGCAGTCCCAAAAAGTTTTCAAACCAGAGGAGCAGGTAGGTGGCCCTCCAGAAAAATTGAATAGATTGAGTGCCTGTATGTGGCAGTCCCAAAAAGTTTTCAAACCAGAGGAGCAGGTAGGTGGCCCTCCAGAAAAATAGAATAGATTGAGTGCCTGTATGTGGCAGTCCCAAAAAGTTTTCAAACCAGAGGAGCAGGTAGGTGGCCCTCCAGAAAAATGGAATCGATTGAGTGCCTGTATGTGGCAGTCCCAAAAAGTTTTCAAACCAGAGGAGCAGGTAGGTGGCCCTCCAGAAAAATAGAATAGATTGAGTGCCTGTATGTGGCACTCCCAAAAATTGTTTAAAACAGAGGAACGGGTCGGTGGCCCTCCAGAAAAATTGAATAGATTGAGTGCCTGTATGTGGCACTCCCAAAAATTGTTTAAAACAGAGGACCGGGTCGGTGGCCCTCCAGAAAAATTAAATGCATAAAGTACTATAGCAAGAGCCAGTGGGCCCTGTCAAAAAATAGCCAGTTTCCTCTGCTTTACTGTACAAAGAGGAGGAGAAGGAGGAAAATGAGGAGGAGGAGTGGATCAATTATTCAGGTTGAGCTTCCTTCACCTGGTGGAGATTGGAAATTATGAGAAATCCAGGCTTTATTCATCTTAATAAGCGTCAGCCTGTCAGCGCTGTCAGTCGACAGGCGTGTACGCTTATCGGTGATGATGCCACCAGCTGCACTGAAAACCCGCTCGGACAAGACGCTAGCGGCAGGGCAGGCAAGAACCTCCAAGGCGTACAGCGCCAGTTCGTGCCACATGTCCAGCTTTGAAACCCAGTAGTTGTAGGGAGCTGTGTGATCATTTAGGACGATGGTATGGTCAGCTACGTACTCCCTCACCATCTTTCTGTAAAGATCAGCCCTACTCTGCCGAGACTGGGGACAGGTGACAGTGTCTTGCGGGGTTGACATAAAGCTGGCAAAAGCCTTGTAAAGCGTACCCTTGCCAGTGCTGGACAAGCTGCCTGCTCGCCTACTCTCCCTCGCTACTTGTCCCGCAGAACTACGCACTCTGCCGCTAGCGCTGTCAGAAGGGAAATACTGTTTCAGCTTGTGCACCAGGGCCTGCTGGTATTCATGCATTCTCACACTCCTTTCCTCTGCAGGGATGAGAGTGGAAAGATTTTGCTTGTACCGTGGGTCCAGGAGAGTGAACACCCAGTAATCGGTGCTGGAATAAATTCTTTGAACACGAGGGTCACGGGATAGGCAGCCTAGCATGAAATCTGCCATATGCGCCAGAGTACCAACGCGTAAGAATTCACTCCCCTCACTGGCCTGACTGTCCATTTCCTCCTCCTCCAACTCCTCCAACTCCTCTTCTTCTGCCCATACACGCTGAACAGTAAAGGACTCAACAATGGTCCCCTCTTGTGTCTCGCCAACATTCTCCTCCTCTTCCTCCTCATCCTCCTCCACCTCCACCTCCTCCGATATGCGCTGAGAAACAGACCTAAGGGTGCTTTGGCTATCAACAAGGGAATCTTCTTCCCCCGTCTCTTGTGACGAGCGCAAAGCTTCCGACTTCATGCTGATCAGAGAGTTTTTCAACAGGCCAAGCAGCGGGATGGTGAGGCTGATGATGGCGGCATCGCCACTGACCATCTGTGTTGACTCCTCAAAGTTACTCAGCACCTGACAGATATCAGACATCCACGTCCACTCCTCATTGTAGACTTGAGGGAGCTGACTGACCTGACTACCAGTTCTGGTGGAAGTTGACATCTGGCAGTCTACAATGGCTCGGCGCTGCTGGTAAACTCTGGATAACATGGTCAGTGTTGAATTCCACCTCGTGGGCACGTCGCACAACAGTCGGTGAGCGGGCAGTTGGAGGCGGCGCTGCGCTGCCCTGAGAGTGGCAGCATCTGTGCTGGACTTCCTGAAATGCGCACAGATGCGGCGCACCTTCGTGAGCAAATCTGACAGATTGGGGTATGTCTTGAGGAAACGCTGAACTATCAGATTTAACACATGGGCCAGGCATGGCACATGTGTCAGTCTGCCGAGTTGCAGAGCCGCCACCAGGTTACGGCCGTTGTCACACACAACCATGCCTGGCTTCAGGTTCAGCGGTGCCAGCCACAGATCAGTCTGCGCCGTGATGCCCTGTAATAGCTCTTGGGCGGTGTGCCTTTTATCGCCTAGGCTCAGCAGTTTGAGCACCGCCTGCTGTCGCTTAGCAACGGCACTGCTGCTGTGCCTAGAGCTACCGACTGATGGCGCCGTGCCCACGGATGGTAGTTCGGAGGAGGAGGTGGAGGAGGGGTGGGAGGAGGAGGAGGCATAGTAGGCCTGAAACACCTGGACCGAGGTAGGCCCCGCAATCCTCGGCGTCGGCAGTATATGACCAGCCCCAGGGTCAGACTCGGTCCCAGCCTCCACCAAGTTAACCCAATGTGCCGTCAGCGATATATAGTGGCCCTGCCCGGCAGCACTCGTCCACGTGTCCGTGGTCAGGTGGACCTTGTCAGAAACGGCGTTGGTCAGGGCACGGGTGATGTTGTCTGACACGTGCTGGTGCAGGGCTGGGACGGCGCATCGGGAAAAGTAGTGGCGGCTGGGGACCGAATACCGAGGGGCGGCCGCCGCCATGAGGTTGCGAAAGGCCTCGGTCTCTACTAGCCTATAGGGCAGCATCTCCAGGCTAAGCAATCTGGAGATGTGCACATTAAGGGCTTGGGCGTGCGGGTGGGTTGCACTATATTTGCGTTTCCGCTCCAGCGTCTGGGGTATGGAGAGCTGAACGCTGGTGGATGCTGTGGAGGATCGTGGAGGCGACGATGGGGTTTTTGTGGCAGGGTCCTGGGCAGGGGGCTGACTATCAGCTGACACAGGGGAAGGAGCAGTGGTGTGCACGGCCGGAGGTGAACGGGCTTGTTGCCACTGAGTGGGGTGTTTAGCATTCATATGCCTGCGCATACTGGTGGTAGTTAAGCTAGTAGTGGTGGAACCCCTGCTGAGCCTGGTTTGGCAAATGTTGCACACCACAGTCCGTCGGTCATCCGGTGTTTCCTTAAAGAACCTCCAGACTTCTGAAGATCTAGCCCTCGCCGCAAGAGCCCTCGCCACGGGAGCTTCACTAGTTGACACATTTGGCGCTGATGCACCAGCTCTGGCCCTGCCTCTCCGTCTGGCCCCACCACTGCCTCTTCCAACCTGTTCTGGTCGAGGACTCTCCTCCGTCTCAGAAGCACTGTGTTCACCCGGCCTCTCAACCCAGCTTGGGTCTGTCACCTCATCATCCTCCGATCCCTCAGTCTGCTCCCCCCTCGGACTTCCTGCCCTGACAACAACTTCCCCACTGTCTGACAACCGTGTCTCCTCATCGTCGGACACCTCTTTACACACTTCCACTACGTCAAGAAGGTCATCATCACCCACAGACTGTGACTGGTGGAAAACCTGGGCATCGGAAAATTGCTCAGCAGCAACCGGACAAGTGGTTTGTGACTGTGGGAAGGGTTCAGAAAACAGTTCCTCAGAGTATGCCGGTTCAAATGCCAAATTTTCCTGGGAGGGGGCAGACTGGGGGGGAGGAGGCTGAGGTGCAGGAGCTGGAGGAGTGGCGATTTCGGTGACATGGGTGGACTGCGTGGAAGACTGACTGGTGGACAAATTGCTCGAAGCATTGTCAGCAATCCACGACATCACCTGTTCGCACTGTTCTGGCCTCAACAGTGCTCTACCACGAGTCCCAGTAACTTCAGACATGAACCTAGGGAGTGTAGCTCTGCGGCGTTCCCCTGCTCCCTCATAAGCAGGTGGTGTCTCACCCCGGCCAGGACCACGGCCTCTGACCCCTGCAGTAGTTGGACGCCCACGTCCCCGCCCTCGTCCTCTACCCCTAGCCCTCGGGTTAAACATTTTTAAAATGAGAGTTATAGCTTTAATTTTTTTTTAACTTTTTTTTGTGTTTTTTTTTTTTTTTTGTGTTTTTGAGTTTTTAAAACCAAACAATGCTATCCTATTGCTATGGCTATTTTCTAGCCAAGTATGAAAGCACACTACTATGCCAGATGAGATGACGCTGAGTTATTAAACAAAATAAACGTAAAATAAAAAAGGACAAATGGCAGACTGTGCCTAATTGAAATCCAACCCCTACTAAATTTTCCCACTTCGGTCTTTGCAATGGATATGTGCGTCACTAAGCGCAAAACACAGCGGTCGCAAGTCTCACTACAAATTGCTCACAATTGGCTAGTAGATGCACTGCAGCAAGTACAGCCACCAGCAGATCAACCAGAAATCAAATATATAACGCTACTGTAGGCGTAAGCCGTTTGGATTCTCCTATGGCTATTTTCTAGCCAAGTATGAAAGCACACTACTATGCCAGATGAGATGACACTGAGTTATTAAACAAAATAAACGTAAAATAAAAAAGGAAAAATGGCAGACTGTGCCTAATTGAAATCAAACCCCTACTAAATTTTCCCACTTTGGTGTTTGAGGTGGATATGTGTGCCACTAAGAGCTAAACACAACGGTAGCAAGTCCCCCTGCTAATTCCTCACAAAATGGTACTAGATGCAAATAAAAAAAAAAAAAAGTATAACGTTATTGTAGCCCTAAGAAGGGCTGTTGGGTTCTTTGAGAATCACTCCTGCCTAACAGTAAGCTAATAGAACACCCTAACGCTTTCCCTGACCAGCAGCAGCTCTCTCCCTAGCGGCATCCAGACACAGAATGATCCGAGCAGCGCGGGCAGCGGCTAGTCTATCCCAGGGTCACCTGATCTGGCCAGCCAACCACTGCTATCGACGTGTAAGGGTACCACGTCATGCTGGGTGGAGTGCAGAGTCTCCTGGCTTGTGATTGGCTCTGTTTCTGGCCGCCAAAAAGCAAAACGGCGGGAGCTGCCATTTTCTCGAGCGGGCGAAGTATTCGTCCGAGCAACGAGCAGTTTCGAGTACGCTAATGCTCGAACGAGCATCAAGCTCGGACGAGCATGTTCGCTCATCTCTAATAATAATGTGTGAATGAGCCCTAACTTAGAAGAATTTGCTTATACATTTATATTGGAAATAAGAGCCGGGTTAACAGGTCTTTAGGATTGAATGGATTGTATTTGGATTGGAGCTACAATCAGGTATAATATAGCTCTTAATGACTCCTATTCAGTTGGTTGGGCACGTAGACAGGGTTTACAAAAATCTTACCCGTAATTGCTCAGGCATGGCAGCCATCTTTCTGGTTCAGTTTCTACTTAGTTTCATCAACAATGTCATGTTGTTAGGAATGGGCCATGGAGATGGAATTAATCAGTCTCTGGGCAGAACCAGTCCTTGCACATTTATATTCATGGGAGACAACGTCTATGTGTTATTTGTCTATAATTCTTTAAAGGAAGTGAAGGAAAATCTACCAACAAAACCAAGCATGATAAGCAAGGGATCCAAGCACCGTGACTGTGATAATCTTCTTATATGTGCTATCCATGACATCTGTCCTTCTAAAAGCAACAGAAATGATGTTAAGAGGCCCAAAGGGATCTTGTTGCTACACAGTCTCCCCTCCCCCTCTGCTTGTTGTAATGTCACACAGTGGGAAGCACAGTGTAACAGTCATCAAAGCTACAGCATAGAGGGGCTTTAATAACACCTACAGAGTCGTTCTGGCTGATCAGCATAATTTTAAAAGTTGATTTTAGAAGGAAGGAGGCCATGGATAACAAATATAAGAAGATTACCACAGTCACTGTGCCCCTAGTTTTGTCCAGTGTCCTTGGTTTTGATGGAAGATTATCAGTACAATATTCAGAAGCTGAATTTGGTAACTGTCCCATTTTGTGGTTAACGCTTTCTATAACACACATGAAAAAAGCCTCAGGAAGATTGGTTTAATGTGTGAAAATTAGCATCAAACCAAATCAAGCAATGTCAGATGATATTTTTAGACTCAAATTATTTTTACTTTTTAAACTCCACCCAAAACTTTTCAGAAAATATAGTCAGGGTGGAGTACAGTAGTGACGCTGCTTTCTATTTATTTTTGGAGATACCACATTATAGAGATGTGAGTTTTCCTGTTGATGTGGCCTATTCCCGCTCTTAAAGGGTTTTATCAGACTTACAAGAGGGGGTCGGGCCAGTGGTGAATTAAAAAAAATAATTAATACTCACTCTCCTCTATCTCCCCCCGTGCCATTGCTTTTGTTCCCTCTTGGCTGGACTAGAAGCACTGGAGAATCTGATCGCAGTGGCCAATCACTAGCCTCACCAGTCACAGGATCAAAAAAGTTTACCAATGATATTACCACTTCAGATCATGTGACCGCAGAGCACAGTGTTTGGTCCAACTTGGACTGTAAACAGAGGGAACGGGAGCTGAGATGCTCGAACTGGGAAGGTGAAGATTGGTTCCCTATATGTTATCTTATATTTTATCACTTCTTTGGCCAGGAAATATTTTTTTAATGTTGACCACAACATACCGTAAATGTTCCAAAGCTGTAAATATAGTTGTAGCTCCCTTATAGGGGAATCAATGGCTGTAGTTACATCTTCTGGCCACTAAAGATAGCACAACTGTGTTTTCTCTTTATGACAAGCCAAATAGCTGATTGACTGGGGGTGTTCGGTATCTCCCCCCTACAGTAATCAGATAGTGATTACCTCTCCATATTAATCCCTGAACATCCCCTTTAAGATTATCACAAAACTAACAGTAATGTCCTCCTGAGATAGGTAGTAAGTGAACCTAGAAGTATATTTACTACCACCCTAACCTATTTATTACTTACTGCAGAACAAATCAATTTTACACCCTACAAGCAGAGCTCGGAGATGGGAATATGCCTTTAAGACCCCTTCCATCAGTGTTGCATGGTGATAGCCATCATAGTAATATAACATAACATAACAGCGCAGCATGAGATATAATACACACAGAGCGCGGCCGGTGACTTCCCGAGGTCTCAGCTGGTGAAGGAAGAAGTGTAAATAAGACGAGGAAATGATTTATACCAATTTCTCAGTGTGTCGCATCTCCTTAACCACGCGCTGAGCTGTTCATCATGGTAATTCTGGGATATAAGGAGACGATTAACTCTTCACAGCCAACACAAACCTTGATGGAATTGGGAAATTGGAACTGTATTCCCTCTAGTGGCAGATCTCTTACTATTTATATGATACTGTTACCCTATAATCCTACTGTAGGTTACATGCGGTTAGCCTCTTGGGCATGCGGCCTCTCTGCTTCATCTTCTTCTGCTGATGGGGGGCACCACATATTCTGTTCCCTCAAAAATAAGACCTAATATAAGGCCTCCCCTGAAATTAAGATCTAGCGGCAGTCATTGCTACTGCTCCCATGTCCATCATACATTAGTATTAGTAGATGATTTAGATCTTGCAAGGGGTTGTGACAGGGTTGAAGAATTCACAGGATAAAACCAATGACTGTGAAGTAGCGACCAGGGTAAGAAGGGTCATTTAAGGAAAGTGCTAAACATGAAAGATTGGGGACAATGATTCCAATAGAAATGGAGTCACAAGAATTCAGTATGAAATCCAGAGTTTGGATGTTGGAGGAGTTTTTTTTGCACACAGAAAATTAAGACATCGGAGCAAAAATCAATATAAGACACTGGGGCACATTTACTAAGGGCTTTGTGGCACACTTTTATCGGACTTTGCGCGTTCTTGTAGTGAAAAACAGCTTGTATAGGTATTTAAGAAGTGTCTGCGCCGCTATTGTGTCGCACGCAACCGTTTTGTGGTGCAGCCGCTCTGACCTCCATGCAACACAAATTTGAAGGCTGTCCGGCACTTGGTCCGACTCTGTGGGGGTCATTTACTAAGGGCCCGATTCGCGTTTTCCCGACGTGTTACCCGAATATTTTCGATTTGCGCCGATTGTACCTGAATTGCCCCGGGTTTTTGGCGCACGCGATCGGAATTTGGCGCATCGGCGCCGGTATGCACGCGACGGAAATCGGGGGGCGTGGCCGAACGAAAACCCGACGTATTCGGAAAAACCGCCGCATTTAAAAAAAAAATTGTGTCGCGAAAATTTCACTCACCTTCATCCTGGATAGGCCGGTGTATTTCGAGGCATTCCAGCGAACTTCAGCGCAGCAGCGCCACCTGGTGGACGGCGGAGGAACTACCTTAGTGAATCCCGGCCGGACCCGAATCCAGTGCAGAGAACGCGCCGCTGGATCGCGAACGGACCGGGTAAGTAAATGTGCCCCTGTATTTAACATGCAAATTATGTTGCACGCCCTATGTTAAAGGTGCTTCACAAAAAAGTTGGTGAATGTGTCGCACTGAGCATTATACACGGGCAGAGCACTTTTAGTGCAGTTTCTGACTTTCTAAGTAAATGGGGCACATTTACTTACCCGGTCCATTCGCGATCCAGCAGCGCGTTCTCCGACGCTGATTCGGGTTCTGCTGGGATTTATTAAGGTTGGGCGCCCAATGTCCACTAGGTGTCCTTGCTGTACCGCTGAAGTCCGCCGGAATTCACCTTCTACGTCTCAGTGTATGTGAGTGCTATTTTTGTGACACAATTTTTTTTAAAATTCTGTGGCTTTTTCGAATGCGTCGGGTTTTCCAACGGCCAAGCCCCCGATTTCTGTCGCGTGAAAGCCAGCGCTGATGCGCCACAATCCCGGGGCAATTCGCCGCAAATCGGAAAAAGTCGGGAAAGCCGGCGGAAAAACGTGATTCGGACCCTTAGTAAATGTCCCGAGCGACAGATTTTCCGTTTTTAAATGCGGTGGTTTTTCCGAATACGTCGGGTTTTCGTTCGGCCACGCCCCCGATTTCCTTCGCGTGCATGCCGGCGCCGATGCGCCACAATCCGATCGCGTGCGCCAAAATCCCGGGGCAATTCAGGTACAATCGGCGCAAATCGGAAATATTCGGGTAACACGTCGGGAAAACGTGAATCGGGCCCTTAGTAAATGACCCCCAATGTGTCTTGTTTTCAGGGAAACACGGTATAACCAGATGGTTGTGCATCTCAAATAATAGAATTATATTAGATAGATAGTTTTTATATTGTTACCGCGATGGTATTATTTCTGCACCTTATGGTGGTATACCTTTTCTATATTGCTACTGTGAGGTATGTTATTGTGTGGTATGATGGTGGCACAGCATTTTACATTAGGCAGATGTATGTATTCATTACTTGACTCATGGATGACTAAACCCCCTAAAAAGCAAAAAGTTCAAATTACCCCCCTTTCCTTTGAACTGAAATAAAAATAAATAAACAAAAATAAACAAGTTGGGTGTTGCCCAACCCAAAATGTTGATCTACCAAAATCTAAAAAGGAACAGAAAATGACTTCCAAATGTCTGCATCGCCACTTTTTCACCATTTCACTCCACATAAAAATTAGAATAGAAAGTGATAAAAAGAATGTACATTCCAAAATAGAATCGATGAAAACTCCTGCTTGTCCCACAAAAAAGAATGACACCTTACCCAGCTCCATACAGCAGATATGGTGAAATTATTTTTTTGTACAAAAGATTACATTTTTTACATGTATTAAAACATTATAAACCTATATAAATTTGGTATCTGACCCAAAGAATAAAGGGGAGGTGTGATTTGGTCCACACAGTGAAATCATTTGTCCACACAGTCATTTGTCAATTTCTGGGTGAGTTCACACGTGGCAGTAGCACATGCATTTTCTAATGCATCAGAACAGCTGAGAAGATGAGATTTGCCTGATTACATAGCTGTTAACATTGCGTTTACAAAATGCTTGCATTAACATGACCAGGATAGGGTTGAGTCAGCGAAAATGACCTCCTTACCACCCACTAAATAAATACACCACCACATTTAAGTTGGAAAAGTGACTGGTCACAGCTTTATTACATGTGGAGGAGAGGGGTAAGCTGTAACTACATTTTTTTAACTTCCGAATAGTTAACAGCATGTGCCTGTAAAAAAGCAACAAAGGATGAGCTATAGAAAACAATATCCAAAATTAGTATATTGCTTTCAAGATTCCTGTTTGTCAATGTGTAGAACATATGGAAAAGTATAGAAAAATCACACATTTATACACTCATTCGGACACATAGGGGCTCATTCACTTACCTGTCCTGTCACGTTCCCCACCGCGCGTTGTCTGAGGAGGATTCGGGGTCTGCCGTTATTCACTAAGATCGTGCGATCCAATTTCCCGCATGTGTCGCTTCCCCGCTGAGGTCCGCCGGAGTTCACCTTCTTCTTCCTGGTGCATGTGAGTGCTGATCTTGCGACACAATTTAACTTTTTAAATTCTGTGGTTTGTCTGAATCAGTTGGGTTGTCCGACGTCCACGCCCCCCCGATTTGTGTTGCATGCAAGCCGGCGCCGAAGCGACACAATCCGATCCCTTGCGCCAAAAACCCAGTGCAATTCAGGGACAAACGGAAAAAAATCACGAAAATGCGGCGTACGGACCCTTAGTAAATGTGCCCCATAGAGAGTCTGTACACAAACATTAAGTGCCATAAACAAAGGTACAGCATATATACACACATTCAGTATATACACACACAATACACCATATACACATACAGCATATACAAATATATATATATACATCACATATATCTTATGTACATGGTGTACAATGTGCAGCATAATGGGGGTTATTTACTAAGGGCCCGATTCGCGTTTTCCCGACGCATTACCCGAATATTTCCGATTTGCGGCGATTTCCCCTGAATTGCCTAGGGATTTTGGCGCACGCGATCGGATTGTGGCGCATCGGCACTGGCATGCACGCGGCGGAAATCGGGGGGAGTGGTCGAACGAAAACGCGACGGATTCAGAAAAACCGCCGCATTTTAAAAAAAAAATCTGTCGCAGAGCTTGCACTTACCTTGCCCGGCTCGGTGAACTCCAGCACGTTCCGATGCTTTTCAGCGCAGCAGCGCCACCTAGTGGACGGCGGAGGAACTGCCTTAATAAATCCCGGCCGTACCCGAATCCAGCGCAGAGAACGGAAGTAAATCTGCCCCAATGGGGGTCATTTACTAACGGCCCGATTCGCGTTTTCCCGACGTGTTACCCGAATATTTCCGATTTGCGCCGCTTGTACATGAATTGCCCCGGGTTTTTGGCGCACGCGATCGGATTGTGGCGCATCGGGGCCGGCATGCGCGCGACAGAAATCGGGGGGGCGTGGCCGAATGAAAACCCGACGTATTCGGAAAAACCGCCGCATTTAAAAACCGAAATGTGTCGCTTGGGAAGCGCTCACCTTCACCTGCTATGGGATGGTGCATTCCGGGGCGTTAAGATTATTTTCGGCGGAGGAACTACCTTCTTAAATCCCAGCCGGACCCGAATCCTGTGCAGAGAACGCGCCGCTGGATCGCGAATGGGCCGGGTAAGTAAATCTGCCCCAATATGTTTATAAAGGTGCAAATCCTCCATTCTTTAGTCAAGTCGAATGACAGGGCCCCCTGTCACTTCGGGTCCCATAGCAGCTGCTATGGCAGCTACCACTGTAGTAACACCCCTGTCTTGGCATTTCTGCTGCAGACACAAAGGGCTGTTTAACATGGCTACTCCAAACGCTCTAAAAATGTTGTGCGAGTCCAGTTTCCTGATCACTGAGTTACCAATGATTATCCAACAGAACACATATCAGCACTCCTGTACACCTACAGTGATGTCATATGTGTGAAACCAACTAATGACAACAAAAACCATTTTACTATTTACCCAATGAATCACTGCTCACAGTTCGGGGAAATGCTGGTTTTGGGTTAATAATTTACTAAGAAACTTGATAACTAACGATCTGTGTCAAAAGTGACTGACATTTGGCCTTTACACACAAATAGTTTTTTTTTCTGAAGGGAATTCATTATTCTCTTGTTGAAAAGGAACAAATTATCCCAAAACAATGGGCAACTTTTCCTGTTTTACTTTCGTAGAAAGTCGGTGGGGTTGGAGGCGGAGCCTGGGAAATGTACTATAAGTTACACCAGTATCTACTGTATATTACATCAGGAATTGATACTAGTTTCACACATTTATAATCCTCACCCTCATGCGGAAGCCCTGAGACACAGTAGGTGTAGGTTCACCTGTACTTGATAAATGGGGATCAATATATCTCTCTATCTCTGATTTACTGCTATGCCTGTAATAGGCTTATGCAATACTCCTCAGCCAATGAGAAAAGGCACAGCTACAGGAAGAGGGAGCAAGCCGTAGAATGAACCAATGATGACACAGGGGGTGTGTCTTAGACTTCCACACATTCCCTTTAAATACTGTGGCTAAACTGTAGTCAAAGATCTCTGCACTACAGATGCTGAACTAGAACGTAGCCATAAAGCAACATGTTTATAAAAAAAATAATTAGCATTAAGCAACCACTACCGGTACTAAGGTATCAAGTCTGAGCACGTGACTGAACAATTACTTTAAAATAATATCAATTGATTTCTACCCTATAGTTGGCTTGGGCTTATGAGATGACATCAAAATCTACCAGGAGAATTAATTTGCATTAAGGAGAAGACTCGCAGCTTCCGTTGGGTCTTCTCTATGTGAAGCTTCTTTCATGGAGAGAATATAGTGGCTATTGTTCCTTGTATCCGGCTAGAAGCCATTGTGTCATGCACTGCAAGGCAGCGAGATATGCGATCAATGATACGCTTACTGATGTAGGGGCTTCAGGGAAGAAGATCTTTCTATAAGAAATCAGGACTTACCAGAATGGTTATGGATCTGTTATGAGGGCTATGTACAGTAGCGGATTATAATATAGGCAGTTTGGGTGGTAACCCAGGGCCCAAGCTTTCTAGGGGGCTCATGGCCACCAAAATCACAACCAAATTTCATACTGAGAAGGACCTTCATCCATGAAATCCTCCTACATCTGTTCCTACTCTCAATACACACATATACATTTCAGGACCTTTGATGGTCCCTCAGTCTTAATCCATCCCTGGCCATGTCTCATTTTTTGGCAGATCAGAAGGTTCATGATATAATGCGGTCAGTTGGGATTGGCCTTTGTAATACCTGAAAACTATGGTGACACTTACCCCCCATCTATACAGATGACCTGCAGAGGGAGGGGCAGTAATTCGAGCTGCCATTCACTAATGGTACAAATAAACTTTAGTGTTAACCAAAGACTAAACAATAAAAGTTCTGTCCATTGGCCCCCACCATCCCTTTAACCATTAGTACATATAAAGCAATCCACTACAATATTGTGTTTCAGCCACCAGGTGGAGCTGCTGGATTCTGACAGATTATACTGAACATATGTGGTGTATAACATATACAGTGACCCCTAAATTAATTATTATTAACCCTGTAGATGTATTCGGTCATGTTTTATCACACATTGCCAGGTTATCACACCTGTTGTCAGTTTTACATTATTACATTTTATCTTCCCCCGTATGCAGGTTAAGGTTTTATAGCTCAGTCTGGCAGGATCCAGTGTTATTGTTGGCCCAGCCCCGGGTCTGGGCTGGCATCCCTTCTGTTCTGGCACGGTGGCACCACACGGAGATATGCCCTCCGGCACATGCAGTGAATGTGAGTGACACATGTATAGTATCCAGCAATGAGATCACCATGTGTCAGCGAGTGGCTATGACCTGAAATGCTAAGTAGATGCCAATAAAATCCAGTCTACTGGGTAGCACACCAGAATCCCCCAACTGTCCCAAATTCTTCAGAACAGACTTTCGGGTCTGTCTCAGATGGAGGGAAGTATGTTCTTGTGAAGAGTTGGATGTAATGGAGATGCAGGAAGCCCTCGGCTCCCCACATCATCATTGAGTCTCTGCCGCTACTGTGACCAGCGGAGGCGGTCAGGTGCCATATGATGATGCCATTGCACCTGCCGGTCTCATGGCCTTGAATGAAACAATGTGATGGAGGGGGGACAACAATGTAAGGAGGTTACAAAAAGAGTGCATTATCAGTGAGAGGGCTCAATTCATCAAGGTAAAAGGGGGATTACATGCAAGAGACCAACATAAAAGTTGGTATTACAAGTGGGAGCAACAGAAACTTTAGATGGAACTGTCTCAGTCCTTAGAGTCTTGCAGTTAGGGAACAGAGCTTGGAGGAGAGACTGATTTCATTAGCCCCAAATCGCATAGAGAAGAGGCTGGGGACTGTAGGGGATTTCTGTTGATGGTGCAGAAGGCGGCTTAAAAGGCGATTGGCCCCTTCTTTAGGCGGTCCCAAAAAGGGGCTGGATTGGGCGGGCTTATTGGGGCTTTAAAAGCATTGAGGGCACGTGGCGGGGCCTCTTTCCTTCTGCCCTCAGGACCGAGCAGTGTGAAGTCGCCCACCCACCCTTGCCCTCAGGTTAATTTTCGTTTACAGGTGGTTTTCCGGTTTCTGTCTGTTCTTTCTGTCTTCCTTTCAGATGTCACAGCATTGGCGGATTTTCACATGCCCGAAGGCGAGATGAAGGTGCCCACATGACATCTGACGCCATTCGGGTGAAAGGTTTTTGCTGAAGAAGAAGCGAAGGGCCCGGATGGGCATGAATTTTGTTCCAACTATTTTGCAGTTTTTCTATTGGTTATTTAATTAATTAATTGTTTCTCTAAAAATAAATGCTGTGGCCCCCCCATATACCCACAACAAGGAACACAGTGTGGTGTCCATTGATGGCTGGTTTAATTTTGTGAGGATTTAAAATTTCCGGGTCAAGAGCCTGAATATTTTGGGCTAAGTTTACGAGTCCCTACAGTCACCTCTGTGAGCCATGTAGTGTCTATAATTGGTAATGCAGCTGGTTAATATCTGCCTGGGAAGGAATGTTATTTAATATTGACCAATGGAATGTCTTGTTTATCACCTCTGTTACAAAGGTGCTGGTTGGTTAACACCTGGGATGACCACTCCAAAAGCAAGTTTATGAAAATCCTTGGGATGGAAAGGTCGAGGCTGGTCTAGTTTAAAGAGTTCTATCTCTCTTCTCTCCTAAAGCTTCTTGAGAAGCACATGTATCTGAGGCCTGCTACACATCTGAGACACACGGCCTACAACTAAGGCCTGCGGTCTTACTTTCAAGAGTCTGTATAACCTTCATAGCCACTCATCCTTCCAGCCTGAAGCCACCTATAACAGGCTGTGAGCAACCTTTGCCGAACACCATCCAACTAGCAACCTTGGATCATTTAAATCGTTATCTGCTGTTGTTGCCGTTGTCGTTTTTTGGAATAAAGGAACTGTAAGTTGAAGGTTGACATCTCTTGTGTCTATGTGATCCCTGCCACAGCTGCTGACACCAAGGGCGCCCCATTTACCATCACCAAGGGATCCTTACACCTACATCGGAAGTGCCCCAGGGAGAACTATCATCCATCCGTGGCATCTCCCTCTTTTCTTGCAAAACCTGACGGATACGTGCCCGGTGTGGATGAGGCCCGTTCCTCTGGTACTCAGGGACCATGACCCAGACGAGCGCTTGGCTTTGCTCAGTCAGCCACTCAAGTACCAAAGGGAATCCAGCTGCCTCCAAGGACAAAAAGGCTTGAGCCCGGTGGGGGATGTTGCACATGTAGCCCTAGGATGTATGGTATTGTCAAGTTAGAATATAAAATACATCAGCTATACTCAGGTGATCAATTTTGAGGGCTGGCAAAAATCTGAGGCTCATTGCATAACAATTACATTCAAATCTATCCCTAAAACGCCATCTAACAAAGAACATAATAAATTTACGCCCTAATGTGTAACCAACATTTTTTTTTTTATTTTATGTTTTTGAAACGTAGAAATTAGGTAAAAAAAGGCAAAATATACATTAACATTGTGATAAATTTCCCACATTATATCTATGGGACATGGTTTTGGAGTGGCTGTATTTTAAGTACATGTAATGTCGCTATATTAGACTCCTCTTTCATGACAGACATTTGTCTCGCCGACGACATATAATTATCATTTCTAGAGAAAGAGACATGACCCAGAATAATGTACAATTAGACGACGCGACCATTTGAGATTTGGGGTTCAGATAAAGCTCAAGAGGAAACCAGATTTCTGACAGGAGCCATTATCTGGCGGCCATTTTAAATGTCATCGTTATACAGATAAGCTGCGGAAATCTCACAGGATGTTCTCAAACACAAATCTTTGAGGTGACTTTGTACTGAGCTCTTTTTTTCTCCTCAAAGCAATGTAATGGCTTTATCATTGTGTACAGAAATGCCTCTTAAATGTCTATCAGAAAGTCTGAAAAAGCTTTCAATAACACATTGTGCCGCAATGAGTGGGTTGTATTGAAAACAGTGTTTTATGTGGTGGGAGTTTAAAGGGGAACACTATCCAAAATGCTCTATAGAAAATAAGTGCTTTGGCTATGCAGGATAAAATACTGTGGATCCACAGACAGATTTAGTTCTGTACAAGGAGGTGAATCTATGGTAACATACACAGTCACTGTTATTGGGCAAATCTTTATTTTTTGCATCACAGATTTTATGGGCTGAAATCCATGTTTAAAGTGCATCAGGTGAACAAACCCAAACGTGTACCGTATACACTCGAGTATAAGCCGACCAGAGTATAATCAGAGGCCACTAATTTTACCACCAAAAACTGGGAAAACCTATTGACTCGAGTATAAGCCGAGGGTGGTAAATGCATTGGTCACAGCCTCCCAGTATATAGCCAACAAGCACCCAGTAGTATACAGCCAGCCCCCTTTAGTATATAGCCAGCCAGCCCCCTGTAGTATACAGCCAGCCCCCAGTAGTATACAACCAGTCCTCTTTAGTATATAGCCAGTCCCCTTTAGTGTGCAGCCATCCCCCTGTAGTATACAGCCAGCCAGCCACCTTTAGTAGCCAGCCAGCAACCTTTATTAGCCAGCCAGCCCCCTTTAGTAGCCAGCCAGCCTCCTTTAGTAGCTAACCAGCCACCTTTATTAGCCAGCCAGCCCCCTTTATTAGCTAGCCAGACCCCTTTACTAGCCAATGTTCGGCTCAGATCCTCTACTGTCTTCTCTGCGATGCTCCGGTCCCCGTGGCTCCTCTTCTGTAACAGCTGGCAGAGCCGCGGCCATGCGCTCTGCCGGCCAGCGCACACTCTGATGCGGCTGCTGATGTCATAGTATCCGATATCGTGGAGCCATGGCGAACATCGGTGGCGCCGGAAGATGAGTATGTAAGTTAATTTTTTTTATTGACTCGTGTATAAGCCGAGGTGAGGTTTTTCAGCATATTTCTTGTGCTGAAAAACTCGGCATATACACGAGTATATACGGTATGTGAAAATAACATAATTTTGCCTGCAAACCTGTAACAATAAAAAAACAGGAGTCCCAATTACAATTAAAAGCTACTCCTTGTGGTGACTTTAGGCAGAGCATTGGCCTTGAGTCTTGGTCTATTGTAGTGTAGAAGGAGCTATAAAGACCTGTCACCATAATTTGACCACCCTGACTAACAATGCCTGTTGATAAAGGGTTACAAGTCCTCCCCATATCACATAAATTAGCTCCCAGTGGGTCACTGTACCTTAATTACAGACGTTTTTCTGCAAATTAGCTTTTGTGACTCATGTCTGGTGTTTGTGACTCTTCTCTCTCAGGCTGGCAATGCACCACACACCCTCATTCTGACTGACAGCTCTGCGTCTCTTCAAATCACTGCTCTGCCTCCTTGTACTTAGGGACTGTCTGCTAATATTCAATTACAGACATTTAAAGCTCTACATACAAATGGGAAATATTGTGTCAATTTTTTTACACTGTGCCTTCTGTTACATTCATGATATGTGACCAGAGTGACCTCATCGCAGGTCCTTTAGCCTTCTAACAATAGCAAACTGTACACCATGTACATGCTTACATGAAATCACAGCAGCCTACATTGAAGATGGAGAGGAGTAGAAGTCCATGGAGGCTCCTGTGACCTCATGTGGTCAGATAAATTCATGGGGTACAGTTTGCTATTATTAAGAGGCTAAAGTACTTGAGATGATGTCACTCTGCTCACCTGACATGAACTGTGACCAGTAAGGAGACATAAGACATGGGGAGGATTAGATGGGAGGGGCCGGCTGAGCAGGACACGCCCCCCTCCGATGTCAGGGAATATAAGATAAAAGGTGATTTATGTGGATCTAAGCAAAACAATTTCTAGCTAAAAGAAGGGGGTTAGTCACTTAATAGAACTCTATCACTGGCTGTATATGTGCAAATGTGGTGATAGGTTCCCTTTAAGGTGTTTAGAAACAGCTTCGCACATATCCACAGATATTATATTGTACTTCAGTCCTATTCACTCTAACATTAAAGGAGTTGTTATAATTTTTCTAGTTATCTCCTATTGGTGGGGTTGTCCTATTGCAGGGACCTTTACTGATCACGAGATCGGGGGTCCCACTCTCAAAATTAATAGTAATAATAAAATTCGATGGAGCGGCCGGTTGAAGATGCATCCTGCTGCTCCATTAAATAAAATGGAAACATCGTATGTTGTTGAGCACGAGTTAGAGGTGGCACCAACGCTATGTTGGGTTCACCAGGCACTGTCCAGTTGTCTCCACATGTTGCTACTCTCCGGAAGGGATTGTAAGATATGGAGCACCTCAATGGGAAGTCCAGAGAGTCAGGTTCTGCAGTGAACAGTTTCCCTCTTTACTGTAGAAATTCAGGTACAAAGCAATACAAGCAAAGCAGTTTGCAGTTCCCTATATAGTGCGCAGGGGATTCAGGATTTCTGGCGCACGTTCTTCATGAATCTGAAGAAAGAGACAGAATGCACCACTTTTTTTTGGTGCACCTTTAACATGGGACGTGCAATACACCTCGGTCAAATGTGGCGCACGGTCCAATTGAGCACCGGAACTTCCCCTTTAGTGCACCGTGCAAAGTCCGCCAGAAAATTGGCACACGTCCCTTAGTAAATGTTCCTCATAAAGTCAGAAATGTCTCTCAATTAATGTTCATTAATAGTAATAGTAATTATTAACATAAATATAAACATAAAGTAAACAACAGAACACTATAGATTAATGCAAGTTAAAGGGATATTCCCACAAAGACAAGTTTCTTATATGAACCCAGGATAACAAAATAACACATTCTCTAATTCACTGTTATTAAGAAAAATGCATTTTACAGATATAAGTCCAACCTGTCTCTAACAGTCCTGCTGTACACAATTTCAGTTGCCCCTAGACACGACCCTGTAACTTCTGACTTAGGGTCATGCTGCCATCTTGGATTTCTGTGTGAGATCGTGCAGATGAGATTTCTCTCTCTCTTCTGTGTGGCTGTAGCCCCGCCCCCTGCACGGAGCTCAGAGACTCACTGATCACTTCCTGCCATTACGGAACGAAGAGCAGAGAGAGGAGCTGCAAACTACAAGCTACAAGGAGATTAGTGATCGTGGGAAGGGGGAGGCAGGCATATGTCTGGGAGATGTAGCAGTGCTCACAGTGTAACCGTCTGCAGCCCCTGTGTAATAGGCATCATGCATTTCATGCATCTCTGGTCTGTCTCATCACTCTCTATGGGGCAGATTTACTTACCCGGTCCGTTCGCAATCCAGCGGCGTGTTCTCTGCGGTGGATTCGGGTCCGGCCGGGATTCATCAAGGCAGTTCCTCCGCCGTCCACCAGGTGGCGCTGCTGCGCTGAAAAGCATCCGAATGCCCTGAAATTCACCGAGCCGGACCAAGTGAAGGTAAGCGCCTCCCAAGTTGACACTTTTATTGTTTTAAATGCGGCGGTTTTTCCGAATCTGTCGGGTTTTCGCTTGGCCACGCCCCCCGATTTCCGTCGCGTGCATGTCGGCGCCTATGTGCCACAATCCGATCGCGTGCTCCAAAATCCCAGGGCAATTCAGGTACAATCGGCGCAAATCGGAAATATTCGGGTAACACGTCGGGAAAACGCGAATCGGGCCCTTAGTAAATGACCCCCTATGTGTCAGTGTGTTAGTACAGAAGCCAGATGAAAGTGTATATATCTGTACCCTGATTATGTAACCACATTGTCATCCCACAGATATAGATGGGTCATAATGGGGCAGATTTATCAAGCAGTCTGAAAGTCAGAATATTTCCAGTTGCCCATGGCAACCAATCACAGCTCAGCTTTCATTTCACCAGTGCTCATGAATATTTTAAAGGGGAGCTGTGATTGGTTGCCATGGGCAATTGGAAATATTCTGACTTTCAGACTGCTTGATAAATCTGCCCCAATGTGTTTGCTTAGAGGGGCCCCACCCACACCCTGGAATCTTACACTGAGCAGCCTAGGGAGTGATAGGAGCTAAAACAGCAATAACACTGAGTAATATTGAAAAGTAAGGGGTTAAAATGATCCTTATTGTGTTAACATCACTAGGGGATTAAGATGTGAGAATTTTCTTTCGAGTGAAAACCCAAGGTCTGAGCATAGGGGAAATGTTCAAATGTCCAAAGTTCAATGCTTTGCTGATCCAGGGAACTGTATTCTACTTCGGAGTTTCGGAGATAGCAAATCCCCCCATAGTATTGAATGGAGCACAGGGCACCCAATAGTCGGATTAGATTGTTATACCCTATCCTGAATAAGGAATAACAATCAAACTTGGTACAAACCATTGAAGCAGAAATTCCAGACCCAACCCATGGATCCGTTTTTTTATAATCCATGACATCCCCTTTTCACAAGGTTTTCCAGGACTTTTAGAGGTCATCAATGCTAAATTTGTAAGGGTTGGACTCCCGACACCTCCAAGATCAGCATAGGGGCCTCTTTTTTGGTGGCTTATTAATAAAGCGTACTCAACGCAAGCAACTATTCACTAGAAAGAGACTATGCTGCAAAAGTACACAGCTATGCCAAGTACATGATGACAGGTCCGAAGCCACACGGTTCTGTAAATCCGCTTGGGTACCGAGAGTAAGACCCCCATTAATCTGATGTTGATGAGCTAAGGACAGGATAGCAGCTATGTAGCTGTCCCGTTCCCCCTGACGCCTCTGTGACCTCTTCTGTCCTCCTTGTTGTAGTGACAATGGCTGATCTCTTAGTAACGTGATCATGTTTCTGACATTTCGAAACAAAACCCCTTAATGACAAGCCATAAAGAGCCGCTTCACAAGCCGTGTTTACTCCAAGAGCCTCAATCCATCTTTTTGTACTTGCTTGAAAAGTTCAAGGAGGGAAATATTTACTGATGCTTTTTGTAGGACAATTGTGTTTGCAGACTTTTACTTGCCAACCATCAGATCTGGTGCCGAGGGCACTCACATGTGACACATGAAGTGACTCACTCCTGTCACTGCTGCATTCCCATCGCTTCCTCTTGGAAGTCAATCTTTGGATCAGCCTTGTAGTTTGAAGATCTGCCAAGAATATTTGCATCATTGAGAACATTATGAGACCCTGTTACTAATGTGAACATAACTTTAAAGGGAACCCTTACTTAACACGTAGATCTGGGCAGCACTGGAACCGGTCTCTGGAGCAGGATAATTATCCTTTTTTTGTCTACCCCTCTCATAGCCCCCAGGGGGTTTTCCATGGTTCATGTACATCATTTCACTAATTCTTGCCCAACTGGAATTGTTTATGCAGCATCAATCACTCTGTCAGAAGAACCTATGTTGATATCCTCTACAAGAAAAAATACATTTTTTGGATTGTGAACATGTCAAAAATGACTATTATATAGATCCAGCAAACTGTATGATGCTGTACAGAGAATATTTTCTCTCCATCGTTTCATGGTTTTAGTTGGTGTGTCAAATTTCAACAATGTACTCAAATAATTGATATGGTCAAGTCCATAGGGACCCAATCAACCTACAAGGGAAGAGACTCTGCTCAGCCAGCTATTGCAAGCATAACCCATACCATCAATTATTCCAGTGTATGGAATTAATGGAAGGGGTCAGAATGCTCCAAAAGTGGCATGAAAGCGATTCCTTTGTGGACAAGAAGTATGGCTGACTGCAAGGGTTCTCATACTAATATGTCCGACAATGCTGTACTCAGAATACATCCCATTACTTTGTTTTAGTGGGTCTCACTGCTACATTTTCCCAATTTAGGCATATAAATCCTAAGGCAAAATCTACAGGAAGGCCAAGCCAAAAATGTAATTTTCAGAGATGGGAAAGGAACTGTAGTATCCAAAAGTAACCTGAACATGCAAACTCTTAATTTTAATTTAAGGCCCTCAAGAATTGGAAAGGGTGCAATATAAAGGCTGCAGGACATTGCATTTGCTTGAGTGCAAGATTTGCTATCCCTCTAGGAGCTGGTTATATATAAGACCTCCAAGCAGTGCGGTAGGATGTAGGAACACAATGGTGAGCCTGCACTGTGGGCCCTGATAACATTTTTTAACTTTGGGACATATCAGGGTCAAGAACAGTATGTCATCTCTTGCGTAGCATCTAACCATCTTGTTGTTTGTGTTTCTCACTTTACTGAAGATAATTGGATTTTCCATTGACCTGGGTCATTTCATAAGATATTAGATTGCTTCAGGCTTGTCATTTAGGTTTCATGTTCACTGATCAGTATGATTTTGTCAACACTTAGGCTTCATGCACACAAAGGTATGCTCGCCTGTAGCATAGCACGGGAGAGCATACAGTAGAGCAGAGGGGTGCGCTCTCTTCACCCCTTCTCCCTCCATCGAAAGCTGAGCAGTCGCCACTGTAATACGGCAATATATAGGCCATGTCTGATATTATACATGGTGACACCGTGTTATTACCGCACCGTGAGTGCAATTGACCTCTATGGGGGGCTGTCATTTGGCTACATAGGTTCATGTGGATGCGGCCTTACATGTACATTGATTAAGACATAGAGGAGCACATTTACTTACCCATCCCATTGAAGCCGCTGATCCGGAATGTCCGATGAGGATTCGGAGCTGCCGCGATTCACTAAGATTGTGCGTCCGATATCCTGCATGTGTTACTTCCCCCGCTGAAGTCCACCTGAGTTCACCTTCTTCTTCCGGTGTATGTGAGTGCTGATCTTGCGACACAATTTGATTTTTAAATTCCGCGGTTTGTCCGAATCAGTCGGATTGTCTGACGGCCCCGCCCCCGGTTTGTATAGCATGAAAGCCGGTGCCGATGGGCCACAATCCGATCACGTGTGCCAAAAACCCGGGGCAATTCAGTGCACAATGGTTAAATTCAGGAAACCCGACTTAAATGGGTCCGACGGAACCTTAGTAAATGTGCCCCAAAATGTGTAATGTCCTGGAGTTGGGCCATTACTAAACTGCCATCTACTTGGTGCTGAGTGGATCCAGTTGGAACTGGCCATCCCATCTGTACCAGAAACTCAGGTACTTATTCTACTCACCCACTCTAACCTGGTACTGAAGTAAAGCTCCATTTCATTAGTCAAGCTGTACTGCACTTTATTCCTATCCCATTCTATTGTATGCCATTGCTGTGCCCCACTCGTGATGCAACACCAGTAGTATCTAGAAACTACTTCTAGAAACTACCCTGGTTGGTAGGGCCAATGGTGGACAATAATTGGCATCCCACCAGCAAAATTCCCACCCTCTTGGTTGACCTTTATGGACATGTGACCTTTTAAATTAAACTAACTATAAAATGACATCCACTAGTTGAGTGCTTCGCCAAAAGAACAAGCAGAAGCATGAAATTTTTTCTCTGCAGCCTTTTAAGCAAATAATGTTGTATATGGTCACCATAAGTATGCAAAATAGTTCTGAATTGAGGAGTAACCATAGCAACAACATTTCACAAACATGGGAATATTCATTGAACTTCAGTTACCCTGATGCAGGCAATCTGTTTTCCTCTACATAAGTGACTAAAAAGCAGCCCGCACTGGATGTCCACCTACAATATCACAGACATGTTTGCAGAATCCTCCCCAGCCCTAATGATTCTAGATCTAGAGAAACATCTTTGTTGTCAGCAATGTGTGGGACACGGTGGTCACTGTGCGGGACTTAAAAAAACATAGTTAAAAATAGACTTTATAATGACTTAATGACTTTACTAATACGAGGGGGCGCTATAACAAAAAAAACAAAGTGCAATGAGCCATCAACATGGAAAAAACTCAGTGACTCGCAGTAAATTGACCGGGAACTTGAGATGTTCTTTGGTGAAGTGTAGAAGGATATGTAAATGTAGAGAATTCATTATGTTTAAACTGGGAGGGATGCAAACAAAGACTCAGACGTATGATGTAATGCTTTTCTGAGAACTTGTCTTCTGTTGTGTAGAGCCGTCAAGGGAGACCGGTTAGTGAAAGTTACTGAAATACAATGCAGGCAACAGCTTGGAATATATACATATATTATCAGAATCTTCAAAGATCTTTATCATATGCCAGCGGTAGGGCGCTGAACCGATGGGCGCAGCGGATACTTCAAGAGGCTCTGGCCACTTGATGTATCGGATGGGGGGGGGGGGTCTGTTAAGCTTAGGCCAGGTCCTAACTAGGTAGGTATAAGCTCAGCCTTCAACTTTTCACAAGTGCACCGGCGCGGGGACAGGAATGCTGGCCCACTGCCCCATCAGCCGTTCCCCCTTCATGACCCTCCACGCCTGGGAAAAATAAAGAGGAAATAATTGCTAGCACTTGTGATTATTTAAGGGCTTCTGAACCTCTGCAGAAGCCCTGATATATCCCTCCCATTGTTTGTACAGTGCCGCTCTACCAGAGGAAAACCGGCCATTCAGGCAATACCAACTACTGGTTTGGTCCGGCACCATATCGGATGTTCGGTGGGGGGGGGGGGGTTTAGCCTTGCCACAGTAAAGTCGCCCAAGAAAAAGGAACTTACGTCCTGTGGTTCAAGGTTCAGGTTCCGTGACCCCCCAAAACCTTGGGAAAACCTCGTAGCTAGAGAGGGCTAAGTATGCATTAATGTTCCTGGAAAACCTCTTTAAGGCTTCTTGTACACAAACATTTTTCCTTTGTCCACAAACTTGCGGTTTAGGTTTTATGTTGCGTTTTTCACCCATTTTTTGCGTTATTTCTCAGCCATCTTCTGTAAAAATGGCCCTTATGTTTTCCATATGACATTCGTTTTTGAGGATCTGCAATAACGGGAGACTGGCTTAATGATGTCACTGCAAGATATCACAATCCTACAGCTCTCAAGGCAGAACAAAAATCCTAAGAGAATGTTTCCTCAGAACAGAATTCTAGGCTGCACTTGACCCTGTAGCTAAGCAACAGAATGTAAAAATGGCCTGTAAAAACTGATAACCTGACAGCAATCAGCAAAACCTGAAGACAATTTTTTATTTATTTATTATATTTCGATGCCAAACTTTAGCTTCTTTTTTGACACTCCCAACTTTTGTTTTTTGCCACCCGATTTGGGCACAGCGTTCAAATCCCAACACTTTTCCTGCACTTCTTTTGGCGCAAAATGAGACCAACAAAATTAAGTGTATTAACTTTTAACTCACTTTATGAATGTGAATGTAGTTTCACATTTCAGATGGTCATATGTTCTTCTTACAGTGCAACACAATGGGGCAGATTTACTTACCCGGTCCTGTCGCGATCCCGCGGTGCGTTGTCCGATGAGGATTCGGGTGTGCCACGATTCACTAAGCCTGTGCACCCAAGTTCCTGCATCCGTCGCTTCCGTGCCGAGGTCCGCTCAAGTTCACCTGCTTCTTCCCTATGCTTTTAAGTGCGTGTCTTGCGACACAATTCCATTTTTAAATTCCGCAGTTTGTCCAAATCCATTGGGTTGTCTGCCGGCCACGTCCCCCCGATTTCTTTCGCGTGCAAGCCGGCGCCAATGCGCAACAATCCGATCATGTGCGCCAAAAACCCGGGGCAATTCAGTGCACAATGGAAATATTCAGGAAACCCGACGGCATCGTGGTCCCGCGGACCCTTAGTAAATGAGCCCCAATATATAATCACAGTGCAAAATACTGCTAAAATCAGGCTCCAAAAAAACAACAACTAAACTACAACCAAACAACAACTTAACTAGTGCTAAAATTTCCCTCCATAGACTTTAATGGGAAGACAGTAGATGCAAAAACAGCCAAGAATAGGACCTGAGATTACAACCCCTGACAATGGATGCAGCGCTATGGGTGCAAGTCCATTTACCAAAATAGAGACCTCATTCACAAATACAAGGGCTAGAAAAGAGACCGCAAATATGTTTGTGCGCTAGAGATGACAGATCATATTCATGAAGGGGTAATGAAGTTCTTAGACTTGCTTTTTGTTAGTCTAAAGTCAGGAAACTTTGAGCTGCTCTGAAATTGAGCGACAAAAATTTTGTGCATGTCGGAAAAGAAGATAAATTGACACTATATAATAAAAATATATAACAAAAAAGAATGCAGCCACCAAAAACTGGCACAAAGCTAATAAAAATTTTTCTGTTTTTGCAGCTCAACCCTATTAACTTACATTATATTAAGCTGCACTACCTGACACGGCCTGCGGACAAGACTGGCACTGTTCCAGAGAAAAACATAATTCTAATCCTATCCTACGAGAGTCCTACAGGAGCCAAGTATTCTGGTATATGTTGCACCATTTATATCCTAGCAGCCAATGTTATGCGTGTCACATAATGGCGCTAGTAAACATATGGGATACGTTTCCCAGCTGCAGGAGCTGTAATGACACTGTTGCATAATGTATGCGCTGCACAATGTGTAGGATAAGTTTTCTTTGTACTTGCCGGCTCCCTTCTGTAGATAATACTGTAATTTGCTGTGCGGGTTGTTTGCTTGGTAACTAGGCACATAAACATGCTTAATCCCAGGCCGCCGCTATTACCAAGGGTGTTAGTTATAGAAGATCCCTTCTCTTAGTCTATGTAATCTCCTTCTATCCAATTTTCTTTAGAAGCAATTATCATCCTCATTAAACTACGTATCATTGGCGATATACTCGGGATAGGAAGAACCTGAATATCTTTGTATACTCAGTGGATGTCGGTAATTTGTAATCTAAGAAGATAACAATTATTGTCGGGTGGAAAACACAAGTTAATTATTTAAAGTTGTACGTCAAAGTTCTTTTTCCAATGCTGGAAATCCCTTTAAACCCCTGGAGCTGATATAATATACAGGCAGTCCCCGGGTTACATACAAGATAGGGTCTGTAGGTTTGTTCTTAAGTTGAATTTATATGTAAGTCGGAACTGTATATTTTATCATTGTAATCCCAGCCAGAATATTTTTGGTCTCTGTGACAATTGGATTTTAAAAATGTTGGATTGTCATAAGAATCAGGATTAACACTAAAGCTTCATTACAGACACCTGTGATAACTGTTACAGCTGTTTATTGTAGCCCAGGACTAACGCACAATAAATTACCAATATCCAGAGGTCCGTTTGTAACTAGGGGTCGTATGTACGTCGAGTGTTCTTAAGTAGGGGACCGCCTGTACTGCAATAATATCGAATGAATACAGGCGGTCCCCTACTTAAGGACACCTGACTTACAGACGACCCATAGTTATAGACGGACCCCTCTGCCCCCTTTGACCTCTGGTGAAGTCTCTGGATGTTACTATAGTCCTAGATTGCAATGATCAGCTGTAAGGTGTCTGTAATGAAGCATTATTGATAATCCTTGGTCCCATTACAGCAAAAATTTTGGAACTAAATTGTCACTCGGGCGAAAAAAATTATTTGTCTAGAACTACAATTATAAAATATATAGTTCCGACTTACATACAAATTCAATTTAAGAACAAACCTATGGACCCTATCTTGTATGTAACCCGGGGACTGCCTGTATTCTGGTTCCAAGGCCTGGGTGCTGGTTATCAGATCCAAAACCATCACTGTTTTGAGGCCATGGATAGCTTTGACTATGGCACTTGAAAGGTTATAGGGTTGACCACGACTTTGGAAAGTCCCCACATGGTCGGGGTAAAGAAAAAGAACTCTTACTTACCCTGTTCTGCCTACCAATTCCCACTTTGCTCCAGTACAGGCGGTCCCCTTCTTAAGCACACCCGACTTACAGACGACCCATAGTTACAGATGGACTCCTCTGCCCACTGTGACCTCTGGTGAAGCTCTATGGATGTTACTATAGTCCCAGACTGCAATGATCAGATGTAAGATGTCTGTAATTAAGCTTTATTAATAATCCTTGGTCCTATTACAGCAAAAAAGTCAAAAATCCAATTTTTTTTGTCTGAAACTACAATTATAAAATATACAGTTCCGATTTACATACAAATTTAACTTAAGTAGAAACTGCCCGTACTTCCAATTTCATGTCCTACACCCAACAGAAGGTTCCAGTGGATCTTTTCATCCAATGAGTGGCCTCCTCGGAGACAGGACGTCACTTCTGTTTTCCAGGCGACTTCACTGCTTATGTTTCCCCCTAGTCCAAGAAGGTAACTCACTGGATGAAGCAGGTCACATGACCTTTCAACATGACTACCAGGTGGACATAAGACCAAAACCCGGAAGTACACCCGGAAGACGTAACACAGGAGCCGGGAGCCGAAGGAGGGGTAAGTATGTGTCCTCTTTTTCATACCTCAGCCCTTTTTATAGTCAAATATTAATCAAAACCCCCAGCACCTATTACAAATTTTAAAACTAGTTGTATAATACCCCGGTATGGGCAAGGGTCAGCCAATGCCCGCATTAAAAATTATCTATATCAGAATTTATGAGTAAGTCTGACACCTGGTAAAACCCCTACACCTACCCAAAGCAGTAGTTTTCCACTTCCCAGGCCTATGACAACTTGCTCATTGACCTAGGCTGTAGCTAAGTCCCATTAAAGTGAATAGGTCTGAGCTGCAATACCAGGAACAGCCACTATCCAGTGTGTGGCAATATGCGGTGCTGTCTGAACACTGCCATCTCATAAAACATCTGATTGGTGGTGGTGAGGAGTATCAATCTGCAACTTTCCTAAGGATGTGTCATCAATATCCATGTCCTGCTGGAGAATTCCTCTAATATCCGAGAAAATCCCTTTAATGTTACAAAGACATCACTTATGCAGACAAGCGCAGGGAAAAACATAAATATATTATGAAAAATATCAATATGTACTTGTCATTCACAAAAAGCTACATAAAAATAGTTTACTATTTTCTGTTACATTGGGGGTCATTTACTAAGGGCCCGATTCGCGTTTTTCCCGACGTGTTACCCGAATATTTCCGATTTGCGGCGATTTTCCCTGTATTGCACCGGGATTTTGGCGTACGCGATCGGATTGTGGCGCATCGGCGCTGGCATGCACGTGACGGAAATCGGGGGGTGTTGCCGAACGAAAGCCCGACGGATTCGGAAAAAACACCGATTTTAAAAAAAAAGTGTCACGGGACTCGCGCTTACCTTCCCCAGGAATAGGCCGGTGAACTTCAGTGCATTCCGGCGGGCCTCAGGGAACTTCAACGCAGCAGTGCCACCTGGTGGACGTCGGAGGAACTACCTTAGTGAATCACCGGAAGATCCGAATCCACCACAGAGAACGCGTCGCTGGATCGTGAATAGGCCGGGTAAGTAAATCTGCCCCAATGTGTCACTTTAATCCTGTGCAATGTTGCATAAAATACACTTGTGGGCAGATTTACTTACCTAGCCCATTCGCGATCCAGTGGCGCGTTCTCTGCGGTGGATTCGGGTCTTCCGGCGTCTCACTAAGGTAGTTCCTCCGATGTTGCGCTGAAGTTCACCGAGGCCCGCCGGAATGCACTGAAGTTCACTGGCCTATTCCTGGTAAGCGCGAATCCCGCAACACTTTTTTTATTAAATGCGGTGGTTTTTCCGAATCCATCAGGTTTTCGTTCGGCCACGCCTTCTGATGCGCCACAATCCGATCGCGTGCGCCAAAATCCCGGGGCAATACAGGGAAAATCGACGCAAATCGGAAATATTTGGGTAACATGTCGGGAAAACGTGAATCGGGCCCTTAGTAAATGACCCCCTTGGTGTCTCAATAAATTCAATGAAAGCTTTGGAGAATGGAAGTAATTTTCACTTTGGACTTCTAAAACCCATGGGATAGATGCAAACTCTCCACACTGTAGACAGATGTAGTCTGATAAAAGTTTTGCAATCCATCCCAATCCACAATCTGATCTCTTGGTTTGTATGACATAGTGGGAACATAGGGGGAGGGGGATCCAGGCCTTGGCCGCTCTTCTCTATATACTTTCTCTGCACATTCTGCTGGATGGCAGACGCCTGTTCTGAGATGTATAGTCTAGAGAGGGTGGAGAATATCATTGGTGATGGGCTACGTTGTCAAATACCATATTCAGCACTTTATGCTAAGAAGATAGCGGTGATTACAGAACATATAACTAATGCCACATAGCCCCTTCCCCCTTTATATACACAGGACAAGATGATTGGTGACGATGTGTTCATATAACAGAAGGGCAACGTGGTAGTTTACTGTTGAAAAAGGTGGAATATAACAATTTACTATTTGCTGTATTCAATAACAGTAATCTCTGTCTCCTCATCCCCTTGTTAGGCCTAACTTGCTGAACGGTCTCAGTAAAAGATCACCAGAACAGGGGAACATCGCACCCCTCGTCAGCTCCCCGAGACGGGATCCCCAAAATAAAGTAAATCCAGACATCATTGGCTGCCATTATTTTTAACCATACAAAGCTGAAGCCAGTGTTAGGTATTGGCCCTGGTGAGATGTGTAACCATTTCTTAATGTGTGTTGTTAGCATGCTCATGTTATTAAGTTGTGCTTCGTTGTGTATTTTCATCTACGAAAATTAAAAGTAAAGTTTTATATGTCACTTTGCTGCAATACAATAATAGTGACTATACTGCATTTTTCGGTGTTTTTTTCTGTTTCTTGTTACAAGCAGCAGGACTGTGAAATGGATTTATATTCCAGGATTGTGGCTAGACTTGGAGAACTGGACTTGGTGCACTTGTGAGATCTCACAGGACATCCTCTCTCCTGTGTTGTGAGTCAGAGCAGGCTTCTGGTTGGATAATAAATCAGAGAGGAGGAGCTAGGGAACAGTTTGAATGTAGAGATCAAAGAACACAACAGTGTGAGTGAGGATACTCCTCCAAGTCCAGCTACAATCCTGCAATATAAATCCATTTCACAGTCCTGCAGCTACTGTAAACACACTAAGGTATGATTACACCTGGATTAATAGATAGAACTGTTATAAAACAGTGTCATAACTGTTGGTACACACCCTTTAGACACCCAATTCTCCAAATCAGAGATAAGAGAACTTTTGTGCAGCAGAAAATTTTTAATGCTACAGAATATAATAACCATTCCAATTTTCATGCAAAGATGTTCTGCAGCATGTACATGGGGTAGCATTGAAATCATGATATAGTATATATAATTTTCAGCAATCAAAGGATGAGGGTTTGGCTTTGCATACTATGGACTTGGATATGCCCAACAATAATTTGCTTTGTTTTAATCCTGGACTTACATATGGAAACCTTGAGTTTCGGAAACCCTGTTTAGAAAGCATTTTTAGTGAAGACTTATGGGGATGAGAGACATTCCCATAAAAAAATAAACCCTAGTGGCAGGTGATTGGATAAAAGGGGTTGTATTTTGCAGGTCCTCCGATAGTCTGATGGGTCAGTGTGACCCTGTATAGATGTTTCTTGTCCAAGTAACTTAAAATCTTCCTAGGTTCTAAGAATTGTTCCATAAATAGATAAGTACAGTTCATTCTCCTGCAGCATCAGCTGTATTGGTATTTATCCCTCCGCACGGAAAGGCTATATTTATGAGCTCAGCAGTTCCACTGGCCCATAGAAATGGAAGAAATGTCACATGTGGCAATTTTCTGTGGGAGGTCAGCAATTGATGGAGGCTTAAGTTGTCTGCAAAAACTCTGTGCAATTTACAGCTAAGTCTTTTGTGACTCATGGGAGACTGTGGGCGTTGCGAGAGCGACGTCTGTACTTAATTGCTTCATTTCCACGTGTACTTGGCTCTCGGAGGTTTAATTAGAGTGTGTGATATGCACGAAACCTCGAAGAGAAACCTGAAAGACGTTCATAATAGACCAACCAGCAGGAGCTGAATAGTTTGAGATTTGCTGCATCATTAATTCCGGCGCTTCGAGTTTAACACAAGATGTCATGGATCAAGAGGAAAGTCTTCAAGATTTAGTTCTTAGGGATAAGATGTGTGCTGTGCCAGGTGTAGGTGCACAATTTAATTAAGTTTTCCTGTATAGAGGAATATAGAGGTATCTTCTGGAGTTGGAAAATGTAGGACCTCCCATGCTTAATGTAGTGTCATCTAAGAGATGGGTGGCATTATAATGGGTTAGGATTGAGGTCAACTGCGGTATGTTTATGGGATTATCAGGTTTCCCACACTCAGCCTTCCTAAGGGGGATGAGATCAGTTTCTGGAAGAAAATATTATGAATTTATGCCAGGAACTGGAATTAGGATGTAAAAAAACCTTCACTTTTATTGGTTGGGGGTCCTGTTGTTGAGACCCCCCCACCACTGAAAGGGAACCTGTCATCGAGAGCCCTTTTTCTGGCTCCCCCAGAGAATAGTGTGCACCTTGCCAAAGTGTTTTTATAACAAAACTGTGTTTTTTCGGTAAAAAGAAAAGTTAGATGAAAGTTTACCTTTCTTTCTGCATTGCAGTGTCCTGTGTCCCGTGGGAGTGGCCAGTGAGAAGCGCTTTCCCCCCCAACCCTCGGAAAACCGTTCCAACATGCATCTATTTCAAATATTTTAAAAACGCCAATATCCCTCCTTATTGAAATAGATACATGACAGAAAGGTTTCCTGACGGTGTGTGTGTGTGTGGGGGGGGGGGGGGGGGGGGGGACTGGCCTCTCTGTCCTCACTGGCCACTCCCATGGGACACTGCTCTCCAGGTAAACTTTCATCGAAGCATAATTGCCACATGCAGGGTGCGCCCGATTATAGAAGACCATACACCAGTCTTCGAAATTCTGGCTCTCTCTGCACATTAGTGAGGCAAACTGCACTGCTCCTGATCTGAGTTTCACATATGAGCCCCCATTCTTCTCATACTGTGCTCAGACCGGAGCCTACGAAATGATATGCCTTTCCAAGTATATCTGTAAGACCACCTTCGCATTGCCGTAGAGTGGGCGAGCATACAGCGCGACTCACCCTTTCCCTCTCCTTAAGGAGGCATTGCATGGTGCACGGTGTGTGCCGGGTATCATAGGAGTCTATTGCCTGAATATACGTCCCCACAATGTCCATGTGAAAGTGACCTAAGATCAGTCTTCATTAAGAGTTTGGGGCGGGGGGGGGGGGGGTCTAATACCCAAATACCTCACTTATCAGCTGATTCCTTCAGCAACTGGATCTCAATTGGCTGGAGCTACAAAAATAGCTCTGTACTCTCTGTAGTGGCTGGCCCAGGTAACTTCAGCTCAACTACAACTCATGTAACTATAAGCTGAACTTCAGTAACTCCATTTGGCCACTATACAGAGAATGGAGCTGTTCTTCCAGCTCTGCTTTCTATGTTGATTCTGACACCAGAGGCTTCCAGATTCAACTAATAGGTGGACTCATACTGTTCTGATTGAGGATAGGAATAAGATGGAAATAATTCCGGTTCTCAAAGTGCTCTCCATGATTGTGGCTTGAAGTTTTCAAGCTTCTGCACCAGGACCGACCTTCATATAGATGTACATACACAACCTTGGAGACACTTTATCACTCTGTATACATCTCCTACATCTCTTTCTATTCCACTCAAATTTATTTATCTGTATTCTTGAAAAGTAACCACATTTGTAATGTCCCGCTGGATGGGTAATTACTAAAGTTAGCTCCAGTTAGTCTCCTGGTTGGGAGTATGGCCAGCTTCCCCATGCTACCCTTTAGGTATCCTACCTCTTTAATTCCTGAGTTCCTCTGAGTTTTATCCTTTGCTGCTACTTACTACCAGAATGTAGTAATGCCACATGCAGTACCATATGCCTGGAGGCTTAATATGTGATCTTTTGATTATGCTGCAACATTTGTAATCTTTTTCGTAGAACCCAGACTTTTGATTGGTTTAAGCTCAGCATGCTTTTCAATTAATTCTGCAAAAGTTTATGAATTAGAGCCCATTCCAAGGCTTTGGGTCCGTCTGTCTTAAGTCAGTCTTTTACACGAACGTTGTGGGGACTGATTTTTCAGCTGCACAATTTGCTGCTGGATATCAGTCCTCATGGACTCCAATGGCGCCTGGCCACAGTATGGTGAGCGCATGTGTCACTGTACCATTGACGGGAAAAAGATAGAGCATGTTCTATATTTTCCCATACATACGGCCGGGCACCACGTCTCCCTATGGAGAGGGAAGGCTATCTCCAGTGCGTGTCTGTATGCTCGCCTGAGCTACGGCTTGGGCAAGCATAAGTTCTTGTGAAAGGGACCTTAGCTGCCTTTCTACTGCCTCCTTCAGAGGGATACCCCTCTGCTAAGCCTGTGTCTCCGTGTGCTAATACCACAGAGACTGCCACCTTGCTGCCCAAGAAGCAGAACCAATCCAAGCTCCAACTAGCCTAACCACTGGACTCCGGCTGAGGTACACTCCAGATTCCGGAACCACAACCCACCAGTCCTCCACCTAGTGTGGTCCCACCAGGAAGGGAAGTTTACTAGTTATTGTTAAAGATTTCTGTCTTCACGTGTGATCTCTGGCTGCTGCCACTAACACCATGGGCCTCCAGCTTCACCACTTGCCCAGGGATTTGTTACCACACAAACTGGGAGTGCCCCAGGGGAATCCCTCCCATTCTTCTTGCATCTACCCGCTGGTCCTGTCGGCTGTGGACAGGACCTGTTCTTGTGGACTGAGCTAACATGATACATCCTGGCACTAGGCCACACTACAGCCAGCCACTTCAGTCCCCGGGGATCCAGCTGGATACAGTCAGGTCCTGGTGCCGTAATGTTACACATCCAATTAAAGAATCCCACACATTTTTACAGCTGCTGCCCAATGTATACAAGTAAAATAGGGACCTAAATATCTTCCCCCAGACTTAGGTCCTAAAAAGATCTAGAAGGAGATGAGCTAAAATATATTGGATGTATAAATTTAGTTTATTGTAATTTTTAATGACATCAGCGCTCAATGAGGAGTTTAGAGACCATATAAAAGCACAAGTCCCCAGAGAAGAAAGAATTTACACAGGTCAATAAACTTCCCTGTAACTCCTTATATTTTTATAATTAAGCTCCTGTTGATCCAGTCTTAAAATTAGCTGCTAGTCTTATATTACTTTTTATATTGCGCACCTCTGCAACGACAGGAACTATGTTTAGGTTGTTGGACAAACGGTTTAGCTGTCGGTAAGTGCCCGCAGATAACTCTACGGCTAAGGGCTCATGCACACAACCGTCTTGGGGAAGCTTGCGTACATATGTCCCCGCACAACAATTTTCTTTGGAGAGGGGCGGGGTGAGACGCTCACCTCCTCCTCTCCCATGTGCCGACATATGGGTGGGCATAGGTTCATGTGCATGAGGCCTAACCCATGGTGATTTACATTAGCAGGTGGAGAGGTGATCAGTATCTGCTTAATGGGGTCCGACTACTGACATCCCCAGCATCCTGATGATTTCCAAGAATTCAGGAAAACCTTGTGGTGGCCGAGGTAGTGATAGAAAATAGAAAGCATACCTACCATGCTCCAGCTCTCGGTTCTCACATTGTTCTACTTCTAGTTTTTGGACATGCACTGGGTCTTAAGTACCGAGAGGTCACAGAACCCACTTTAGGAAATGAGAGGCCGCCTTGGACAATGGGATGTCACTTTGTTTGTTTTCCCATGTCAAAGAAGGCCGCATATTGGCCAAACTGGATCCCGTATCCCCCAAGAACTGTAAGTTGGAACTGGGTAAGTACTCTTTCTTTTTTTGCCACCACTGCTCCCATCTATAAGGATTTTTTCACAATTCCTGGAAAACCCCTTTAGTTTTCAGACTCAATAACAGATAGTATAACTGTATACAAAGTCAATCAAAGCTGACCTTCAGTAAATGATGCCAAATCCATGTCATGTGTGGGTGATCCATTGTTTAGCTTTATACTACGCTTCATGTTTAGTACCTTACCATAACATTACACAGCCGGGATAAACATTCCCACAACATGCCCTACACTTCCCCTCATGGAGTCTATGAGGTCAGCGCTCCCAGCTCTACTCGAGCACTTTATAACGTTTAGCATAGTGATTGACCAAACAAAGTTTGATCACTTCCTAACTTTTCAATGGAAAAAAAAGATTTTGGCAGTCAAATATCTCTTGAGATTCAACCCCTACAAAGCTGCAACTTATCAACGTACCAAACATGTGTCATACAGAACATAGTAGGGCTATTATTACATGGATTCTGCCTTCCCAGTCTATAGGGAATCATTGTTAAAGGCGGAGTATTTGTTTAACCCACTTGTTGCTGAGATTCCCTGATAGAAAAAGATACTCTGGTCACTACAACCACATAACTAATAGTAGGGAAAAGCAAACAAAAAACAAACACTTATTTTACAATTTAAAGTGATGTGGATGTTTCCAAACTTAATAAAATTTGGACCTTCTTTGGGCAAGAATTTTTTATTTTTCTAAATACGGTAAGCAGAAAAAAAACTTGAATAAATGTGATCTACTACTTGCACCACAAGCAATCAGCTGTAATTTTTGTAGGAACCTTGGAAGGGAGTGTTGAGGTTTCCTAAAGTGCCACCACCACTGGAAAAATTAAGCCTTACACATTTCTTAATCGGATGAATGGATTTTCAGTGTAGCTACTGTTGCCAAAAGAAGAGGATCCTTAGAGAGGTATTCCAGGTATTCTGGAAAACCCCATGGGTGTCAGACAAATCAATAGAAATTGTTCTGGTTCAGCTCTGGAATCACTTGTGGCGTAGAGGAAGTGATATCCCATGGTCCAAGAAGGCCACTCCTTGGTTCTAAGTGGGTCCCTTGGAAATTTTGGCTGGCGCAGGGCCACAAACTGAAGGAACTGGACTGATGTTGGACCTGTAGCAGGGTAGGTCTGATGTTTTTTTTTCTATTGCCACCCCTACCCCAGTCCCCACAGGGTTTTAAAGAATTCCTAAACGAATCCTTTAAAGGAAACCGCCATGATAAATCTACTATTAGACATGGATCTGATGGTAGATTCCTCCTACTTACCTCTGCCCTAATCTGTAATTTAATAATCCTAGAACCTAACTTGTTGTAAACTTTATTTTAGCAATATGTAAATTAACTGCAGAGGCTACTGGGGTGTGTACTAGCCTGGCCAGGCACTGGGAGCTAAGGCTAATCCACGCCCCTGTAGCCTTTAAAGTTAATTTACATAAAAGTAAAATGAAGTTTTTAACAAGTTAAGTTATGTTCCAGGATTATTAAATTACATATTAGGGCAGAGACAGCAGGAGGAATCTACCATCAGATCCACTTCTGATAGTAGGTTCCTCATGGTAGGTTTCCTTTAACAGAGGACCTTCTTTACTATTGAATAAAAGAGTAAATACCAAACTACCCCTTTAAGCTAAGTGGTTAATGGATGGAACGTGAGGGTAATTTTTTGATGCTGTGAATCAACATCGATAAGCTTTGAGGGTCCCTGGGTAGGCACAAATCATCTGTAATAATCTCCCCCAGTATAGTAAAACACTCCTCTCCGGGTCTACATTCCCCTGATACTATGTCTTATCTCATAACACCCACAGATGCACATTTTTATGTAGGATGATGTTTACCCGGTACAAGGTTATTATGGCTCATCGGTGTAAGTAAACACTTGTTATATTCCTTCTGCATCGGCTAGGGGGGGAATCATTTATATAATGTAGTTATAGTATTTCCGTCACCACCACAAGCTCTTAAAGGAGCAAAAATGCATCTAAAGAACAGCTGATACAATAGATACAGTATATATCCATGGCCCTTAGTTTAGGATTTACATATCTGGAGCATGTATCCACACAGATTCTTATCAGTTGTTAACATCAACTTTCACCTAAAATGGCCTACAAAAGGTTAGTGGCTCAGAAACTAGAAAAAAAGAGAGGCAGATTGATATACAGTCCCTACCACCCTTTTTACGGGGCCAAAACAAGCACCAAATGGTGTAATAAGTAAGTGCACACAACTTTAGGCGTTGTCCATGAATTTGTGGTGTATAATGCTTCCTCGGATGTCGCACCCTTCTGGTGTCTCACTAAGGCTGCATTCACACTGCCGTATGGGGGACATATATACAACCTAAATACGTACCCCATAGACAGCAATGGACGCACGGCACCCTAAGGGAGCGGCAAACAATCCTCTATGGAAAGGGGTGGGGATGAGCGTAAAGTTTAAAGTTGATTTTAGAAGGAAGGAGGCCATGGATAACAAATATAAGAAGATTACCTCAGTCACAATGCCTGGATCTATGGGTATGTGTCCCTGGTTTATCATGATGCATCTTGATAGTAGATTTTCTTTAATTGTCCAAATCACAGTTTTTTCACCGTTTTTCTACCCATAAAATTTAGCTCAAAATCTTTTACAATTCCCGAACGCTCCGTAGGGTGGTGGTGACTGCCGCGCGTCATGCGGCAGTCACCGCCCCTAACCATGCCCCAACCCCACCCCCTCATGAATACATCGGACAGCTTTGCAAGCGGTCAGACGATTACATTGTACTCTGCCACAGTGTTAGATAGAGTTATCGGAGGTTTCCGGTAACACTATCCTTTTAACACTGCAACGTTTGTTCAAGCACCGAGTACCGAAATTTTGGGTTACAGGTCCTCTTTAACTATATAAATTTTGTATCTCCTTAAATATACTGAAGAAAAGAATGAAGAGGAGGGGTCAAGTGGACCGTACAGTAAAAACCATAAAAACAAAGCTAGAAAATGGTGCAATAATTCTTTTAATGTGAATTCCACTGCTTTTGGATTTTTTTAAATTTTCCCAGTACATGGCACAGAATACTAAAATACTGACACTAAGAATTACAATTTATCAGATAACAACTATATAGATATATATAAATATATATATATATATATATATATATATATATATATACATATATGTAAATAGAAAGCTTAAAATAATAATTCCTTTATTTGTATAGTGCACAAAGAGCTTGTCATATTGGTCCCTGTCCCCATTGGGGCTCACAACCTAATCAACCTACCAGTATCTTTTTGGAGTGTGGGAGGAAACCCACACAAACACAAACAAAGAGAACATACAAACTCTTTGCAGATGTTGACCCAGGGGACTTGAACCCAAGTCTCCAGTGCTGCAAGGCTGTAATGCTAACCACTAAGCCACTGTGCTGCCTTATGGCTTTTGCAGGAAGTGCAAAACAGAAAAACCCAAAGAACTTGAAAGGGGTTGCATCCTGAAGGGGTTAATCTGGTAATTGACAACAATCTTGCCTAACTTAGATTTTGGATGTTGGGATTCTCATTATGAAGACATATTTATAAGTTTTCTGTGTAGCCATGAGGAGCCGTCATGTTACCGCCACAGCTGGAGCTGTGGATAATATTCTTTGTCTGTGACCACCCATAGTTTTCGCACCCTCTAATATGTCCTTTAGTAACTTTCAAGCCAATGATTAGTCATGTAAATAGTAAATTACCGTTTGTCACCCCGGATTCTTTGTGTCATCCAGCTTGTAGATGTTAATTACATGGGCATCTTTCATTAGAGGGTTTTATGCCGTGCCAGAGGAATGTGATTTACTTAATGCCAACTTCAGCATGAGCAGCTTCATTAGTATTCTGTCAGTGTGATAAATACAAGCTGGCCACTCCACAGTATCTACACAAATACTTGTCTTACATCAAGGTCAAAATTCACAGCGGCCTGTATTCAACCAGAGAACTATGGATCCCCGAATGTGTGAACAAGACTGAGCGACAGGGACTACGGTGCCAACTAGAGATGAGCGAACACTAAAATGCTCGGGTACTCGTTATTCGAGACGAACTTTTCCCGATGCTCGAGTGCTCGTATCGAATAACGAACCCCATTGAAGTCAATGGGAGACTCGAGCATTTTTCAAGGGGACCAAGGCTCTGCACAGGGAAGCTTGGCCAAACACCTGGGAACCTCAGAAAAGGATGGAAACACCACGGAAATGGACAGGAAACAGCAGGGGCAGCATGCATGGATGCCTCTGAGGCTGTATAATCGCAACATTATGCCAAAATTATGGGCAACAGCATGGCCATGACAGAGTGACAGAATGAAGCTAGATAGCATCTAAAACATCCAATAATTGACCCTGACACTATAGGGGACGGCATGCAGAGGCAGCGGCAGCAGGCTAGAGAGTGTCATGGCGACATACCCTAAATGGACTCAGGCTTCAAACCAATGGGTGGCAGAGAGGAACCAAAGGAGGTGAGCAAGAAGCGCTCAAATAATATCGGTACATGATAAAAGTTTGCCAGTATATTTTGTGGATTACACAGCAGGGTGGCGACAAAGTTAACATGGAAGCCATGAAAACAACCCAAAATTCTGCCTGACACAGCTCGTTTGATAAGGGGACCATGTATGGAGGCAGTGAACTAGTAGTAGATTAAAGGTGCTGCAGTTAAAACTATGTTAGTTGGATCTTGGCATGGAGCTGGCGCTCCGCTGCCAGGCGAGCTTTCGCCAATCCAAGCCCCTGTCTATAGGCTACTCCCCAAACAGCACTTCTAAGAACCTTTTGTATAAGATCAAGTGTAGTAGCGTTCTTATAAGTTTAGGATATGGCGGGTGAGGGGAATGTAAACAGCTGCGCAAGAAGCGCTGAAATAATATCGGTAAATGATAAAAGTTTGCCAGTATTTTTTGTGGATTACACAGCAGGGTGGCGACAAAGTTAACAAGTTTGTTGTGGAAGCCATGAAAACAACCCAAAATTCTGCCTGACACAGCTCGTTTGATAAGGGGACCATGTATGCTTACAGTTCATGCCAGTCGCTGCACTGGCTGCCAGTCTCCTTTCGAATACAGTTTAAAATAATAATAACCCTCATCCATAAAGCTCTGTATAATGCTGCACCCCCCTACCTCTCCTCTCTTATCTCAGTCTATCGCCCAACCCGTGCTCTTAGATCCGCCAGTGATCTTAGATTAACCTCTACCCTAGTGCGGACCTCCCACTCGCGTCTCCAAGACTTCTCTAGAGCTGCACCAATTCTATGGAATGCTCTGCCCCGGACTATCAGACTAATACCTAACCTCCAAAGTTTCAAACGTGGTCTTAAAACCCATTTCTTTAGGCAAGCCTATAACACTCATTAACTGCATGAAGTTTTAACTCTTCTACTAACCCGTCCTGTGTCGTCCTCCCATCTGTTATCCAGCAACCAACAGGCACCAGACTTCTCTGCAGTCCCATTCACCCTGGACCTGGTATATAAGATGACGGCTGAGTGGTTCAAGCGACAGCAATTCCATTTATTATATTTTGTTCTATTCCCTAAGAAGAATGGCTTGACCATTAAATATTCTTTTACCTCGTGTTACCCCATCATCTTCATAAACCCTAAGCTCTGGCGAGCAGGGACCTCACTCCTGTTGTTCCATACAAATGTTGTGCTCTGTTACATTACATTTGTATTTGTTTCCTATGATTTGTAAAGCGCTACAGAATATGATGACACTATATAAATAAAGATTATTATTATTATTATTATGGAGGCAGTGAACTAGTAGTAGATTAAAGGTGCTGCAGTTAAAACTATGTTAGTTGGATCTTGGGATGGAGCTGGCGCTCTGCAGCCAGGCGAGCTTTCGCCAATCCAAGCCCCTGTCTCTAGGCTACTCCCCAAACAGCACTTCTAAGAACCTTTTGTATAAGATCAAGTGTAGTAGCGTTCTTATAAGTTTGGGATATGGCGGGTGAGGGGAATGTAAACAGCTGCGCAAGAAGCGCTGAAATAATATCGGTTAATCATAAAAGTTTGCCAGTATATTTTGTGGATAACACAGCAGGGTGGCGACAAAGTTAACAACTTTGATGTGGAATCCATGAAAACAACCCAAATTTCTGCCTGACACACCTCGTTTGATAAGGGGAGGATGTATGGAGGCAGCTATATGGACGACTTTTGGAGGTAGCAATGGAGACAACGTGTGGAGGCTGCTATGGAGACAATTTAATTTGGATAGTGCCTGTATGTGGCAGTCCCAAAAAGTTTTCAAACCAGAGGAGCAGGTAGGTGTCCCTCCAGAAAAATGGAATAGATTGAGTGCATGTATGTGGCAGTCCCAAAAAGTTTTCAAACCAGAGGAGCAGGTAGGTGGCCCTCCAGAAAAATGGAATAGATTGAGTGCCTGTATGTGGCAGTCCCAAAAAGTTTTCAAACCAGAGGAGCAGGTAGGTGTCCCTCCAGAAAAATGGAATAGATTGAGTGCCTGTATGTGGCAGTCCCAAAAATTTTTTAAAACAGAGGACCGGGTAGGTGGCCCTCCAGAAAAATGGAATAGATTGAGTGCCTGTATGTGGCACTCACAAAAATTGTTTCAAACAGAGGACCGGGTAGGTGGCCCTCCAGAAAAATTAAATGCATAAAGTACTATAGCAAGAGCCAGTGGGCCCTGTCAAAAAATAGCCAGTTTCCTCTGCTTTACTGTACAAAGAGGAGGAGAAGGAGGAAAATGAGGAGGAGGAGGAGTGGATCAATTATTCAGGTTGAGCTTCCTTCACCTGGTGGAGATTGGAAATTCTGAGAAATCCAGCCTTTATTCATTTTAATAAGCGTCAGCCTGTCAGCGCTGTCAGTCGACAGGCGTGTACGCTTATCTGTGATGATGCCACCAGCTGCACTGAAAACCCGCTCGGACAAGACGCTAGCGGCAGGGCAGGCAAGAACCTCCAAGGCGTACAGCGCCAGTTCGTGCCACATGTCCAGCTTTGAAACCCAGTAGTTGTAGGGAGCTGTGTGATCATTTAGGACGATGGTATGGTCAGCTACGTACTCCCTCACCATCTTTCTGTAAAGATCAGCCCTACTCTGCCGAGACTGGGGACAGGTGACAGTGTCTTGCTGGGGTGACATAAAGCTGGCAAAAGCCTTGTAAAGCGTACCCTTGCCAGTGCTGGACAAGCTGCCTGCTCGCCTACTCTCCCTCGCTACTTGTCCCGCAGAACTACGCACTCTGCCGCTAGCGCTGTCAGAAGGGAAATACTGTTTCAGCTTGTGCACCAGGGCCTGCTGGTATTCATGCATTCTCACACTCCTTTCCTCTGCAGGGATGAGAGTGGAAAGATTTTGCTTGTACCGTGGGTCCAGGAGAGTGAACACCCAGTAATCGGTGCTGGAATAAATTCTTTGAACGCGAGGGTCACGGGATAGGCAGCCTAGCATGAAATCTGCCATATGCGCCAGAGTACCAACGCGTAAGAATTCACTCCCCTCACTGGCCTGACTGTCCATTTCCTCCTCCTCCAACTTCTCCAACTCCTCTTCTTCTGCCCATACACGCTGAACAGTGAAGGACTCAACAATGGTCCCCTCTTGTGTCTCGCCAACATTCTCCTCCTCTTCCTCCTCATCCTCCTCCACCTCCACCTCCTCCGATATGCGCTGAGAAACAGACCTGAGGGTGCTTTGGCTATCAACAAGGGAATCTTCTTCCCCCGTCTCTTGTGACGAGCGCAAAGCTTCCGACTTCATGCTGATCAGAGAGTTTTTCAACAGGCCAAGCAGCGGGATGGTGAGGCTGATGATGGCGGCATCGCCACTGACCATCTGTGTTGACTCCTCAAAGTTACTCAGCACCTGACAGATATCAGACATCCACGTCCACTCCTCATTGTAGACTTGAGGAAGCTGACTGACCTGACTACCACTTCTGGTGGAAGTTGACATCTGGCAGTCTACAATCGCTCTGCGCTGCTGGTAAACTCTGGATAACATGGTCAGTGTTGAATTCCACCTCGTGGGCACGTCGCACAACAGTCGGTGAGCGGGCAGTTGGAGGCGGCGCTGCGCTGCCCTGAGAGTGGCAACATCTGGGCTGGACTTCCTGAAATGCGCACAGATGCGGCGCACCTTCGTGAGCAAATCAGACAGATTGGGGTATGTCTTGAGGAAACGCTGAACTATCAGATTTAACACATGGGCCAGGCATGGCACATGTGTCAGTCTGCCGAGTTGCAGAGCCGCCACCAGGTTACGGCCGTTGTCACACACAACCATGCCTGGCTTCAGGTTCAGCGGTGCCAGCCACAGATCAGTCTGCGCCGTGATGCCCTGTAATAGCTCTTGGGCGGTGTGCCTTTTGTCGCCTAGGCTCAGCAGTTTGAGCACCGCCTGCTGTCGCTTAGCGACGGCACTGCTGCTGTGCCTAGAGCTACCGACTGATGGCGCCGTGCCCACGGATGGTAGTTCGGAGGAGGAGGTGGAGGAGGGGTGGGAGGAGGAGGAGGCATAGTAGGCCTGAAACACCTGGACCGAGGTAGGCCCCGCAATCCTCGGCGTCGGCAGTATATGACCAGCCCCAGGGTCAGACTCGGTCCCAGCCTCCACCAAGTTAACCCAATGTGCCGTCAGCGATATATAGTGGCCCTGCCCGGCAGCACTCGTCCATGTGTCCGTGGTCAGGTGGACCTTGTCAGAAACGGCGTTGGTCAGGGCACGGGTGATGTTGTCTGACACATGCTGGTGCAGGGCTGGGACGGCACATCGGGAAAAGTAGTGGCGGCTGGGGACCGAATACCGAGGGGCGGCCGCCGCCATGAGGTTGCGAAAGGCCTCGGTCTCTAGTAGCCTATAGGGCAGCATCTCCAGGCTAAGCAATCTGGAGATGTGCACATTAAGGGCTTGGGCGTGCGGGTGGGTTGCACTATATTTGCGTTTCCGCTCCAGCGTCTGGGGTATGGAGAGCTGAACGCTGGTGGATGCTGTGGAGGATCGTGGAGGCGACGATGGGGTTTTTGTGGCAGGGTCCTGGGCAGGGGGCTGACTATCAGCTGACACAGGGGAAGGAGCAGTGGTGTGCACGGCCGGAGGTGAACGGGCTTGTTGCCACTGAGTGGGGTGTTTAGCATTCATATGCCTGCGCATACTGGTGGTAGTTAAGCTAGTAGTGGTGGAACCCCTGCTGAGCCTGGTTTGGCAAATGTTGCACACCACAGTCCGTCGGTCATCCGGTGTTTCCTTAAAGAACCTCCAGACTTCTGAAGATCTAGCCCTCGCCGCAAGAGCCCTCACCACGGGAGCTTCACTAGTTGACACATTTGGCGCTGATGCACCAGCTCTGGCCCTGCCTCTCCGTCTGGCCCCACCACTGCCTCTTCCAACCTGTTCTGGTCGAGGACTCTCCTCCGTCTCAGAAGCACTGTGTTCACCCGGCCTCTCAACCCAGCTTGGGTCTGTCACCTCATCATCCTCCGATCCCTCAGTCTGCTCCCCCCTCGGACTTCCTGCCCTGACAACAACTTCCCCACTGTCTGACAACCGTGTCTCCTCATCGTCGGACACCTCTTTACACACTTCCACTACGTCAAGAAGGTCATCATCACCCACAGACTGTGACTGGTGGAAAACCTGGGCATCGGAAAATTGCTCAGCAGCAACCGGACAAGTGGTTTGTGACTGTGGGAAGGGTCCAGAAAACAGTTCCTCAGAGTATGCCGGTTCAAATGCCAAATTTTCCTGGGAGGGGGCAGACTGGGGGGGAGGAGGCTGAGGTGCAGGAGCTGGAGGAGTGGCGATTTCGGTGACATGGGTGGACTGCGTGGAAGACTGACTGGTGGACAAATTGCTCGAAGCATTGTCAGCAATCCACGACATCACCTGTTCGCACTGTTCTGGCCTCAACAGTGCTCTACCACGAGTCCCAGTAACTTCAGACATGAACCTAGGGAGTGTAGCTCTGCGGCGTTCCCCTGCTCCCTCATAAGCAGGTGGTGTCTCACCCCGCCCAGGACCACGGCCTCTGACCCCTGCAGTAGTTGGACGCCCACGTCCCCGCCCTCGTCCTCTACCCCTAGCCCTCGGGTTAAACATTTTTAAAATGAGAGTTATAACTTTAATTTTTTTTTAACTTTTTTTTGTGTTTTTTGTTTTTTTTTGTGTTTTTTGTTTTTTTTTGTTTTTTTTGTTTTTTTTGTGTTTTTGAGTTTTTAAAACCAAACGATGCTATCCTATTGCTATGGCTATTTTCTAGCCAAGTATGAAAGCACACTACTATGCCAGATGAGATGACACAGAGTTATTAAACAAAATAAACGTAAAATAAAAAAGGACAAATGGCAGACTGTGCCTAATTGAAATCCAACCCCTACTAAATTTTCCCACTTCGGTCTTTGCTATGGATATGTGCGTCACTAAGCGCAAAACACAGCGGTCGCAAGTCTCACTACAAATTGCTCAGAATTGGCTAGTACATGCACTGCAGCAAGTACAGCCACCAGCAGATCAACCAGAAATCAAATATATAGAACGCTACTGTAGGCGTAAGTAAGCTGTTTGGATTCTCCTATGGCTATTTTCTAGCCAAGTATCAAAGCACACTACTATGCCAGATGAGATGACACTGAGTTAGTGCCTAATTGAAATCCAACCCCTACTAAATTTTCCCACTTCGGTCTTTGCTATGGATATGTGCGTCACTAAGCGCAGAACACAGCGGTCGCAAGTCTCACTACAAATTGCTCAGAATTGCCTAGTACATGCACTGCAGCAAGTACAGCCACCAGCAGATCAACCAGAAATCAAATATATAGAACGCTACTGTAGGCGTAAGTAAGCTGTTTGGATTCTCCTATGGCTATTTTCTAGCCAAGTATCAAAGCACACTACTATGCCAGATGAGATGACACTGAGTTAGTGCCTAATTGAAATCCAACCCCTACTAAATTTTCCCACTTCGGTCTTTGCTATGGATATGTGCGTCACTAAGCGCAGAACACAGCGGTCGCAAGTCTCACTACAAATTGCTCAGAATTGCCTAGTACATGCACTGCAGCAAGTACAGCCACCAGCAGATCAACCAGAAATCAAATATATAGAACGCTACTGTAGGCGTAAGTAAGCTGTTTGGATTCTCCTATGGCTATTTTCTAGCCAAGTATCAAAGCACACTACTATGCCAGATGAGATGACACTGAGTTATTAAACAAAATAAACGTAAAAAAAAAAGTTAATGGCAGACTGTGCCTAATTGAAATCAAACCCCTACTAAATTTTCCCACTTTGGTGTTTGAGGTGGATATGTGTGCCACTAAGAGCTAAACACAACGGTAGCAAGTCCCCCTGCTAATTCCTCACAAAGTGGTACTAGATGCAAATAAAAAAAAAAAAGTAGAACGTTATTGTAGCCCTAAGAAGGGCTGTTGGGTTCTTGGAGAATCACTCCTGCCTAACAGTAAGCTAATAGAACACCCTAACGCTTTCCCTGACCAGCAGCAGCTCTCTCCCTAGCGGCATCCAGACACAGAATGATCCGAGCAGCGCGGGCAGCGGCTAGCCTATCCCAGGGTCACCTGATCTGGCCAGCCAACCACTGCTATCGACGTGTAAGGGTACCACGTCATGCTGGGTGGAGTGCAGAGTCTCCTGGCTTGTGATTGGCTCTGTTTCTGGCCGCCAAAAAGCAAAACGGCGGGAGCTGCCATTTTCTCGAGCGGGCGAAGTATTCGTCCGAGCAACGAGCAGTTTCGAGTACGCTAATGCTCGACCGAGCATCAAGCTCGGACGAGCATGTTCGCTCATCTCTAGTGCCAACTTCTGCCGGTAAATAACAGAAGGGAGGACCAGGGCAGGAAGAAGCGGACATTGATGTTTCCAGGTATCTATGGATGGATAACAAAATAATTCTCTAATTTACTGTTATTAACAAAAATGCAGCATTTCACAGAAATAAGTCCAACCTGTCTCTATCAGTCCTGGTGTACACAATTTTAGTTGCCCCTAGACACGACCCTGTAACTTCTCACTTAGGGTCTGTCTGCCATTTTGGATTTCTGTGTGAGATTGTGCAGATGTGATTTCTGTCTGTCACTGCTATGTGGCTGTAGCCCCGCCCCCTGCACGGAGCTCAGAGACTCTCACTGACCACTTCCTATCAGCACATGGTGAGCAGAACGAGAGAGGCGGCAAACTACAAGCTACAAGGAGATAAGTGATCCAGGGGAAGGGGGAGGCAGGCACAGATCTGTGAGATGTAGCAGAGCTCACAGTGTAACTGTGTAAAAGTCTGTCAGCCTCTGTGTAATCTCATGCATCTCATCTTTCTATGTGTCAGTGTGTTAGTACAATGTCAGAAGCCAGATGAAAGTGTATATACACCTGTACCCTGATAATCTAACCACATTGTCACCCCCCAGAACTAGATGGGTCATGCAGTGTCTGCTAAGAGAAGCCCCGCCCACACCCTGGGAGTTTGCACTGAGAAGCCGAGAGAGTGATAGGAGGTAAAACAACAATAAAACTGACTAAAATTGTAAAGAAAGGGGTTAAAATTATCTTTATTGTGTTAACATCATTAGGGGATTGAAATGTGAGCATTTTCTACAGCTGGGAAAAACCCTTTAAATTGACCCAGTATGCCAAAGCTTTATAGAGAGCCCAATTATTTTATTCGGAATTGTGTAACACTTCACTTCACCTGTGGAATAAGAAAATTAGGCAGTATTAGAAAATTGAACTGGTGCCTGCAAAAAGTACAGCTATTACTTCAAACTACATACAGTGGATATTAAAAGTATTCAGATCCCTTTACATTTTTACTCTTTGTTTCATTGCAGCCATTTTTTAAGATCAAAAGAGTTGTTGTTTTTGCACATTAATGTACACTCTGCTCCCTATCTTGACAAAAAAAAAGAAAAACTAAAATATCCCATGGTCATATGTATTCAGAACCGTTGCTGTGACACTCATATTTAACTCATATGCTGCCCATTTCCTTCTGATCCTCCTTGAGATGGTTCTACTCCTTCATTGGACCCCAGCTGTGTATAATTAAACTGACTGGACTTGATTAGAAAAGACACACACCCTTCTATATAAGCCCTCACAGCTCACAGTGCATGTCAGAACACTTGCGAATCATGAGGTCGAAGGAACTTCCCAAGGAGCTCAGAGATAGGACTGTAGCAAGGCATAGATCTGGCCAAGGTTCTAAAAGAATTTCTCTATAATCTCTCTATAATACTTAAATTGAAAAAATTTTGGACGACCTCAATTGACCTGGCTGCCTAGTAAAACTCAGCAAACGTGGGAGAAGAAACCTTGTGAAAAAGGTAAAGAAGAACCCCAAGATCACTGTGGCTGAGCTCCAAAGATGCAGTAGGGGGATGGGAGGAAGTGCCACAAAGTCACCTATAACTGCAGCCTCCACTAGTCTGGGCTTTATGGCGAGTGTGCTGACGGAAGCCTCTCCTCCGTGCATAAAAACTGCATACAGTTTGTGAAACAACACATAAAGGACTCCCAGACTATGAGAAATAATATTCTTTTTCTGGTCTGATGAGACGAAGATGGAACTTTTTAGTGTTACTTCTAAGTGGTATGGGAGGAGAAAACATGGAAATGTCTTCCACCAACGTTCACCATCCAACCTTAGGGAACAGGAGAGGATCTGCAAGGAAGAGGCAGAGGATCCCCAAATCCAGGGGTGAGAAACTTGTTGCATCTTCCTAAGAAGACCCCTGGCTGTACTAGCTCCAAAGCTGCTTCTACTCAACACTGAGCAAAGGGGCTGAATACTTATGACCTTGTGATATTTCAGTTTTTCTTGTTTAATAAATTAGCGACAACTATATAAATTTATGTTTTTTTCTGTCACGATGGGGGCAGAGTTTTTTTTTTTTTTTTACCAATTGGCTGCAATGAAATAATGAGTGAAAAATGTAAAGGGATCTAAATACTTGCTGCACCCACAGCAGGTGAGACATGCTGTGATCAGAATATAATTTTGGTAACTATTTCAGAATGATTGCACAAAACATTCTTCTCCTAATTCTATGTCTCCATTTTTGGTGATACATAATTTTTAGCTTATTTTATGAAATAAAATATGGACACAAATTGCACACATAGGGATGTAATAAAACTGTCTCTTCCAAGTCATCATCATTCTTACTGATGGTTTCCATGTAATGTTATAGACAACCCTGCTCTATGATTTGTGTAGTTGGGATAATGATAATGAAGTTAACTGTTCTTATAGGGAAAACCCTTTTTGAAGGCATTGGCCCACATTCATCAAATGTGGAGTAATGTCTTGTCCAAATCTATTTTGCAATACACTTGTACCAAGTTTGTGAATTGCAACTTGAGGATAGGGGATGATGAGATAATTGGTTAGGGTCCTGCCTCTCCATTCATTAGTATGAGACTGCCAGAGGTACCTGAATGCTGTGCTCAGCAATTTTCGACCCTCCCGACACCTTGGCGTTGTTTTTCATTTCCGTGGTTCAGTGATTTCCATGGATGCCTCACAAAGCCATTGATCTCTATGCATGTTTTCACATTGGCTTGTATTTTCACTGATCCGTTGCCTGTGGAAAAAATAGTTATGTCCTATTTTTTTCACTGATGCGCATCACGGAAGGCAATAGAAGTCTATGGGTCTGCAAATAAAACGGGTGGAACATCCGTTTTTTTTCACTGATGAGGCTGAAAAACCAGTTGTAATGTTAAATGTTAAACTTTCAGGTTTTTTTGCGAACATGGAGACAAAACAGAACGGATGTGCAACCGAAGCTGAACATCAACGCCAATGTGAAAGAGTCCTTAGACACATGCGCGGCCTGCCGCTACACCTATTAGTTATGATGGGCCCCCCATTCTTGTGATGAGTGGGGATCCCTGCAGTCAAACACTCACCAATAACCTTGTTATCCCCTAACCTTCCATTATATGAACCCCATAGCTGTTGGATACCATGGGGCTACCTAGAAGTTGAACCCTATACTAAGTTCTTCTTAGCCACTGGCCAGGGGCGTAACTTTAGGCGGTGCAGAGGGTGCGGCTGCAACCGGGCCCAAGAGACTTAGGGGGCCCTTATGGTGTCACTTTCCCATATGAAAAGACTAGTACTATAAACCATACATTATAGTCGAGGGGCCTGGTACAGACTTTGCCCTGGGGCCCACCAGCTTCTAGTTACACCACTGCCACTGGCCACAGTTATGAGTCTTGGAAGTTTGTGAAGTGTATGGGAAGAGAAATTCGGAGAATATACTATGCGGGGCAGTCTCCATTCACATTCCATACATGCTGTACCTACAGGCTTACATTCCAATACTATGTGCGAGAGGTCACTATGAAGAATTTTTCGCCTTGTTTATAGCAATAATTTATTGACCTGCTCAATGCTATCTGGAATATGCGGCGGCTAGCACATCCTTACTCCTCAAAGTTTTCACTGTAGTTTCTTTGTTAGTTATCACTGTGATACCTACATTTACATTCACATTTGATTACTATCTTTAATGGTAATATCCTCTTTAACCCAGAACAGTGGCTACTAAATGTAGACCTAAGGATAGATCACAATAGTGTAATCCTAGAGAATCCCTTCAAGTTGTAGGCAGCTTATAGAGAACCTTTCATCTCCTCCAGAAACTCCAACTCATGGCCTCTTTTAATAGATGCTACTCTACTGATAATTGGCATGGTTTCTCATTACCATTCCCAAGTAATCAATTTATTGTATCGCTTTAGGATCCCTACTGTCAGATGGGCGAGGCCATTACAGGACCACCCATCTCACATAGAGAGTCTAATTAGCATATTGACTACTAAAATTATCCTGATACTATGCTTATTAGAATTTCTGTTGTCAGATGGGTGGTCCTGGTATGGATCAGAAAAACTGGCTCCGCCCATCTGACAGTGGAGATATTGCTGACAAAGCAGAACATACTGACACTAAGGAACGGTGGAGGCTATAGGAATGATTCCAGCCTCACGAGAATCAGTGGAATAATACCTATTAAAGAATAAAGATAAAAAACGGAGACAACGGAGGGCGGTGCCTCGGGTGATATCGTAAGGCAATTAGTAAATGTAAAGAAAGTCCCAAATTGGGTGCTCACCATTAGCCACCTTGGCTAGTATGCATCGAGCCCTAAAACAGGGTAGCAAGGGTATGGACGCGGTCACGGTCTGCTGCTCCTCTAGCCCAAAAACGAAGACGGCAATTCCAAGAAGTGAAGTCGGCAGTATACAATATATAAAGCTGGGTTGGCTAGATTCTACGGGCGCTGACCACCGACTGAGAGTATCAGCGAATGTATCAGTGGTTACAACTCCAGATTGGTAGAAATAATTTATTGATAAAACCAGAATGGTAAAACAAACGTACAGGAATGTATAGTATATCCTCCTAACGCGTTTCGGTTCAGACGACCCTTTCTCAAAGATAGGATTCCTACAGATAGGATACTACAGGGGGCAGGCTGGGCTGGCTGTATACTACAGGGGGCAGGCTGGCTGTATACTACGGGGGGCAGGCTAGGCTGGCTGTATACTACAGGGGGCAGGCTGGCTGTATACTACAGGGGGCAGGCTGGCTGTAAACTACAGGGGGCAGAATGGCTGTATACTACAGGAGGCAGGCTGGCTGTATACTACAGGGGGCAGGCTGGATGTATACTACAGGGGGCAGAGTGGCTGTATACTACAGGAGGCAGGCTGGGCTGGCTGTATACTACAGGGGACATGCTGGCTGTATACTACAGGGGGGAGGCTGGCTGTATACTACTGGGGGCTGGCTATATACTACTGGGGACTTGCTGGCCATATACTGGGGAAGGGCTGTGACCAATGCATTTCCCACCCTCGGCTAATACTTAAGTCAATAGGTTTTTCCATTTTTTTTTTTAAATTAGGGGCCTCTGCTTATACTCGGGTTGGCTTATACTCGAGTATATACGGTAGACGTCTCCATGATTCCATATAGGTGAACACTGTTTTTTATTATTTAGAGGTCACTAGAGGTGAAATGGGTATGTTTAAAATTTTTATATCCGTATTCATTTATTTTTTTTCTTGACAGTTTTTAATCAATCATTATGTTATATCGTGCTCTACCATATCACAGCCCTCGCACTGTCATAAAACCTTATCTATATTTCCTAAGAAAAAAGATTAAAGAGAACCGTCATGCAAAATAACCCCCCTAAACAAAATATATTTTCATAAACTGCCATCAGAGAGCATTGCCTCTATCCCTTCATTGTGCCGCTACATGCCTGTAAACCTAAGCAATGAGGTCCTAAAGCTGTATGCAAATGACCTGTGAAATGTCCAATGAAGCATTAGCATATTCAAGCTGTCCACTCTATTCATGAGTGGGAGGCACAGCCACACCCCCAGTGCATGACTGACAGCCTGTATAATGATGTGAGGCTGTATAATGATGTGCTTCCTGCTGCTGGTGGCCACGCCCCCTGCAGCCTGTGTGTGCATGTGTGTGTGTATAGGAGAGATACAACAGCTCCAGGCAGCCATGTTACAGCAGAACATGTCAGATTCATGTGTAGCTGATGTCTGTGTCTCTCACCTGTGTATTAGGACCATGCAGCATGTCAGCAGAAACAGCGCACACACACTAGCCATGCTTTACTATACATTACACACAGACATGAGCAGGGGGAGGAGAGGGGAGGGGTAACAGGGGTGACATCACTGCCTCTGACCATGTGATCAGCCTCATTTACATGATAAAGAATAGATGATTTTACAATGAATAATGTATGAAATAACTAGATAAAGGCTGGGATGAGATCCTTGTGAGCTGCTCCAACAGGAAGTAGTGACAGGACTAGTGGCACAGACCTGATGACAGGTGTCCTTTAAAGTTCCAAGTAAAAGCAGTAAATATTTATCATCTAATAATCCTGTATGCATTCTATATTCTATATCATAAAAACAAATGGATACATAATTATTATCCGAAGATATCTAATAGCTTTATATGGCATATAAACAATGGATTCATGAAAAAGTCTATTACATGTATATTACAGGATTAACTATGGGATTATTTCACAGGTAATAAAATATCTAATAATCTCCTGCTGTAAAGACTAACATTACTAGGAGATGTGAAATACTACACTTATTTTGGTCTTAAAGGGGACCTCTCATTACTTCCAAAAGCTCCACCTCTGTGCAACCTTTAATAGGTGATGCTCCATTTATTCTGATGCAATCAAAATAATTTATCTACCCCCCGCTATTTCTGAGCAACGTGTTGTTAAAGGTTTTAACCATACAGAAGTACAGACAACGTAAAGCATTGGCCCTGAAAATCTGTGTAATTTACTTTGTGTAAATTGTTAGTAGCAGGACTGCCGGTTTGCAGCTCCTGCAAGTGCTCTGGGCGGGTCTTTAAGTCTGAAGGGCTTCCTGCTCTTTGTAAAAATCTTTTTCACAACCCCTTCCCTCTGCTATGAATGACTGCTGTAAGTGTCCAACCAAAATCCTAATATGGTTTATACTCTTAGCAGAGGGGAGGGGCTGTGGAGCATCACAGTCCAGAGAGCAGAAAGCTCTTCAGGCTGAAAGACCTGCCCAGAGACCTTGCAAGAGCTGCAGAGCTGGATTATAACTTCACTTTTCACAGTCCTCTCACAGACAACATACACTAATGTAAGGTTGCACAGATCTCCAGGGCCAATACCTAGTATGGTCAAATCTGCCGACAGATTTCCTTTAATTTCAATGCCTGGTATGCTAATTAGTCTCTCTAATGTGAGAGGTGCTTGACTATTTGCTCCTCCCCAGGTCCACCCAATTGGCAATAGAGGGCATATTAGCATATTGGATGAAGAATGGCACTGATATAATGGGAACTGTTTGGGCTACAAACAAAGGGAATGGAGCATATTTACTAAGGGTCCACGGACCGCATTTCCGTCGGGTTTACGGACTTTATCTGTTTTGCACTGCATTCACCTGGGGTTTTTGGCGCACGTGGCAACTTTCATGCAACACAAATCGGGGGCGTGGCCGTCGGACAACCCAACTGATTCAGACTATGCGCGGGATTTAACATTCAAAATTGTGTCGCAAGCCATGCACTTACATACACCGGGAAGAAGAAGGTGAACTCCGGCGGACCTCAGCGGGGAAGTGACACATGCAGGATATCGGGCACACGATCTTAGTGAATCGCGGCAGCTCCAAATCTTCGTCGGACAACGCACCTCGGGGATCGCGACGGGACGGGTAAGTAAATGTGCCTTAATGTGTCATGAGTATTTGGTCCAACAAAACACCACCAGATGGTTATCCAGAATGGTTACCGGATCACAAAGATGTCCTTCTATATTCTGGGAGATTCAGAAATTTGAAGACTGTATTCAAATGAACTGCAAGAGACAGGGGGTCAGTGAAGTGTCCTGTACAGTACTGTCTGAATATAAAATGCATAGCTAAGATATGTATATGAGACTAAGTTGGTTATTTCAAAGAAATTTGGGATGGCCCAGACCTGAGGTTAAAACTCTATTCAGCAACACAACAGCCATTGCTGAATCCTCTATATCCACATCCCTTAAACAACATCTAAATACTATCCAATCAAATTACTTTATAGAGTTTCCAAATAATACTCTGTTAATTTAACTACATAATCCTGCAATCCAATTCCCAAACATTCCCACCTCAAGTCCCAGTTCTGGTTTCTCAGTCTGTTACTCCATAAAACTGGTCAAGCATGGTAGAACAACTTCATCTGTCTCGAAGTCAGGATCTGTAGATTTCGAAACCTTTTGGTGCCGGTCATGTAAGACTGATCCCTTGAATCGCTCATGCAAGGTGCTCGGTGTTTGGTTCACTGCACTTACACCTTAGCACTCCATCAATAAATTGTAACCTTATATAAGTGATGTAATATTTTGGCCCCTTTATGTTATTTGGCACCAAAGGGTCTGAAGAATTTATCTTGTAGATGGTGCCTGGAGCCAACGCTCTACATCATCATAGACGGCCTAATCAGCTTGCATTGAACTTGTTGCATCCAACATAAATCTCTGGGGCCCCAGTTGGAACCCATAACAGGAGCCCCTTTATTATAATACTGTTGTCTTCTAATGTGCACTTTCTCAGCTCCCTTAGCACTGGCAATACCCCTGTATCCTATGATGCATCATTGCTATACCCGGCCGTCACTGACTATCACATCTTATTAGTGACATAAGGTTGGATATAGCCGACTAATTAGAAAATGACTAATCTCTAAGTCATCTCCTCCACCACAAACAGGTCATTGTAGGTTAAGCAATGGTTTTCTCATCAGAACAATGACCAGGGAATGCCCACATGGCACTGGTGGTACATGGCAAGTATTTAATCTCTGGATAAAACAGAACATCTTGGCTGAAAAGGAAAGAAACAATCTGTAAGTAAAAACAGAAAAACTCCAGCGCTTTGATCTGAACTTTTCAATATTGTGTCACATATGGAAAATGGATTGAAAGAGGAAAGGCCAAAAATGTTATATAAGAGGTTTTTTTTAGCTTATTTATTAGTATTATATAAGCCTGGGTATCTATGACAACACCGCTTGTCCTCTGGTGCTCCAGATTATCAAGAGGACAATACAAGCTTAACCATGCTTACAAAGATAATGGGGCACATTTACTTACCCATCCCGTCGCGATCAGCGAGGTGCGTTGTCCGACGAGGATTCAGTGCTACCACGGTTCACTAAGATCATGCGTACAATTTCCTGCATGTGTCACTTCCCGGCTGAGGTCCACTGGAGTTCACCTTCTTCTTCTTGGTGCCTGTAAGTGCTTGGCTTGCGACAATTTTGAATGTTAAATCCCGCGCTCAGTCCGAATTTCCCGCCCCGATTTCTATTGCGTGAAAGCCGCCGCCTATGCACCACAATCCTTTCGCATGCGACTAAAAGCCATTCTAAATGCGGATATCCGACGATCGCTGGCTATTCCGACGATAGTGCGGTCCGCAGACCCTTAGTAAATGAGCCCCAATACCTTTTCCATGTTGTTCCATTTATTTTGTTAAAAAGTAGGGGTGCTTTCCATTTTTGGCAAAAGCTGAAATTATTATTTGGACTATATGCCAACGTTGCAGGTTATTTAATAGGTTCCCCACCAAGGACAGCAGTCAACCATCAGTGATCGTGAAGGTAAGGGTCTTCGAGTATTTAAAGTGCACGCATTAGACTGCGTCGGAGATCCCATAGGAATATCAAGTGTTGGATGAGAATACACTCAATTCTTATGGGCCATTTCAGGCTATTTGGGGTCGTAGGACCTTGGAATCACTGGGGTTCCGGTAGGTGACATTTATTATTAGAGGTAAGTTTTTGGAGCGGTATAACTAAGGTTGCAGTCCCCCCCCCCCGATCCCCCCCCACAAGCCATGATGGGACTAAGGTTGCCATTTTTGCAGGACTCAAATATATCAGCCACAATAGGGCTGATGGTTGGTGTCCATTTAGACTTATTGGTTTCCATATAGTCTTATTGGTCTCTTATTGGTTATTGCTCTCTTATTTGTTGGGCACATGTACAAAACATGATCTAACAGTAGAAATAATGACTAGGGGGTAATATTCCCTAGATAGTACCTAGGGGTTCTACATATGTGAAGATTCCATTCCATTTTGCACCAGAGCCCAGTAGTTTTCCGTTATACCTCTCTGTTTCAGTTTTTGCATTGTTTTTGTACTTTCAGCAATGTTTTCATATTTCAGCACAGCACAAATCTTCTAGCAGGGTTCCGGTACAATCTATGCTCCTTTCCTCTAATCCTGCCGTTACAGACAAGGTGCACTCTGTTCTTCCAATATGACTCACACAATAATCACTCTTTCTATAGCTTTCAATAGATTTTCTTCCTCACAATAGCAACCACTACTCTTTACATATTCAGAGGCCAACAATGAACATTGTACTGAGTCACTAAGTGTTTCTGAGCTTTTTATTTAGGGTCTATTATTATTGAGGCACTTGAATTCTTAAAGACGTGGGGGTGGTCATGCAGATTTTCATGAAACTTACATTGGATAAAGGCAGTTTTTGGAGGTTATAGAACAAGAAATTAGTTAGGGTATCTGTTTTCTAGGTGACCCCATATCCAACCCCAACTCAAGCATAGGTCTTTACGGAGAACTCTACATACATGACAGATCTGTAATGTTTTCAAGAGAAGAGATGGCCAAAGACTTAATCTTATCCCCTGTGCACAGAATAGGAAATGTATATTCCTATCTATACCTATGTATATTCATATCTACCACCAGGATGAAGGATTGTAAACCAAGCAGACTGACATACTGGTGTGTAACCCCTCTGGCAGGATCTGCTCTTCTTAAACTTCCTATACCATTGTTTTTCAGAGAAAAAAGGTTTAAAAATTATGCAAATGAGCCTGAGGGGCACCAGGCTCCATTAACACCTATGGATCCTGGAGCCTCTCTGGCTCATTTGCATAATTTTAAATTCCTTTAAAACACAGGCCATATGAAGCTAAAGAAGCAGCAGATCCTGCTTGAGGGGGCACACACCAGTATGTCAGTGTGCTTGGTTTACAATCCTTCATCCTGGTGGTAGATGTCCTTTAAAGGGGCCCTCTGAGGTCGATTTGGGATCCTAAACCATCAACCGTGTTTTAGTATCACAAATTAACCTGTTACTTTGTTTTGGGTGGCCTCAATTTAAAAAAAAAACATTTATACTCACCTAGTTGTGAGTCTGATGAGGCACATCGGACTCACAACTGTGGATCCCACCTGGTGCCTTCTCTTGCATTGCGGCAAGTCTTTCTGGGATAATATCCGGGCTTCATTGCCAATGCACCATAGCTAGGGAGCTTGAAGAATGAGCCTGAGTCGTATTTTTCCAGCTTCACATGTCGCAATGAACAGGTGCCGTGAGCTCTGGACGAAGTGTACATTTTTCTAATAAAGAATAGCATTTTAACAGTTCCATGGCACCTAAAAACAGAATCCTGGTGCAATATTAAAGGGGAGATTATCCTCTTTAAAATGACATTTTTAGCCATTTGAAATGGGCCACTGTCATAACATCTATACACACATGCACAAGGTCTTTCCAATTCGGACGTATATCGCTGCATGGAAGTTTGAAGGGGCTAAGTTACCGCTTTGCATACATGGCATATCCATATGAGTTGCCATCACTTCTAATCTACAAGTATGTTTCTAAGTAAATAGTTTAATTTATTCTCTTTTTATTTGATAAAACTTGACAATGTAGTATATTAAGAAGACCAAGCCAAAAAAATGGTGTGCATAAATAGCAGTACAATTACACCAATTTCCTTCTGTCGCACCCATGGTCTGGGGTCCAGCACTTATTTTGTTGCATAATAGTTATAACTGTAATGTAATCTGTCGTGTAGTTTAAGAGGATTTCGCCTAGTCTCAGGGCCAAGAGGTCTTTTCAGTTCATGTTTCTTTGTTAGTCGCTAATTCGCCTCAGACATGAGTTCAGTCCCGGAAATGGATTTAGTTCTCATAAAACAACACTTGGCTATGAAATATTCTGTAATAAACAGAGAGGCCAAGAGAAGTTAATGTGCTTGAATAAATACTTCAGCCTTTGAACATCTACATGTATACATATATACCGTAGCACCAGTCTACGGGTTATTTGTGGTATTTTCTTTATTGGGTATAAGCTGCATTACCACACATGACTAGAGATGAGCGAGCACTAAAATGCTCGGGTACTCGTTATTCGAGACGAACTTTTCCCGATGCTCGAGTGCTCGTCTCGAATAACGAGCCCCATTGAAGTCAATGGGAGACTCGAGCATTTTTCAAGGGGACCAAGGCTCTGCACAGGGAAGCTTGGCCAAGCACCTGGGAACCTCAGAAAAGGATGGAAACACCACGGAAATGGACAGGAAACAGCAGGGGCAGCATGCATGGATGTCTCTGAGGCTGCCTAATCGCACCATTATGCCAAAATTATGGGCAACAGCATGGCCATGACAGAGTGACAGAATGAAGCTAGATAGCATCTAAAACATCCAATAATTGACCCTGACACTATAGGGGACGGCATGCAGAGGCAGCGGCAGCAGCGGCAGGCTAGAGAGTGGCATGGCGACATACCCTAAATGGACTCAGGCTTCAAACCAATGGGTGGCAGAGAGGAACCAAAGGAGGTGAGCAAGAAGCGCTCAAATAATATCGGTACATGCTAAAAGTTTGCCAGTATATTTTGTGGATTACACAGCAGGGTGGCGACAAAGTTAACATGGAAGCCATGAAAACAACCCAAAATTCTGCCTGACACAGCTCGTTTGATAAGGGGACCATGTATGGAGGCAGTGAACTAGTAGTAGATTAAAGGTGCTGCAGTTAAAACTAGTTGGATCTTGGCATGGAGCTGGCGCTCCGCTGCCAGGCGAGCTTTCGCCAATCCAAGCCCCTGTCTCTAGGCTACTCCCCAAACAGCACTTCTAAGAACCTTTTGTATAAGATCAAGTGTAGTAGCGTTCTTATAAGTTTAGGATATGGCGGGTGAGGGGAATGTAAACAGATGCGCAAGAAGCGCTGAAATAATATCGGTAAATGATAAAAGTTTGCAAGTATATTTTGTGGATTACACAGCAGGGTGGCGACAAAGTTAACAAGTTTGATGTGGAATGCCCTGTAATAGCTCTTGGGCGGTGTGCCTTTTATCGCCTAGGCTCAGCAGTTTGAGCACCGCCTGCTGTCGCTTAGCGACGGCACTGCTGCTGTGCCTAGAGCTACCGACTGATGGCGCCATGGCCACGGATGGTAATTCGGAGGAGGAGGAGGTGGAGGAGGGGTGGGAGGAGGAGGAGGTATACTAGACCTTTGAGACCTGGACCGAGGTAGGCCCCGCAATTCTCTGCGTCGGCAGTATATGACCAGCCCCAGGGTCAGACTCGGTCCCAGCCTGCACCAAGTTAAGTGTAGTAGCGTTCTTATAAGTTTGGGATATGGCGGGTGAGGGGAATGTAAACAGATGCGCAAGAAGCGCATGATGCGCATGGAGCTGGCGCTCCGCTGCCAGGCGAGCTTTCGCCAATCCAAGCCCCTGTCTCTAGGCTACTCCCCAAACAGCACTTCTAAGAACCTTTTGTATAAGATCAAGTGTAGTAGCGTTCTTATAAGTTTAGGATATGCCGGGTGAGGGGAATGTAAACAGATGCGCAAGAAGCGCTGAAATAATATTGGTAAATGATAAAAGTTTGCCAGTATATTTTGGATAACACAGCAGGGTGGCGACAAAGTTAACAACTTTGATGTGGAATCCATGAAAACAACCCAAATTTCTGCCTGACACACCTCGTTTGATAAGGGGACGATGTATGGAGGCAGCTATATGGACGACTTTTGGAGGTAGCAATGGAGACAACGTGTGGAGGCTGCTATGGAGACAATTTAATTTGGATAGTGCCTGTATGTGGCAGTCCAAAAAAGTTTTCAAACCAGAGGAGCAGGTAGGTGGCCCTCCAGAAAAATGAAATAGATTGAGTGCCTGTATGTGGCAGTCCAAAAAACTTTTCAAACCAGAGGAGCAGGTAGGTGGCCCTCCAGTAAAATGGAATAGATTGAGTGCCTGTATGTGGCAGTCCAAAAAAGTTTTCAAACCAGAGGAGCGGGTAGGTGGCCCTCCAGAAAAATGAAATAGATTGAGTGCCTGTATGTGGCAGTCCAAAAAACTTTTCAAACCAGAGGAGCAGGTAGGTGGCCCTCCAGAAAAATTGAATAGATTGAGTGCCTGTATGTGGCACTCCCAAAAATTGTTTAAAACAGAGGACCGGGTAGGTGGCCCTCCAGAAAAATTAAATGCATAAAGTACTATAGCTAGAGCCAGTGGGCCCTGTCAAAAAATAGCCAGTTTCCTCTGCTTTACTGTACAAAGAGGAGGAGAAGGAGGAAAATGAGGAGGAGGAGGAGTGGATAAATTATTCAGGTTGAGCTTCCTTCACCTGGTGGAGATTGGAAATTATGAGAAATCCAGGCTTTATTCATCTTAATAAGCGTCAGCCTGTCAGCGCTGTCAGTCGACAGGCGTGTACGCTTATCGGTGATGATGCCACCAGCTGCACTGAAAACCCGCTCGGACAAGACGCTAGCGGCAGGGCAGGCAAGAACCTCCAAGGCGTACAGCGCCAGTTCGTGCCACATGTCCAGCTTTGAAACCCAGTAGTTGTAGGGAGCTGTGTGATCATTTAGGACGATGGTATGGTCAGCTACGTACTCCCTCACCATCTTTCTGTAAAGATCAGCCCTACTCTGCCGAGACTGGGGACAGGTGACAGTGTCTTGCTGGGGTGACATAAAGCTGGCAAAAGCCTTGTAGAGCGTACCCTTGCCAGTGCTGGACAAGCTGCCTGCTCGCCTACTCTCCCTCGCTACTTGTCCCGCAGAACTACGCACTCTGCCGCTAGCGCTGTCAGAAGGGAAATACTGTTTCAGCTTGTGAACCAGGGCCTGCTGGTATTCATGCATTCTCACACTCCTTTCCTCTCCAGGGATGAGAGTGGAAAGATTTTGCTTGTACCGTGGGTCCAGGAGAGTGAACACCCAGTAATCGGTGCTGGAATAAATTCTTTGAACGCGAGGGTCACGGGATAGGCAGCCTAGCATGAAATCTGCCATATGCGCCAGAGTACCAACGCGTAAGAATTCACTCCCCTCACTGGCCTGACTGTCCATTTCCTCCTCCTCCAACTCCTCCAACTCCTCTTCTTCTGCCCATACACGCTGAACAGTGAAGGACTCAACAATGGTCCCCTCTTGTGTCTCGCCAACATTCTCCTCCTCTTCCTCCTCATCCTCCTCCACCTCCACCTCCTCCGATATGCGCTGAGAAACAGACCTAAGGGTGCTTTGGCTATCAACAAGGGAATCTTCTTCCCCCGTCTCTTGTGACGAGCGCAAAGCTTCCGACTTCATGCTGATCAGAGAGTTTTTCAACAGGCCAAGCAGCGGGATGGTGAGGCTGATGATGGCGGCATCGCCACTGACCATCTGTGGTGACTCCTCAAAGTTACTCAGCACCTGACAGATATCAGACATCCACGTCCACTCCTCATTGTAGACTTGAGGAAGCTGACTGACCTGACTACCAGTTCTGGTGGAAGTTGACATCTGGCAGTCTACAATCGCTCGGCGCTGCTGGTAAACTCTGGATAACATGGTCAGTGTTGAATTCCACCTCGTGGGCACGTCGCACAACAGTCGGTGAGCGGGCAGTTGGAGGCGGCGCTGCGCTGCCCTGAGAGTGGCAGCATCTGTGCTTGACTTCCTGAAATGCGCACAGATGCGGCGCACCTTCGTGAGCAAATCAGACAGATTGGGGTATGTCTTGAGGAAACGCTGAACTATCAGATTTAACACATGGGCCAGGCATGGCACATGTGTCAGTCTGCCGAGTTGCAGAGCCGCCACCAGGTTACGGCCGTTGTCACACACAACCATGCCTGGCTTCAGGTTCAGCGGTGCCAGCCACAGATCAGTCTGCGCCGTGATGCCCTGTAATAGCTTTTGGGCGGTGTGCCTTTTATCGCCTAGGCTCAGCAGTTTGAGCACCGCCTGCTGTCGCTTAGCGACGGCACTGCTGCTGTGCCTAGAGCTACCGACTGATGGCGCCATGCCCACGGATGGTAATTCGGAGGAGGATAGGTGGAGGAGGGGTGGGAGGAGGAGGAGGCATAGTAGGCCTGAAACACCTGGACCGAGGTAGGCCCCGCAATCCTCGGTGTCTGCAGTATATGACCAGCCGCAGGGTCAGACTCGGTCCCAGCCTCCACCAAGTTAACCCAATGTGCCGTCAGCGATATATAGTGGCCCTGCCCGGCAGCACTCGTCCACGTGTCCGTGGTCAGGTGGACCTTGTCAGAAACAGCGTTGGTCAGGGCACGGATGATGTTGTCTGACATGTGCTGGTGCAGGGCTGGGACGGCACATCGGGAAAAGTAGTGGCGGCTGGGGACCGAATACCGAGGGGCGGCCGCCGCCATGAGGTTGCGAAAGGCCTCGGTCTCTACTAGCCTATAGGGCAGCATCTCCAGGCTAAGCAATCTGGAGATGTGGACATTAAGGGCTTGGGCGTGCGGGTGGGTTGCACTATATTTGCGTTTCCGCTCCAGCGTCTGGGGTATGGAGAGCTGAACGCTGGTGGATGCTGTGGAGGATCGTGGAGGCGACGATGGGGTTTTTGTGGCAGGGTCCTGGGCAGGGGGCTGACTATCAGCTGACACAGGGGAAGGAGCAGTGGTGTGCACGGCCGGAGGTGAACGGGCTTGTTGCCACTGAGTGGGGTGTTTAGCATTCATATGCCTGCGCATACTGGTGGTAGTTAAGCTAGTAGTGGTGGAACCCCTGCTGATCCTGGTTTGGCAAATGTTGCACACCACAGTCCGTCGGTCATCCGGTGTTTCCTTAAAGAACCTCCAGACTTCTGAAAATCTAGCCCTCGCCGCAGGAGCCCTCGCCACGGGAGCTTCACTAGTTGACACATTTGGCGCTGATGCACCAGCTCTGGCCCTGCCTCTCCGTCTGGCCCCACCACTGCCTCTTCCAACCTGTTCTGGTCGAGGACTCTCCTCTGTCTCAGAAGCACTGTGTTCACCCGGCCTATCAACCCAGCTTGGGTCTGTCACCTCATCATCCTCCGATCCCTCAGTCTGCTCCCCCCTCGGACTTCCTGCCCTGACAACAACTTCCCCACTGTCTGACAACCGTGTCTCTTCATCGTCGGACACCTCTTTAGACACTTCTTCCACTACGTCAAGAAGGTCATCATCACCCACAGACTGCGACTGGTGGAAAACCTGGGCATCGGAAAATTGCTCAGCAGCAACCGGACAAGTGGTTTGTGACTGTGGGAAGGGTCCAGAAAACAGTTCCTCAGAGTATGCCGGTTCAAATGCCAAATTTTCCTTGGAGGGGGCAGACTGGGGGGGAGGAGGCTGAGGTGCAGGAGCTGGAGGAGTGCCGATTTCGGTGACATGGGTGGACTGCGTGGAAGACTGACTGGTGGACAAATTGCTCGAAGCATTGTCGGCAATCCACGACATCACCTGTTCGCACTGTTCTGGCCTCAACAGTCCTCTACCACGAGTCCCAGTAACTTCAGACATGAACCTAGGGAGTGTAGCTCTGCGGCGTTCCCCTGCTCCCTCATAAGCAGGTGGTGTCTCACCCCGCCCAGGACCACGGCCTCTGACCCCTGCAGTAGTTGGACGCCCACGTCCCCGCCCTCGTCCTCTACCCCTAGCCCTCGGGTTAAACATTTTTAAAATGAGAGTTATAACTTTCATTTTTTTTTTAACTTTTTTTGTGTTTTTTTGTTTTTTTTTGTGTTTTTTAGTTTTTAAAACCAAACGATGCTATCCTATTGCTATGGCTATTTTCTAGCCAAGTATGAAAGCACACTACTATGCCAGATGAGATGACGCTGAGTTATTAAAAAAATAAACGTAAAATAAAAAAGGAAATGGCAGACTGTGCCTAATTGAAATCCAACCCCTAATAAATTTTCCCACTTCGGTCTTTGCAATGGATATGTGCGTCACTAAGCGCAAAACACAGCGGTCGCAAGTCTCACTACAAATTGCTCACAATTTGCTAGTAGATGCACTGCAGCAAGTACAGCCACCAGCAGATCAACCAGAAATAAAATATATATAACGCTACTGTAGGCGTAAGTAAGCCGTTTGGATTCTCCTATGGCTATTTTCTAGCCAAGTATGAAAGCACACTACTATGCCAGATGAGATGACGCTGAGTTATTAAACAAAATAAACGTAAAATAAAAAAGGAAATGGCAGACTGTGCCTAATTGAAATCCAACCCCTAATAAATTTTCCCACTTCGGTCTTTGCAATGGATATGTGCGTCACTAAGCGCAAAACACAGCGGTCGCAAGTCTCACTACAAATTGCTCACAATTTGCTAGTAGATGCACTGCAGCAAGTACAGCCACCAGCAGATCAACCAGAAATCAAATATATATAACGCTACTGTAGGCGTAAGTAAGCCGTTTGGATTCTCCTATGGCTATTTTCTAGCCAAGTATGAAAGCACACTACTATGCAAGATGAGATGACACTGAGTTATTAAAAAAATAAACGTAAAATAAAAAGTAAATGGCAGACTGTGCCTAATTGAAATCAAACCCCTAATAAATTTTCCCACTTTGGTGTTTGAGGTGGATATGTGTGTCACTAAGAGCTAAACACAACGGTAGCAAGTCCCCCTGCAAATTCCTCACAATATGGTACTAGCTGCAAATAAAAAAAAAAAAGTATAACGTTATTGTAGCCCTAAGAAGGGCTGTTGGGTTCTTGGAGAATCACTCCTGCCTAACAGTAAGCTAATAAAACACCCTAACGCTTTCCCTGACCAGCAGCAGCTCTCTCCCTAGCGGCATCCAGACACAGAATGATCCGAGCAGCGCGGGCAGCGGCTAGTCTATCCCAGGGTCACCTGATCTGGCCAGCCAACCACTGCTATCGACGTGTAAGGGTACCACGTCATGCTGGGTGGAGTGCAGAGTCTCCTGGCTTGTGATTGGCTCTGTTTCTGGCCGCCAAAAAGCAAAACGGCGGGAGCTGCCATTTTCTCGAGCGGGCGAAGTATTCGTCCGAGCAACGAGCAGTTTCGAGTACGCTAATGCTCGACCGAGCATCAAGCTCGGACGAGCATGTTCGCTCATCTCTACACATGACCTATAGACAGGTGTGGCGCTGTAAAGTAAGAAATTGTGTTTCACTAATCAAAATCATGAACAGACTGCGGTAATCTTCTTATATATGTTATCCATTGCCTCCTTCCTTCTAAAATCAACTTTCAAAACTAGGGGGAATTACCAGAGCCCTCCCATGCTGTAGCTTCACAGGGGGATAACTTCCCCCTTCCCACTGTGTGACATCAGGCAGCGGGAAGGGGAAATGCTCTTGCACAGTGTTACACCCTGTAAATCTACAGTGTAACACATCCCCCCCCATAGCCCTTAGCATAATTTTAAGACTTGATTTTAGAAGGAAGGAGGGGCCATCTAAAAAAGATATTTAAAGATCACCACAGTCAGGGTGCCTTGCTCTATGACTACGTGTCCTTGATTTATCATAATGGATTTTCATGGTAGATTTCTTTTTTCCAAGATGTAAGTTGTGAACTTGGTTCTACTTTTTTTTCCCCATCAATCTTCAGATGGAAGGAGCAAAACCTTGACACTCTATTATCCAGATAAATGCAAGGATCCAAGTTTTTGCAGTAGAACAGGGTTCCTCAACCACCAGGCTGCGGCTCAAGACCGGCCCATCGGCACCTCTCCCCGGGCCACAGCCAAACTCTGTAAAAAGAAAAAAATAATAATATGGACAATGGAAGCAGGAGAGGCATCAAACAGGAAAGGGGGAAATATAAATGTGTGTGTGGGGGGGAGCACTTCTTCAAATATAAGCCATACATTTTTGGCTAGACAGCAGACCACCTACCCATGCCCACCGGTCCCTGGAAAAAATGTATGTTTGCTGCCGGTCCCTGGGCAAAAAAAGTTGGGGATCACTGCAGTAGAACACTGCCCATTCCTATGTAAGGGATCTAGAGTATCAGAAAAATCAAGCTCATTAACTTACCCGGTCCTGTCGCGATCCCTGATCCGGACTGTCTTACGAGGATGAAATTCGGCGCGATTGTGCCAAAATCCGATTGCGTGTGCCAAAACCCCCTTTTAAATGCGGTGCAAATAGTCGGGAAACCCGACAGAAATGTGGTCCGCGGATGTGCCCCATTAGGTTTCATTCACACTGCTGTTGTGGGGACGTATATAAGGCCACAAATTTGCGGCTGTATATGCTTCCCATAGATGCAATAGGCTTCCTGTGTGGTACAGTGAGCACAACAAGTTCTCAATGTACGGTGCCGTGGACGCAAATAAGATATAGCCTGCTCTATTTTTGGCCTTAAGAACGGCAGTGCAGTGCTATGGATTCTTGTGCTTCCCAGAGCTACAGATGAATGTCTGAAAGTCTGAATGTAGCCTTAGATTGGTGGGGGTTCTGACATTAGACATTAGGGGTCCAATTGCTTCTTGTGATAAAATCAACCCAGGGCTCAATTCTCTGTCTAGTGGCCAAACTGTGTCACTGCAGCTCAGCTCCTATTTACGGTTTAAAAGGCATTTACTACCAGGATGAAAGGCTGTATGCAAATGATGCTTGGACTCTCTGTCCATGAAATGTGTCCACTATGTGGTCTGTGTTTCATGGACTGAGCATATTCAAGAGCCTGTACTTCCAACTTGAATCAGCTGATATCTAGGGGTCCTGAATGTTGGACCCCCAGCAATCTAATATTGATACAAATATTGTACCATGTACCAGTGTCGTTGTGGAAATCTCAGATAAATATGCAGAGGGAAGAGAAATGGAATCCCTGTTGGGTTAATAATAAACCATCAAAATGAGAACACACAAACATGCAAAAGCAAACATAATTAAATGCAGGCAGCGCAGGGAGTGCTGGCAGCCGCGGGCGTCTCTCCTGTATAACAATGGCTCCTCAGAACATAGGGTCAGGGCAGGCTTTGTATAGACTTACTCCCTACGGAGCGGCTGACCCTGCCGCTGTCCCACTACTTGTAGTCGCTCCCTAAACTTCATGGGAACGCAGGAACACCTAGGCCCGTCTTTCTCTGTCAGGGTTATTGTTTCCCATTGTAGACCGTCACAGCGAGGAGTCAATTAGCTGTGCGTTACTACTAATCTGGCCGTGTAGGTGGGCAGCAATGTGTAACTTTCAATGTTCTAGTTGAGGATCAAACCTCAGAGAACAATTTAGGTTCTGTCATCCCCCATGAAGGCAGGTTTTAGGTGCCGGACCTGTTGGCTCTGCTGAGTTAATCAAAACTGATTAGTCTCCTGATGTGTCCGGATCAATTAGACATAGAACGAGTAAGATCCCTACGATTTCTCGCTGGTGAACAGAGGTGATATAATGAGAGTAATGGGGAGATTTATCATTTTAGAAGATGGAAATTTATCAAAATGAAGCAAACTAAAAGCAAGTCTACTAACTTCTAAACACCTTTTTGAACGTGGTTTTACATTTTCTGGCCGTGCGGCACAATATAAAGTCGCTCTGCAAAACACCACAAAAATCATGGCCCAATAAACAACTCCTAGCACCAAAAATAATTATTTCCCCCATGGAGTTTTCTTGACCTTAAAGGGGTTTCCTACAAAACAAGTTAAGCCCTATCCACATTGCTGATAGGTGAGGGTCTCAGTGATGACTAATGCACGGCCGTTGGCTTCATTAATCTCGGGGAGTGTCAAGGGGTCTGAAGGAGGTTCCATCGGACCCCTCGTTCTCGTGATCTGTGGGGGTCTCCTCACTGTGGAAATGGTCTAATTTGTTCTTTTAAACCAGAAGAGGATCCAAGAGTAAATATAAGTAGAAGTTGTGTATATATATTTCCATTCCATTGAATCCATGATTAGCTTTTGTAAAAAACATTTGAAACGTGCAGAGTGTATTATATAAAATTTCTGCAGGGCTCAGTTTCTAATACACTCCATTAAGGAGAAGATCCCATAGTATTACAAGAGTAATCTTGAGGGCTCCTTACTTGACAGAGCTGAGACAACAGAGGATGAGATAGATAATAAAACCTCCGCTGAGCCTGGAGCAGTGGACAATACATCTTCATGGCACATTACTGACCTGCTCCTTACAGCAATATCCCCGGTATGATGGAAGACAATGGATGAGTAAACCTATTGCCTTTTTCCCACGGTGGAATTAACTGGTCAGGGTCTGACCTCTGACACCAAGCAATGATCTTACACACATTGAGAAAGTTTAACTTGTTCTAGAAACCAGTGAAGGTGAGAGGAAGCGGAGGAGACAGAATTATTCTGATGGGAAATCATCTAAGATTGTAGTTGTACACACATATATCCTCACCCTCTGGTGCCCCGTCTCCAGGTCGGAGGTCGCTTACAGATCATTAATATCTGAAGGCCTGATCTAGAAAGGCTACAGTGCTAAATGTATTGAGCTTAAGGCTATATTCACCTATTGCATATTTGCTGGTGGTTTTCGGTTGTGCAATCTGTTCTGAAAAGACATAATATAGCGTTTGAATAAACAAAAGCTTAAAGGAGTTGTCCAGGATTAGACTTTTTTTTGTACATTTAGTAGGAGGGGCCATAAAACAACAAAATAACCTGTAATTAATTTTCTCCTCTTCTTCGGTCCAAAGTAGCATCGGGCTTTAAGTATATAGGGGCTGCAGCTGCGATGTCTTATTGATGGCACATGCTTCCCGCAGCGTTTTACTGCCCTCAATTGAACCCTGCATCGGTGAGTGATACATTTCTAATGCTGGATTGACCCTTTTAAAGGGAACCTGTCACCAGTATTTACACTACTAAATGACCAGCCCCCTCAGGTAGTATATGAAGAGTCCTGTCTAATATCCCTCTTTTATATGAAATCTCACCTGTTTACCTATATAAAAAAAATAGTCATGCAATTGAGCTGAGAAGAGCTATGGATTGATAAAAATCAGATCTTTTAAATTCCATTGTTCTTCCGTGATCTACAAAATAGAAGACAGACAGAAAACAGACAGTTAGAAACATTGGGCTCACGGTTAGAATTTGTGATTATTTTTACGCCAGCTCCACAGCATGTATCTTGCTGATGTAATATTAATTTTCCCCAAAAGTTGGGAATGCAGAAAAAGATCAATTTTCCATCTATGTCTTTCACTACCTGTATCTCCATTTCTGTACTTTAAAGAACTATAAAGGTACCTTTAATTTGATGCCAAAAACACAGTTTGTTCTAGATACTATAAACCCCAAGATAGGGGAGTCTGAAGTGACGCCATACCTCCCAACTTTTTGGCTAGAGAAAGATGGACAAAAAGGCCCTCCCCTTTTCAGAAACCACCACCCTTGTCCCACCCCAAAGATAATATAATATTGATCTTAATGGCCACCACATAGTATAATGCACCCTTCCTGTGGCCAACCCCCCTCCCATATTACCCATATAATACCCCCTATAATACTCCCTCAGGAACATATAATGGCCCCTCTTTAATTTTAGCCTCCCTTTACTTTTGTGCCTCCTGTTTTCTTCCATCTCCCCTAATAGTGGCCTCCTGTCTTCCTACATCTTTCCCATATAGTGGCCTCCTGTCACCCTCCATATCCCCTAAAAGTGGCCTCCTGGCTTCCTACATCTCCCCCATATAGTGGCCTCCTGTCCTCCTCCATCTCCCCCATATAGTGGCCTCCTGTCACCCTCCATCTCCCCTAATAGTGGCCTCCTGGCTTCCTACATCTCCCCCATATAATGGCCTCCTGTCCTCCATCTCCCCCCATATAGTGTTCTCCTGTCCTCCTCCATCTCCCCTAATAGTGGCCTCCTGGCTTCCTACATCTCCCCCATATAATGGCCTCCTGTCCTCCTCCATCTCCCCCCATATATTGGCCTCCTGTCCTCCTCCATCTCCCCCCATATAGTGTTCTCCTGTCCTCCTCCATCTCCCCCATATAATGGCCTCCTGTCTTCCTATATCTCCCCCATATAGTGTCCTCCTGTCCTACTCCATCTCCCCTCATATAGTGGCCTCCTGTCCTCCTCCATCTCCCCCCATATAGTGTTCTCCTGTCCTCCTCCATCTCCCCTCATATAGTGGCCTCCTGTCCTCCTCCATCTCCCCCCATATAGTGTTCTCCTGTCTTCCTATATCTCCCCCATATAGTGTCCTCCTGTCCTCCTCCATCTCCTCTCAAACAGTGTCCTCTTGACCTACTCCATCTCCCCCATATAATGGCCTCCTGTCTTCCTATATCTCCCCCATATAGTGGCCTCCTGTCCTCCATCTCACCCCATATAGTTTCCTCCTGTCCTCCTCCATCTCCCCTCATATAGTGTCCTCCTGTCCTCCTCCATCTCCCCCATATAGTGGCCTCCTGTCCTCCTCCATCTCCCCCATATAATGGCCTCCTGTCTTCCTATATCTCCCCCATATAGTGTCCTCCTGTCCTACTCCATCTCCCCTCATATAGTGGCCTCCTGTCCTCCTCCATCTCCCCCCATATAGTGTTCTCCTGTCCTCCTCCATCTCCCCTCATATAGTGGCCTCCTGTCCTCCTCCATCTCCCCCCATATAGTGTTCTCCTGTCTTCCTATATCTCCCCCATATAGTGTCCTCCTGTCCTCCTCCATCTCCTCTCAAACAGTGTCCTCTTGACCTACTCCATCTCCCCCATATAATGGCCTCCTGTCTTCCTATATCTCCCCCATATAGTGGCCTCCTGTCCTCCATCTCACCCCATATAGTTTCCTCCTGTCCTCCTCCATCTCCCCTCATATAGTGTCCTCCTGTCCTCCTCCATCTCCCCCATATAGTGGCCTCCTGTCCTCCTCCATCTCCCCCATATAATGGCCTCCTGTCTTCCTATATCTCCCCCATATAGTGTCCTCCTGTCCTACTCCATCTCCCCTCATATAGTGGCCTCCTGTCCTCCTCCATCTCCCCCCATATAGTGTTCTCCTGTCCTCCTCCATCTCCCCTCATATAGTGGCCTCCTGTCCTCCTCCATCTCCCCCCATATAGTGTTCTCCTGTCTTCCTATATCTCCCCCATATAGTGTCCTCCTGTCCTCCTCCATCTCCTCTCAAACAGTGTCCTCTTGACCTACTCCATCTCCCCCATATAATGGCCTCCTGTCTTCCTATATCTCCCCCATATAGTGGCCTCCTGTCCTCCATCTCACCCCATATAGTTTCCTCCTGTCCTCCTCCATCTCCCCTCATATAGTGTCCTCCTGTCCTCCTCCATCTCCCCCATATAGTGGCCTCCTGTCCTCCTCCATCTCCCCCCATTTAGTGGCCTCCTGTCCTCCTCCATCTCCCCTCATATAGTGTCCTCTGATCCTCCTCCATCTCCCCATATAGTGGCCTCCTGTCTTCCTATATCTCCTTCATATAGTGTCCTCCTGTCCTCCTCCATCTCCCCTCAAACAGTGTCCTCCTGTCCTCCTCCATCTCCCCCATATAGTGTCCTCCTGTCCTACTCCATCTCACCCCATATAGTGGCCTCCTGTCCTCCATCTCACCCCATACAGTGGCCTCCTGTCCTCCTCCATCTTCTCTCGTATAGTGGCCTCCTGTCCTCCCCCATCTCCCCTTATATAGTGGCCTCCTGTTCTCCTCCATCTCCCCCATATAGTGGCCTCCTGTCTTCCTATATCTCCCCCATATAGTGTCCTCCTGTCCTACTCCATCTCACCCCATACAGTGTCCTCCTGTCCTCCATCTCCCGCCCATATAGTGGTCTCCTGTCCTCCTCCATCTCCCCTCATATAGTGTCCTCTGATCCTCCTCCATCTCCCTCATATAGTGGCCTCCTGTCCTCCTCCATCTCCCCTCATATAGTGACCTCCTGTCTTCCTATATCTCCCCCATATAGTGGCCTCCTGTCCTCCTCCATCTTCCCTTGTATAGTGGCCTCCTGTCCTCCCCCATCTCCCCTTATATAGTGTGTCCTGTCCTCCTCCATCTCCCCCATATAGTGGCCTCCTGTCCTACTCCATCTCCCCTCATATAGTGGCCTCCTGTCTTTCTATATCTCCCCCATATAGTGTCCTCCTGTCCTACTCCATTTCCCCCATATAGTGGCCTCCTGTCCTACTCCATCTCCCCTCATATAGTGGCCTCCTGTCCTCCTCCATCTCCTCTCATATAGTGGCCCCCTATCTTCCATCTCCCCTCTTGTACTCCTCCATGTTCACTCATATAGTGGCCTCCTGTCCAGGCTGTGACCAATGCATTTCCCACCCTAATCGTATAATTGAGTCAATGGGGCAGATTTACTTACCCGGTCCATTCGCGATCCAGCGGCGCGTTCTCTGCGCTGGATTCGGGTCCGGCCGGGATTTATACTTGAGTATATACAGTGATTTACATACACAGAAGAAAATATAAAATCCTAAAAACAAGACATCACGTAACATTATCAATGTAAAACATATGAAAAAACATAAAATCTCAGAAATTGCATCCTGAAAATACCTGTGTTTTTTTATGCAGGATAACCAGACTATAACTGAGCAGGGGTGCTGAGTGACTCTTTGAGGACGCTGGGAATAGTAGGTGCACTCAGTAAAAGTGTTGTTTTGAGGTCATTGCATTCCCATCCGTGTGTCCAGGTAACTACAACGTTTTCGCACAGTTTATCACCACAATGACTGGATCAACACTGATGTCACCAAAAATACTCACAGATACAAATTGTCCATTGTGATGTGCGCCAGCTGGCACTGTATACACTGCTCTGTAATGTCCTCCTTGTGTCATTTACAAGGCAGCTGTTTGTGGAGTCCACATTACATGAAAGTATACGGCTGGATACACGAAATAACAGGGGACATAACAGTCCACCGCGTATTCCTAAATACTGATGGCTATATCAGGCAGCTGAGGGGTATTTGTGGCTATTTATTAAAAAGTTGTGCAAAATCCGCACATAAGTCTCAAAAACTCTATTGTAACCCCTTGATTTCGCAAAGATTTTCTTATGCCTGATCGGGACTGGAGTTTATTTGCGTCTTGTTAACCCCTTGTTTCTTACGTCCACATATGGATTTTAATAATATATCAGGCATAACACTGAAAAATTCTTGCTTGGCTAACTTAGGTAGTCGCAAATTTAGGTGCAAATTTACAAATGTGCCAAAATAGTTGAGACAATCCTAAGATAAATGACCCCCATTGTGCTTTAACCCTGCATCAGAATATCAATTTAGTAGCAAAAGTTTTGATCAAACCTATTACAATCAACTCAGGGAAGGACACATTCAGGGTGAACTAACCATCCAGGGAGCATGTGCAGCTACTTTTTGGGGCACCATGTTTATATAACTGTTCACTCCTTCCGATAGTCTAACCACATTCCCTTCCTTTGATTTCATGGCTAAATTATTACTTCCTACACCCCCCCCCCCCACACACACACACACACCGGCTCAAGTCTACTATTCATTTCTCCTACCTGTTTGGGCTTAGAGCAGTGGTGGCAGAGGTTGCATTGAGCCCCCTCTGTGGGCACTCAGACCATTGACCCCAGGACACCAAAGAGGACCAAATCCACCAAATCTTTCTGCAGTCCCAGGCAACTTAAGAGATACTGTGCTGTTTTAAAGCGACACTTCATTGTTTGTTTGGAACTGCGGGAAAAGTGAGAAGGTGTTGACAGAACTGCATTAACTTTGTAGGTCATCCTGCTGGACCTTCCATTCTTCTTCTACAGTGAGACCCTTTAGAGAAGTCACAATGATAGCCCGTATTTGCCCTCCTTCTTTCAACTGTATTGGTGGCCTCAGGGGGCCGATACGATTGAAAGATCTCAAAGAACAGGTAGATATAAGTCATTGCTTAGAATGCAATGTTGGCACTTCACGATAAATAAGTGGATTTTGGTTGTAGTTTGGGCACTCGGTCTCTAAAAGGTTCGCCATCACTGGCTTAGAGTATTTTTCAGCTTTCCTCCAACAGCCTCCATTATAATGGAAGTCAGTTTTTTCCATCCTCCCTGTTTTGGGTTTTGGGGAAAATATCTTTGGCGGTATTGATATTCCCTGGAGTTAATTTTAATAGTACTCATTATTTTTCTCTGGTATATAAAAATATTTTTTTTTAATGTGAAGTCGTAGTTCATGGTGTTGGAAGGTGATTTAGGAGGGGCTTTATAGGTGGGACTTACCTACCAGCATATTGATTTTTTTTTTAATCATTATGCAAATATGCAGAGCATGTGGTGGAAGGAAGTCGTTGGGGTCTTTGTCAAAAGAGGGAGGTCCTGGACATTGTGAAGGTATTATACTACGGTAGGTCCTAATAAACTAATAGGCATTATAAAAAATTCTCGTTGCTGTCCTATTTTTTTTTTTTTTTCTATGACCCACCATCCCCAAACAATTAGTGCTGTTAGATGTGGGCCCTAAAATGCTTAGAAGGCTTCTTACTGTCATATGGGTGGTCGCAAGCTTCAAAACATAGCCAGGAACTATGAAACCGTCCAGCTCACATCCCTTCCTGCCAGAGTTACAGGTATATGGAGTCTTGGGTCGGGGCCAGATCAGACTCTACAGAAAAATACTCCAGGCTTGTCCAAAAAATTAGTGGGATTAAAAATACATTTTATTAGGTGATAATTAAAAACATGATGGCGTAAAAAAAGTGGGCATTTTGAATCTACAATGGCCCTCACTACAAGGCCTGTGGCTTATCTGGAAAGGAGATTTCAACCAAAAAGCTGAATAAATACTGCAGCAAAAACAAAATCTAAATCTTGGTGGTTATTGGGGCAGGGACTTGCAGGAGAAGACATGCACCCTGTGTTGCTGATATCAGAGACTGCAGTTTGATCTATAGCTCTACGGATGAGGTGTACAATATCCATTATAGCTTTACACCCCTGACACACATCTATGGTCCTGGAAATCTCAGCTCATGGATATGTACAGTATAACATTGGATGAACCACCAGACGCCTTGTTAGCTTTATTTTTTCCATGTGATTCCACTTGCTTTTGCTTAAGATATAAAGTAAGTGCCAGTCTCTTCTACTAAGTGGTGGTAGACTGCCACTCATTACCAAAGACGACCGCAGCACTGAATGAGGCTTCCTGGGTACTTATTAAAGGAAATCTACCATTTGTTTTTATGCATTGTAAACCAAACATGCCTTGAGAATGCTGTAGCAACGCTGATGCAGAAACATGTCTTGTTTAATCCCTGAGCTGAGTGGTTTTGCTCAAAAAACAATTATAACATTCAGGACTTTGGAAAATCTGGGTGCAGGATGGTTGCCATACATAAAAGAGCGGTCTGAACTGTCTAGAGGGACTAATCAACCAGAGCTGGATGACTCATACACAGCAGCTGGGAGATGCTGCAGCGATTGATTACTTATGCCTGTCAGGGACAACACAGTGATTCTGTATTCTGCTCATGCTGGGCTGAACAAGGCTTGAGCAGTGCATAATTAGGGTAAGAGGAGAAGTGCCGGAGCTGCCACAAACCACCGAGTTCAGGGATTCTGCATCAGTGTAGCTACAGCATTCTCAATGTATGTTTGGTTCATAATGTATAAAAGCAAATGATAGATATGATATGATAGTCTTTAAAATTCCATGTAGACATTTTAATTCTATGTTATTTAGAGGACTTCTGTAATGGGTGACAGTAACCTACAAGAATACCCACGAGGCAATGGCCTTGAATGACTCTGAACGTCACTTTCCCTAATGTAACCAGTTCTGCTTAAACTGCATTTCCTCCTAAAAGTATTTATACATGAAAGCAATTAGCGTCTCTATAAATGATTCTGAAATGTTATTATTTTATGCTTCAGAAACAACTCCTAAGCCAAGAACGTTTTAGAATGACTATGCAGAATGGAGCCGCACCTGCTAGAGCACCCATTTTCTTTTGTGTTTGCTGCCCATTGCCACCCCCTGCACAGAATGACTGACTTGTCTCCCTCACAGCTCAAATTCACATGAGATAGAACAGAAAGTGTACTGTGTGGGTTGGTTTATCTGACATGGCACCTACCACAATACTGCACACATAACTCATACCGCTGGTTCCAGGAGACCATGTTAATTTTTCAGCTTAGGAGGCGGGCTGGGAAATCCCCAAAGAAAACAGGTGCTTAAATGGGTGCAGCTATGACCTGGGTGCACCACACAGTCCAAATGTATTTAGAATTAAAGCTGCACTTCTTAGCCCATTGGCAGAGGAGGTGATTAAAGTGCTTTCTATTTATAAATCTTGATAATTTGATCATCAGCAAGTGTGACCACATCTTTAAAAGCACCAGTTTTGGAATTTTGCTGATCTTGGTCATTTAGGTAGCCAAGGATGTACAGTAATGTCCTGATAATTAAAAATAATAAGGGAAAAATTATCATGATACCACACCCCTCCGACACGGCTGGATACAATAGGAGGCTCTGGCCATTACCTGATTCCCTGCCAGCAACATGTGGTGAGTCCCAGGAGAGGGGCAGCTGCAGCCTGTGTGTGCCTGAATCTCCTCATGCATTCTTCCTCTACTTCACCCCATCCCCATCCCTCCCCTGTCTGCTCAATGCACATGACAGGAAGTGAGGAGGAGGAGGCTGGAAGAGTGTAGAGGAGAGGAGATTATCAAAAGCACACACAGGCTGCAGCTGACCCCTGGGACTTGCCACACGATGCTGGCAGGGAGCCAGGTAATGTGAATTAAACATATATAAAGTGCTGAAATGATTCAGAATGCTTACAAAGGCATTTTCTAAAATCAACAAAGCATAGTCTATTGGAACCTGTCACCAGATAAAAATCACATTCCTGGTGACAGGTTCTGTTCATCTTTCATTTTTTACAGTCCTGCTACTATTAACAATGTACAAAAATATATGGTGACACATACTTGATCACAGAAAATATATTCTAGCCTTGGAAATTAATGACAGCTGGACTGATTGTTTACACGGGGCCCTTTAAATGTCCCAATGTCTGGTCATTTATCACTTTAGAAATGCCATAGTGTTGTGTACGACATTGGGCTCATTTATTAGATTGCTGATGATGAAGTTGCACTGGGAGAGGTTATGGATGAGTTCAGCGCAGTCCGGTCCAGCTGCTCGGCCTTCCTGTTTACAATATTACTGAGAAATATGTGCGGCTCTCTCATACACCAGTGCACAATGTTACGATTTGCATGGAGCCCGTTTCCCCACAGGGTGCGCTCACTTATTAAAGGACTGATTGCTAGAACTCTTATGGCTTTAGGGTTATCTACTTAAAACCATATAGACATCAGCTATCAGATCCGGGACATTCCACCACTACAAGTGCTTCTTGTTACAGACTGAAATATCATGGGAAAACATAGCCATTCCATGCATATCATACATAACCTTACATGGACATTATAAGGTCATTCATTTAGAGCATTCACTAAATATCTGTATAGTGCAGAGCCAAGGAATGACTGTATTACAGCTCGGAACATCCTCCGAGAGTAATATAAGCAGGGTCTATGAGATCTTGCTCCATCTCTAGAATTACATTTCCAGAAAAAATATGGTATTCTGTAGAAGATTGATTATATGGCAGAATATCTTGGTTTTATGGAGCGACATGGAGGCAGCATATTCTTTGCATAGTATCTTAAAGGGGTTTTTCCATAAACAAAATGTATCCCTTATCACAGGGGGTCTGACTGACGTGATCCCCCACTATTAACAGAATGGTGGACACAAATCCCCTTCAGTTGCCTTAAATTGGTGACTTTGAGCATTGGCTTCTTCCATGAACGTCCAATAGAAGTCAATGGTTTTGCACCTGACATAAAGGAGCCCACTGCACTCTCATGGTTGGCACTGAGAGCCCTGACACCTATATCCTACAGGCAGGTCATAAGTATTCAAATCCTAAAAATCCCCTTTAAGAACACCACTTTAATAATAGTAGAAGACCTGTGCCAGATCTGCTTTTGATCAGACTGCTACAGATACTTCTGACCTTACATATGTTCACCAAAAGTACAAAACACTCACATGAAAGGATGTTAAGATCCATAAAAGTGGAATACACAGAACATCTGCAGCATAACATTAGGAGTCTCCACGCCTTATTATCTGAAGGTCCTAATTCACTTGGTCCTCACCACATCTGTGCCACATATGTATGGCAACACATGTCAGGAGTCCGCTCTACAACAAACTCATGTACATAGACATATTGCTTATACTGTGATTATGTCCCAGGCTGTGCAGTCAAGCCAGGTCAAATGTAATGGAAGCCCCATGTCAAGAACACTGTCCCCTACCTGGAAGATCATGTCTTATTTAACTATTTTTAGGCGGCTTCAGATAGTTTTTTTTTATTGCATATTTGACAATTTTTGTCTTGGAGGGGGGGGGGGAGCTTGGTGGCAGGTTAATAGATGGAACTTTTTCCAAGACAGAAGCAATACCTGTAATTTTGACAAAACTAATTGATATTGCCCCATTATTATAGGCATATATGACATCCATCCATTTTAATCCAGTTCCATATTAAGGTTTTATTAATGTTATTTGCCTTTATTTATTATCAAATATTGATATTTATTTATTAATATTTTATTTTTCCATTTCATTTACGGTATTTGTCACCATTTTTGGGGCAGCTCCAGTCTGGCTTTTGTCAGATAATGAAGCCATTTGCAGGGCAGGTCACTGTTGCAGCCAATCAGTGGCCTCAGTAGTGACCTCATTGCTGTTTTGTTAACCGACCCTTTGTCATTGGGCAGTTCGGGATTTTAGGATGTGCTACGCCCTGTCAGGCAGTCGGATTTGTCTCCCCAAATGTAATTTGAGGTGGGCTCCATAGAAGGGGCCAAATAAGTCAAGATCCAGCAGACAAGTTGAGGGGCTAACGTAAAACAGGGCATTATAAGGAGGGGGTCAAACAAATTGAGGCAATATAAATGGGGGTTATTGTGTGAGTTTTAGTGTAGAGCTATGTACTAAGTGTGGAGCTATATATAGAGCGGACATCTTTGTGGACGCTTCTGGAAGGGGGCATTATTATTTGGTTGGTCCCATAAGGGGCTATTATATAAGAGTCCACTGGAGGGCATTTCATAGTTTGGGGGTAGCACACATGAAAGAAAGCCATAGGAAGGGGGAAATATAGAAAGTGGGGAGCATTTTGCATTATGGATGGGGTATCACAGGAAGGAAGCATTAAACTATGTGAGGGCGACTAAGGGGACAATATACAGTGGGCGGCATAGGGATGGATATTAAATTGTATGGGGGAATGGTTAGGGGCTATTCAAAGGGCATGGCTAACAACAAATCTAGAGTTAGAGATGTGGAATCAAATATGTTTATTGTATTTATTTTACATTATGCTGCACTAAAACCTCTATTCATTCACATAGTAACTTCCCTTTAAGGGAACAGAACTTATGCGGGTGTGAATAAGACCTTACTTATATTGTAATTTGCTTACTTGCTGAACTATGCTGGACTGGATATGTTATTTTATGGCATTACAGATACTTTTATCTATTTGCCTACCTGGGAAATAATTCCCAGTCCTCTCCGATATTCTGAATTTTCTGCAGTGTTTCACCATTTACACAACAATAAATCCAGAAGGACAAAATAAGGCAGAGCAGAATTTGTCATATTTTTATAGCACTGCAATACATGAACAGATGAGGCGAGAATATCACATATGAACATGCTGAGAAAAACCTGCTGTGTGAACATGTCCCGGGACGCTGATTTCTAGGGTGTCAGCTGCCAAGCCCAGGACAGCTGTCAAAATACTCTAAAGAAGACGTCTTCATCCAAATGAGTAGTCTGAGAGATTCCTGGGGAACCGCCGGGACCTGTAATAATACTACAAAAAAATATTCCGAAAAACTGGAGTCACCATTTCTGCTGTTGAATATATAACATGCCGTATTTTGGGACACTAAACCAAATTTCCACAAGGACCTGTAGTTGGCTTAGTGACAGGTTCCCTATAAGAACCTATATACAACACAGGAACAGGGTTAAAGCACACTGCATGTCATATTGAATGTTGTTTTATTTATTTTTAGCAGTGATTGACTATGTAAACCACAATAACGATGAAATGTGTAATAATCCTAAATGCGTACATGACCTGTGATTGCTTAAGGACCTGTAGTGATGTGGTCACATGACTTACATTTTGTGTAACATATGAAGGTTCATGTAATGAAGCCACATACAAGTATGTCTGCTTTCTGGGTTCATAGGGTCTGGCCTGGGGTATATATTTAAAGGGAACCTGTCATCAGGAGCTCTTTCTCTGGCTCCCCCATTTTCCCATAGAGAATAGTGTGCACATCGCCAAAGTATTTTTATAGTAAAACTGTCTTTTTCCAAAAAACAAACATAAGTTAGATGAAAGTTCACCCTTCTTTATGCAGAGCTGCATCCCTAGTCCCCTGGGAGTGGCCAGTGAGGATTGAGATAGACATGTATGATGTTCTGAGGAGGGAAGCGACAGGGATATGGGGGACATGGGAGGTATTTTTAAATTTGAAATTGATGCATGATGGAGCGGTTTCCCGAGGGTAGGGGAACCACTCCTCACTGACCACTCCCAGACACAACTCTACATACAGAAAGGTAAACTTTTTTTTCGGATAAAGGCGGTTTTACTCCAAAAACCCTTTGGCAATGTGTACACTATTCTCTATGGGGACATAGGGGAACCAGAAAAAGGGCGGCTGATGACAGGTTGCCTTTAAGGGGTTGGGAGTCTGCATTTATCATAGGAGTACTAGATGTGTTCAGTGGTCTGGTCTGAGGTCTGTATTTACTTTGTATTCTGATTTGGGTCTGTATTTATTTAGAGGGTCTGTCCATTTGAAAAAAAAGCAGACATGTTTAGGAATAGGACCTGCTCAAAATTTTTTGGCTCAAGCAGTCGGCTCATACATGGGACCATCAAAAACCAAAGCTATGTTAGGAACCCCTATACATGAGGCCATGTGCTATCGTTTGAAAGGAGCTTGCATAGAGGCCAAAAATATGTTAATTTGTATGTAGCCTAAGAAACGGGCCTTATAACTAATTCGCTAATAATAATTTTATGGTAGTGAAAGGGGGTATAGTTTTCCTAAATACGGTAGTACTGGCTTCCTAACCATCATATGATGGTGGATATCGGTTTATCCCAATGAACTCACGTGACCCTTTTTTTTTTACTTTTCCGAGTAGTCTCGGAAGGGGGAGAGGCCTTAAGAAAGGCGGCATAGTCTTGGAATAAGGGGCGTGGTCAGACAAGAAATAGTCTGTGCGCCCAAAAAAATTAGGAGGGTGTCACATCAGCTTGAAGCAGGTCTCAAAGTAGAACTCGACATGATGGGGCAGATTTACTTACCAGTCCCTGCGCGATCCGCGAGGTGCGTTACCCGACTCCAATGCACAGCTGCCGCGATTCACAAAGATTGTGCGCCCGTTATCATGCATTTGTCGCTTCCCCGCTCAGGTCCACCAGAGTTCACCTTCTTCTTCCTGGTGCATGTAAGTGCTTGGCTTGCGACTCAATTTAAATGTTAAATCCCGCAGTTTGTCCGAATCTGTCGGATCGTCCGACAGTCCACCCCCCAATTTCAGTCGCATGAAAGCCGGCGCAGATGCGCCAAAATCCGATCGTGTGCGACACAATCCCCGGTGCGATCCCCGGAAAGTCGGGAAACCCAATGAAAATGCGGCCGCGGGACCCTTAGTAAATAAGCCCCATTATGTTGGAGCTATTTATACTGTATATAGTCTTGTCTTACTATTTCTCTTCCCAACTCTTTGTCTGAATAGAAGACACTGATTTGATTAACCCCTATAATGCTACAGTCACCCGTAGAACGCTGCATATTTATTAGGACTCCTAACACTTCACCTTCAAAGTGTTCGCTCTTGTTTTATCTGCCAACAGCTTTTTTTTTTTTTTTTTTGGAAAACAGCGGAGCCCTATTATTATCCAAACTGGGTTCAAAGGGAAGGAAATGCTTCTTTCTCAATGAATTTCCCAGCGACTGTCTTTCATTTATGGATCACAGAAATGGCATCAGGAGTTTCTGAACTGAAAACATATTTTGTGATCAAAGTGGAAGACAAAGGGGTCTCCTAAATGGGGGGGGGGGGGGGGCGAGTGATTGACGAAGGGCATCCACCTCCAGGTCTACAGTGAAAGTTAGCCCTGCAATCATTAACTTTCCCAGGATTGATGTGAGCTGACATGTAGCAGTGCTAGCACAGTACCCGGCTTTGTCTGCTGCCATCAGTCACCCTGTATACAATGTCCTTACAGGAGTATCGTAGGTGACTATATTATCAGAAGTGTAAAGGAAATAACATTCACCCACATCACAGCCAAAATATTGCAAACAAAACCATTGAAATATATTTGTATAAGTTGTTATAAATCAGATGTGGGTGCAGTGCGCTGACACCTTCATTATAATCAAGTCATTTAAAGGGATTTTCCAATTTTATTAAGTAATTAATGAAAAGTTCTAAAACTAAGTTTCCTAAGCCTCTACTACAGATTTCATAAGAAATTATGGGAAAAAATGATGGACACTTGCATTCAGGAGATGATAAGCACAATCCCAATGTGTTCCTTTATAGTCAGTGGGGTCTATCAGCATTGCACCACCTTTGTGTCCACCGTCTTACACATCAGGTTCATACATTATCTCATCATTCCGTTTCTGTAAAGGACATGTTTCTGTAAAGGACATGTGAATATAACCTGATATGTATTAGGTGTCAGTGAATGAGAACAATTCTGTCTACATTTAGAGGCATTTAACCTCAGGGACAGATTAAGATAATAATAGACGCTGGGCTGCATGAAAAATGTCTCCTACAAGTCAATTTTTTTGTGGTTTTGACATTAGCTTCCTGCATGCAATACCAGAAACGTGCTTCATGGGAAAATAGGGGGGGGGGCTTCTGTCGCTATTCAATTCTGTAGTTTTAGGTCCTTTGCAGCTTCAAATGTCCTTTAAGGACTCTTGTATATACGGTATGTGTGTCAACAGCCAAGACATATGTGCCTTGTGCCCCAGGCTGCTCCCCAAATTGCCACTACCACTTGTTGACTTGTATATATCAATCCCTGCCCTCACTTGGGTAGTGGATAAAATTTATAGACCAAATGCATGGTCTATAAACAAAGTATATTAGGAAGTTGTAAAGTTTTAAAGGGATATTCCTATATGGGACAACTATATGCTATCCACAGCACATGTTATACATTTTTGTCAAATCCGATCTCAAAAGCAGAGCTATTCTATGAATTCCCATAGAAGTTAATAGACAAAGAACTGTGATCTGTGAGGAAATCCTGCATCAAGTAGAGGCTGTCCCCTACTTAAGAACACCCGACTTACAGACGACCCCTAGTTACAAACGGACCTCTGGATGTTAGTAATTTACTGTACTTTAGCCCTAGGCTACAATGATCAGCTGTAAAAGTTTCCAAATGTGTCTGCAATTAAACTTTGTGTTAATCCTGGTTCTTATGACAACCCAACATTTTTTAAATCCAAATGTCAAAGAGACCAAAAAAATTCTGGCTGGGATTACAAATATAAAATTCCGATTTACATACAAATTCAACTTAAGTACCTATCTTGTACGTAACCTGGGGACTGCCTGTAGTTAGTATACATTAGACATGACGTGAAATTTTTAATATGCCCTGATCTGTGTTGCTTCACAGTAATTTATTTTGGTTTTGTCTGACATTCTCCACAGCTAACCTGACTACGACTACCACAATGACTTTCTGTAGTTTTACATGTCAACTGTGCCCTGAAACATTGCCCATATATTGTGGTTCCTACCCTAGACACTAGACTAGTATAGTGCATCAAAGTACTGGGCCCAAAGTACTTCATCCCAAACTGTAGTTTTGGGCAAAGGGGGTCACATAGGAAAAGTGTTTTGTTCCCTGTGCATTTCAGAAAACAGATAATTACAAAATTGTGGGGGATGTAAATAGTTTGTGGCTACCAGGGGTCAGTAGGTAATATAATTGTTAGATTCTATGACACATATTGGGGGAGATTTATTATCCAGTTTCTGAGGTAAAACTGTTGTAGTTGCCCATGGAAACCAATTAGAGCTCAGCTTTAATTTTATAAACAGCTGTGGGAAAATGAAAGCTGAGCCCTGATTGGTTGACATGTGCAACTAGAACAGTTCTGCTCTAAGAGACTTATGATATATCTCCCCCGTTAAGTCTATTGCATACATTTCCCTCCAGCAGCAATGTATCCTACACAAGATATGAGAGTGTCAGTCATCCCGGGTCACGTGCACAGAGTTTCCCAATCCACCACACGTACATAAAGCCTCCATTATAGCCGGCGCTGTGGTGAGATTGTTGTGGCGTCCTCCGGCAGTGCTGCATTCTGTTACCATGGCTCACAAAGGCTTATCAGGAATGACATACAGTGCGGAACTAGATCCAGTTCTGACCTAGTCGGACAAGTTCCAGTCAATTGCCTCACTCAGTTTTTTAGGAAGCCAAAAACAAACGAAGAGACGTTAAGCAATCCCATCATCCTTGGAACATAAGAGTGTTATTTCTTTTATGGTCGTCAGATGTTCATACTGCACTGCACTTGTCCTTTGCATCAGAAAACTTGTGAGGGGGTCATTTCTATGCATTGCCCCATACTCTGTTCTCCAACAAAATGTGTAAGACTGTCCCCCAACTTCCACATCTTCATATGTAACCTGAAAACCCACCCATTCAAGATTGCCCACAATACACAATAACCCCACTGCTCTGCTCCCTCACCTGGTGTCTCCATCTTCCCTCCCATAAGATTGTAATAAAAATAACTCCTTTATTTATATAGCGCACACAGATTACACAGCGCTGCACAGAACTTGCCAAATCAGTCCCTGTCCCCAATGGGGCTCACAATCTAATCAACCTACCGGTATGTTTTGGAGTGTGGGAGGAAACCGGGGGACCTAGAGGAAACCTGCGCAAACACGGAGTGAACATACAAACTCTTTGCAGATTTTGACCCTGAGACTTGAACCTGTGAGCTCTCATGGGCAGGGTCCTCCAAGCACTTGTTCAAGGTCACTTTAGTTTTGTATTTGTACTTTCATTTGTTCTTGTCTTATTGTAATGTATGTGACCCCCTTACCGATTGTACAGCAGCATGGAATCTATAGTGCTCTATAACTAATAATAATCACCCTGATCCAAAATGTGATCCTGTTGGAACCTGAATTAAGCGTTAATAGGAGGAGCTACGCTGAACGGTTACAGTACAAGGTAATGAGCTTGACCCTTACAACTAAAAATGGGTAAAATAATGCTTAATGGTTACACAATTTATTAAAGGGAACCTGTCACCAGGAATGATCGGCCTTTTGATCACTCTTTATAGATTTTTAATATTTTTCAAAATGTCAAAAAAGTGCCATTTTCCGTTACAGGGTGAAAAAAACTATATTATTTTATATTTTGACAGATCAGGCATTTTCGGACACGGCGATACCTAATGTGTTTGTGATTTTTACTGTTTATTTATATTTATATCAATTCTAGGGAAATGGGGGTGATTTTAATTTTTTTTTGTATAATTTTATTTTCAAACTTTTTTTTATTTTTATTTTTACAATTTTTCAGACCCCTTAGGGTACTTTAACCCTAGGTTGTCTGATCGATCCTACCATATATTGCCGTACTACAGTATGACAGTACATGGGGATTTTCCTCCTCATTAATTACAATGTAATGCACATTGTAATGAATGGGTTAAAACGAGAAAGCCTCTTCGGAAGACCCAAGGCCATCATGGCAACCGATTGCCACCCCCCAATGGAGAGCGACGATCTTCGCTAAGATGGCAGCGCCCATGCAGGGGAGGAGTGAGCAGGAAAGAGGCAGAGGAAGGAGGATGACTGAGGAGGAAGGGAGGATGAATCGAGGAGATGAAGACTCAGGCGTTGGAGCTGCCCCCCTTGTGACTGGTCAGTGCTCATCACATGCTGTTTGAAGGTGATGTCTAGGATTAGAGGAACTTGCTCTTTTTCTTTCAGAAATAGGAGAACAGGCTACATAGGTCTTGTGTAGTATTGTAGCTGAGCCCTATTCATTAGCATTAGTTATGGTTAAAGGGGGTACTCTCATCTGGGCACATTAAAATATGCCATATATATATATCACATTTCTTCAATTGCATGTTATTCCAAGTTTACAAGTTTAATTTAAAGCCGGCTGCGCAAGAAAAGTGGTACCGTGCATGCGCAAGACTTGCGGACAGCGAGGTGACATCACCGGCTGTCTGCTGCTTGCAGGAGGTACATTATATGAATTTTTACTACGGGCGCGTGCATAATTTATTAGTGTCCGGAACCAGGAGACGTTGGGCTGCCTTATGCCTGAGTGCCTCTGGCTCATTACCAAATTTTTTATAAAATCATTTCTTGGACACACAGACCTTACAAAGGAGCAGAAAACCGATGCAGAAGACCCCCTATGGTAACAAGCATCACAGTGGGGACAGTCTACCACTAGTAAATCTGGTGGTAGATGTCCTTTAATTCATAATTTCATAAACCAAATGTACATGTGTGAAGATAATTTCCAAAAAATTAACCATGATGTCACTTACAAACATAATTGTTGTTCTTAGATACGACCACCACCGCATTTATTCAGCAGTGACCAGGCTTGTTTACTGAGCTCTGCCTGACCACCTGGATTTAGAGCTCATTATCACAATACGGCTGTGGGACATGCAAAAACTACCACTCATTCAATTTGCGAAAACAATTTTTTTTCCCACAATCTTTTGTGCAGCAGTGGTTGTATCCAAGAACAACAATTTCATTTCTAAGGGACATCATGGCTACATTTGTAGGAAACTATCTTCACACATCTTCACATTTGTATATACTACATACTATTGTTTCCCCAGAGACAATTCAAGTGTGAAAAGTCATAGCCTGCAGGGAGTGCAGGTTCCTGTCCTCGCCCTGGACCACTACCCCGCAATACACTAGTATTTGTGATTATTTCAGGTCTTCTATGCCAGTGTACTGGCGCAGAAGCCCTGACAAATAAGCCCCTATGAGTTTGCATATAATGTATGTATTAGTGTATACATGTGTGTATGAGTTTATACATGTGTGTATATGTGTAGAACTTTATTTGTGTGTATTGGAGTATCGGAGTATATAAATCTGATTTTACAAATATTCATACATTTTTGGAGGGTAAGGGGGGCTCTATGCCTTCCACCAAAAATGGCTCCACATGCGGGAAAGAGAATGTGCCAGCCGGCATGCAGGGGTGTGTGTCAGCCTGTGTGGCGGCATAGGCAGCAGCATGGCGGGTGAGCGTTCCGGCGGCAGTGTAGGTGGACTGGCAGGTGGCAGCATGGACGGGCGGGCGCACAACGCCTCCCCCTCGTCCAGCAGGCGGCGCGCCGCCTGAGGCAAGAGTCTCAACTTGCCTCATGGCAGGTGCGCCCCTGCTTACAGCACATAACCTGTAGGCCAGTACCGCACTGCAGCCATGTACTTCTAGTCCTGTATTCTAGTTACAGAGCAAAAAGATATGTAGCAGGATCTTTTATCATCTTCTGCATGACAATGTAGGGTTAATTACATCACACCTATGGATTTCTGTGAGAGAGCCAAATGTTAGCTCTAGAGATGAGCGAACACTAAAATGCTCGGGTACTCGTTATTCGAGACGAACTTTTCCCGATGCTCGAGTGCTCGTCTCGAATAACGAACCCCATTGAAGTCAATGGGAGACTCGAGCATTTTTCAAGGGGACCAAGGCTCTGCACAGGGAAGCTTGGCCAAACACCTGGGAACCTCAGAAAAGGATGGAAACACCACGGAAATGGACAGGAAACAGCAGGGGCAGCATGCATGGATGCCTCTGAGGCTGCTTAAACGCACCATTATGCCAAAATTATGGGCAACAGCATGGCCATGACAGAGTGACAGAATGAAGCTAGATAGCATCTAAAACATGCAATAATTGACCCTGACACTATAGGGGACGGCATGCAGAGGCAGCGGCAGCAGGCTAGAGAGTGTCATGGCGACATACCCTAAATGGACTCAGGCTTCAAACCAATGGGTGGCAGAGAGGAACCAAAGGAGGTGAGCAAGAAGTGCTCAAATAATATCGGTACATGATAAAAGTTTGCCAGTATATTTTGTGGATTACACAGCAGGGTGGCGACAAAGTTAACATGGAAGCCATGAAAACAACCCAAAATTCTGCCTGACACAGCTCGTTTGATAAGGGGACCATGTATGGAGGCAGTGAACTAGTAGTAGATTAAAGGTGCTGCAGTTAAAACTATGTTAGTTGGATCTTGGCATGGAGCTGGCGCTCCGCTGCCAGGCGAGCTTTCGCCAATCCAAGCCCCTGTCTCTAGGCTACTCCCCAAACAGCACTTCTAAGAACCTTTTGTATAAGATCAAGTGTAGTAGCGTTCTTATAAGTTTAGGATATGCCGGGTGAGGGGAATGTAAACAGATGCGCAAGAAGCGCATGATGCGCATGGAGCTGGCGCTCCGCTGCCAGGCGAGCTTTCGCAAATCCAAGCCCCTGTCTCTAGGCTACTCCCCAAACAGCACTTTTGTATAAGATCAAGTGTAGTAGCGTTCTTATAAGTTTAGGATATGGCGGGTGAGGGGAATGTAAACAGATGCGCAAGAAGCGCTGAAATAATATCCCTAAATGGTAAAAGTTTGCAAGTATATTTTGTGGATTACACAGCAGGGTGGCGACAAAGTTAACAACTTTGATGTGGAATCCATGAAAACAACCCAAATTTCTGCCTGACACACCTCGTTTGATAAAGGGACGATGTATGGAGGCAGCTATATGGACGACTTTTGGAGGTAGGAATGGAGACAACGTGTGGAGGCTGCTATGGAGACAATTTAATTTGGATAGTGCCTGTATGTGGCAGTCCCAAACATTTTTCAAACCAGAGGAGCAGGTAGGTGGCCCTCCAGTAAAATGGGATAGATTGAGTGCCTGTATGTGGCAGTCCCAAAAATTGTTCAAACCAGAGGAGCAGGTAGGTGGCCCTCCAGTAAAATGGAATAGATTGAGTGCCTGTATGTGGCAGTCCCAAAAATTGTTCAAACCAGAGGAGCAGGTAGGTGGCCCTGCAGTAAAATGGAATAGATTGAGTGCCTGTATGTGGCAGTCCCAAAAATGTTTCAAACCAGAGGAGCAGGTAGGTGGCCCTCCAGTAAAATGGGATAGATTGAGTGCCTGTATGTGGCAGTCCCAAAAATGTTTCAAACCAGAGGAGCAGGTAGGTGGCCCTCCAGTAAAATGGGATAGATTGAGTGCCTGTATGTGGCAGTCCCAAAAATGTTTCAAACCAGAGGAGCAGGTAGGTGGCCCTCCAGTAAAATGGAATAGATTGAGTGCCTGTATGTGGCAGTCCCAAAAATTGTTCAAACCAGAGGAGCAGGTAGGTGGCCCTGCAGTAAAATGGAATAGATTGAGTGCCTGTATGTGGCAGTCCCAAAAATGTTTCAAACCAGAGGAGCAGGTAGGTGGCCCTCCAGTAAAATGGGATAGATTGAGTGCCTGTATGTGGCAGTCCCAAAAATGTTTCAAACCAGAGGAGCAGGTAGGTGGCCCTCCAGTAAAATGGGATAGATTGAGTGCCTGTATGTGGCAGTCCCAAAAATGTTTCAAACCAGAGGAGCAGGTAGGTGGCCCTCCAGTAAAATGGAATAGATTGAGTGCCTGTATGTGGCAGTCCCAAAAATTGTTCAAACCAGAGGAGCAGGTAGGTGGCCCTCCAGTAAAATGGGATAGATTGAGTGCCTGTATGTGGCAGTCCCAAAAATGTTTCAAACCAGAGGAGCAGGTAGGTGGCCCTCCAGTAAAATGGAATAGATTGAGTGCCTGTATGTGGCAGTCCCAAAAATTCTTCAAACCAGAGGAGCAGGTAGGTGGCCCTCCAGTAAAATGGAATAGATTGAGTGCCTGTATGTGGCAGTCCCAAAAATTGTTCAAACCAGAGGACCGGGTAGGTGGCCCTCCAGAAAAATGGAATAGATTGAGTGCCTGTATGTGGCACTCACAAAAATTGTTTCAAACAGAGGACCGGGTAGGTGGCCCTCCAGAAAAATTAAATGCATGAAGTATAGCAAGAGCCAGTGGGCCCTGTCAAAAAATAGCCATTTTCCTCTGCTTTACTGTACAAAGAGGAGGAGAAGGAGGAAAATGAGGAGGAGGAGGAGGAGTGGATCAATTATTCAGGTTGAGCTTCCTTCACCTGGTGGAGATTGGAAATTCTGAGAAATCCAGCCTTTATTCATTTTAATAAGCGTCAGCCTGTCAGCGCTGTCAGTCGACAGGCGTGTACGCTTATCGGTGATGATGCCACCAGCTGCACTGAAAACCCGCTCGGACAAGACGCTAGCGGCAGGGCAGGCAAGAACCTCCAAGGCGTACAGCGCCAGTTCGTGCCACATGTCCAGCTTTGAAACCCAGTAGTTGTAGGGAGCTGTGTGATCATTTAGGACGATGGTATGGTCAGCTACGTACTCCCTCACCATCTTTCTGTAAAGATCAGCCCTACTCTGCCGAGACTGGGGACAGGTGACAGTGTCTTGCTGGGGTGACATAAAGCTGGCAAAAGCCTTGTAAAGCGTACCCTTGCCAGTGCTGGACAAGCTGCCTGCTCGCCTACTCTCCCTCGCTACTTGTCCCGCAGAACTACGCACTCTGCCGCTAGCGCTGTCAGAAGGGAAATACTGTTTCAGCTTGTGCACCAGGGCCTGCTGGTATTCATGCATTCTCACACTCCTTTCCTCTGCAGGGATGAGAGTGGCAAGATTTTGCTTGTACCGTGGGTCCAGGAGAGTGAACACCCAGTAATCGGTGCTGGAATAAATTCTTTGAACGCGAGGGTCACGGGATAGGCAGCCTAGCATGAAATCTGCCATATGCGCCAGAGTACCAACGCGTAAGAATTCACTCCCCTCACTGGCCTGACTGTCCATTTCCTCCTCCTCCAACTCCTCCAACTCCTCTTCTTCTGCCCATACACGCTGAACAGTGAAGGACTCAACAATGGTCCCCTCTTGTGTCTCGCCAACATTCTCCTCCTCTTCCTCCTCATCCTCCTCCACCTCCACCTCCTCCGATATGCGCTGAGAAACAGACCTCAGGGTGCTTTGGCTATCAACAAGGGAATATTCTTCCCCCGTCTCTTGTGACGAGCGCAAAGCTTCCGACTTCATGCTGACCAGAGAGTTTTTCAACAGGCCAAGCAGCGGGATGGTGAGGCTGATGATGGCGGCATCGCCACTGACCATCTGTGTTGACTCCTCAAAGTTACTCAGCACCTGACAGATATCAGACATCCACGTCCACTCCTCATTGTAGACTTGAGGAAGCTGACTGACCTGACTACCAGTTCTGGTGGAAGTTGACATCTGGCAGTCTACAATCGCTCTGCGCTGCTGGTAAACTCTGGATAACATGGTCAGTGTTGAATTCCACCTCGTGGGCACGTCGCACAACAGTCGGTGAGCGGGCAGTTGGAGGCGGCGCTGCGCTGCCCTGAGAGTGGCAGCATCTGGGCTGGACTTCCTGAAATGCGCACAGATGCGGCGCACCTTCGTGAGCAAATCAGACAGATTGGGGTATGTCTTGAGGAAACGCTGCACTATCAGATTTAACACATGGGCCAGGCATGGCACATGTGTCAGTCTGCCGAGTTGCAGAGCCGCCACCAGGTTACGGCCGTTGTCACACACAACCATTCCCGGCTTGAGGTTCAGCGGTGCCAGCCACAGATCAGTCTGCGCCGTGATGCCCTGTAATAGCTCTTGGGCTGTGTGCCTTTTGTCGCCTAGGCTCAGCAGTTTGAGCACCGCCTGCTGTCGCTTAGCGACGGCACTGCTGCTGTGCCTAGAGCTACCGACTGATGGCGCCGTGCCCACGGATGGTAGTTCGGAGGAGGAGGTGGAGGAGGGGTGGGAGGAGGAGGAGGCATAGTAGGCCTGAAACACCTGGACCGAGGTAGGCCCCGCAATCCTCGGCGTCGGCAGTATATGAGCAGCCCCAGGGTCAGTCTCGGTCCCAGCCTCCACCAAGTTAACCCAATGTGCCGTCAGCGATATATAGTGGCCCTGCCCGGCAGCACTCGTCCACGTGTCCGTGGTCAGGTGGACCTTGTCAGAAACGGCGTTGGTCAGGGCACGGATGATGTTGTCTGACACGTGCTGGTGCAGGGCTGGGACGGCACATCGGGAAAAGTAGTGGCGGCTGGGGACCGAATACCGAGGGGCGGCCGCCGCCATGAGGTTGCGAAAGGCCTCGGTCTCTACTAGCCTATAGGGCAGCATCTCCAGGCTAAGCAATCTGGAGATGTGCACATTAAGGGCTTGGGCGTGCGGGTGGGTTGCACTATATTTGCGTTTCCGCTCCAGCGTCTGGGGTATGGAGAGCTGAACGCTGGTGGATGCTGTGGAGGATCGTGGAGGCGACGATGGGGTTTTTGGGCCAGGGTCCTGGGCAGGGGGCTGACTAGCAGCTGACACAGGGGAAGGAGCAGTGGTGTGCACGGCCGGAGGTGAACGGGCTTGTTGCCACTGAGTGGGGTGCTTAGCATTCATATGCCTGCGCATACTGGTGGTAGTTAAGCTAGTAGTGGTGGAACCCCTGCTGAGCCTGGTTTGGCAAATGTTGCACACCACAGTCCGTCGGTCATCCGGTGTTTCCTTAAAGAACCTCCACACTTCTGAAGATCTAGCCCTCGCCGCAAGAGCCCTCACCACGGGAGCTTCACTAGTTGACAGTGGCGCTGATGCACCAGCTCTGGCCCTGCCTCTCCGTCTGGCCCCACCACTGCCTCTTCCAACCTGTTCAGGTCGAGGACTCTCCTCCGTCTCAGAAGCACTGTGTTCACCCGGCCTCTCAACCCAGCTTGGGTCTGTCACCTCATCATCCTCCGATCCCTCAGTCTGCTCCCCCCTCGGACTTCCTGCCCTGACAACAACTTCCCCACTGTCTGACAACCGTGTCTCCTCATCGTCGGACACCTCTTTACACACTTCCACTACGTCAAGAAGGTCATCATCACCCACAGACTGTGACTGGTGGAAAACCTGGGCATCGGAAAATTGCTCAGCAGCAACCGGACAAGTGGTTTGTGACTGTGGGAAGGGTCCAGAAAACAGTTCCTCAGAGTATGCCGGTTCAAATGGCAAATTTTCCTGGGAGGGGGCAGACTGGGGGGGAGGAGGCTGAGGTGCAGGAGCTGGAGGAGTGGGGATTTCGGTGACATGGGTGGACTGCGTGGAAGACTGACTGGTGGTGGACAAATTGCTCGAAGCATTGTCAGCAATCCACGACATCACCTGTTCGCACTGTTCTGGCCTCAACAGTGCTCTACCACGAGTCCCAGTAACTTCAGACATGAACCTAGGGAGTGTAGCTCTGCGGCGTTCCCCTGCTCCCTCATCAGCAGGTGGTGTCTCACCCCGCCCAGGACCACGGCCTCTGACCCCTGCAGTAGTTGGACGCCCACGTCCCCGCCCTCGTCCTCTACCCCTAGCCCTGGGGTTAAACATTTTTAAAATGAGAGTTATAACTTTTTTTTTTTTTTTACTTTTTTTTTTTTTTTTGTGTGTTTTTTTTGTGTTTTTTGTTTTTTTTTGTGTTTTTTGTTTTTTTTTGAGTTTTTAGAACCAAACAATCCTATCCTATTGCTATGGCTATTTTCTAGCCAAGTATCAAAGGAAGCACACTACTATGCCAGATGAGATGACACTGAGTTATTGCCTAATAGAAATCCAACCCCTACTGAATTTTGCCACTTCAGCCTTTGCTATGGATATGTGCGCCACTAAGCGCAGAACACAGCGGTCGCAAGTCTCACTACAAATTGCTCAGAATTGGCAAGTACATGCACTGCAGAAACTACAGCCACCAGCAGATCAACCAGAAATCAAATATATAGAACGCTACTGTAGGCTTCAAGAAGCTATTTGTATTCTCCTATGGCTATTTTCTAGCCAAGTATCAAAGGAAGCACACTACTATGCCAGATGAGATGACACTGAGTTATTGCCTAATAGAAATCCAACCCCTACTGAATTTTGCCACTTCAGCCTTTGCTATGGATATGTGCGCCACTAAGCGCAGAACACAGCGGTCGCAAGTCTCACTACAAATTGCTCAGAATTGGCAAGTACATGCACTGCAGAAACTACAGCCACCAGCAGATCAACCAGAAATCAAATATATAGAACGCTACTGTAGGCTTCAAGAAGCTATTTGTATTCTCCTATGGCTATTTTCTAGCCAAGTATCAAAGGAAGCACACTACTATGCCAGATGAGATGACACTGAGTTATTGCCTAATAGAAATCCAACCCCTACTGAATTTTGCCACTTCAGCCTTTGCTATGGATATGTGCGCCACTAAGCGCAGAACACAGCGGTCGCAAGTCTCACTACAAATTGCTCAGAATTGGCAAGTACATGCACTGCAGAAACTACAGCCACCAGCAGATCAACCAGAAATCAAATATATAGAACGCTACTGTAGGCTTCAAGAAGCTATTTGTATTCTCCTATGGCTATTTTCTAGCCAAGTATCAAAGGAAGCACACTACTATGCCAGATGAGATGACACTGAGTTATTGCCTAATAGAAATCCAACCCCTACTGAATTTTCCCACTTCAGCCTTTGCTATGGATATGTGCGCCACTAAGCGCAGAACACAGCGGTCGCAAGTCTCACTACAAATTGCTCAGAATTGGCAAGTACATGCACTGCAGAAACTACAGCCACCAGCAGATCAACCAGAAATCAAATATATAGAACGCTACTGTAGGCTTCAAGAAGCTATTTGTATTCTCCTATGGCTATTTTCTAGCCAAGTATCAAAGGAAGCACACTACTATGCCAGATGAGATGACACTGAGTTATTGCCTAATAGAAATCCAACCCCTACTGAATTTTCCCACTTCAGCCTTTGCTATGGATATGTGCGCCACTAAGCGCAGAACACAGCGGTCGCAAGTCTCACTACAAATTGCTCAGAATTGGCAAGTACATGCACTGCAGAAACTACAGCCACCAGCAGATCAACCAGAAATCAAATATATAGAACGCTACTGTAGGCTTCAAGAAGCTATTTGTATTCTCCTATGGCTATTTTCTAGCCAAGTATCAAAGGAAGCACACTACTATGCCAGATGAGATGACACTGAGTTATTGCCTAATAGAAATCCAACCCCTACTGAATTTTCCCACTTCGGTCTTTGCTATGGATATGTGTGCCACTAAGAGCTAAACACAACGGTAGCAAGTCCCCCTGCTAATTCCTCACAAAATGGTAAAAGATGCAAATTAAAATAAAAAAAGTAGAACGTTATTGTAGCCCTAAGAAGGGCTGTTGGGTTCTTTGAGAATCACTCCTGCCTAACAGTAAGCTAATAGAACACCCTAACGCTTTCCCTGACCAGCAGCAGCTCTCTCCCTAGCGGCATCCAGAGACAGAATGATCCGAGCAGCGCGGCCAGCGGCTAGTCTATCCCAGGGTCACCTGATCTGGCCAGCCAACCACTGCTATCGACGTGTAAGGGTACCACGTCATGCTGGGTGGAGTGCAGAGTCTCCTGGCTTGTGATTGGCTCTGTTTCTGGCCGCCAAAAAGCAAAACGGCGGGAGCTGCCATTTTCTCGAGCGGGCAAAGTATTCGTCCGAGCAACGAGCAGTTTCGAGTACCCTAATGCTCGACCGAGCATCAAGCTCGGACGAGCATGTTCGCTCATCTCTAGTTAGCTCCAATTTATATTCCAAGTTCCATTAATTAGAGTCCATATTCATAGCTTTCCAAGTGTTCTGTAATCTCACAATGATTCACCAGCCATGTCCCGGCACATTGTGTATTACAGACAGCTGTATAATACGGGAGCAGCCAGAGACATGTTATTCGCTAATTATAAAGATGGATTCTTAGAGTAAATGGACAGAAGTATTTGTCTAATATATCATTTATCATTATTATGAAGAGGCTCATTAGACACAAGCAAATAAGGTAAATACGGAAAAAAGCAGCTTTAGCAATAATATACAATGATACAAGCTAACATCAGGGGATTTAGCCTACCAACATAAACTGCTACCAACATGCCATTTAGGGGGGATCCAGGTTGACAATGAGGACACTGTAAGATGTCATGATGTCTTAGATGCACAAATGACTATTAGAGTAGAGGTGGCATCATGAGGTGGGGAGAGCTTGACTTCAGCACCAAATTCTATGTCTCCTTCTGCTGTGACATCATTCACCAAACTTCAGGAGAGCCTGTTATGATGTCTTAGATGCACAAATGACAATTAAAGTAGAGGTGACATCATGAGGTGGGGAGAGCTTGACTTCAGCACCAAATTCTATGTCTCCTTCTGCTGTGACGTCATTCACCAAACTTCAGGAGAGCCTGTCATGATGTCTTAGATGCACAAATGACAATTAGAGTAGAGGTGGCATCATGAGGTGGGGAGAGCTTGACTTCAGCACCAATTTCTATGTCTCCTACTGCTGTGACATCATTCACCAAACTTTAGGAGAGCCTGTTATGATGTCTTAGATGCACAAATGACAATTAAAGTAGAGGTGGCATCATGAGGTGAGGAGAGCTTGACTTCAGCACCAAATTCTATGTCTCCTTCTGCTGTGACGTCATTCACCAAACTTCAGGAGAGCCTGTCATGATGTCTTAGATGCACAAATGACAATTAAAGTAGAGGTGGCATCATGAGGTGAGGAGAGCTTGACTTCAGCACCAAATTCTATGTCTCCTTCTGCTGTGACGTCATTCACCAAACTTCAGGAGAGCCTGTCATGATGTCTTAGATGCACAAATGACAATTAGAGTAGAGGTGGCATCATGAGGTGGGGAGAGCTTGACTTCAGCACCAAATTCTATGTCTCCTTCCGCTGTGACGTCATTCACCAAACTTCAGGAGAGCCTGCTATAATGTCTTAGATGCACAAATGACAATTACAGCAGAGGTGGCATCCTGAGGTGGGGGGAGCTTGACCCAAATTATCTGTCTCCATGATTTTATACAACCAGTTTACATCTGACTGCAAAGTTCATTTTATTTGATGATGATGCCACCAAACTAATCCAGGAAAGAAGCATAATGGGGGAGATTTATCATAAGTGTCTGAGGTAAAACTGTTCTAGTTGCCCGTGGAAACCAATCAGAGCTCAGCTTTCATTTTATAAACAGCTGTGGGAAAATGAAAGCTGAGCTGTGATTGATTGCCATGATTAACTAGAACAGTTCTGCTCTCAAACAATTCTGATAAATCTCCTCCTGTGGGAGATTGTGCTCCTGCACAATATAAGGAACCCTGCACATAGGGGCTCTGGTAATTCCACACCAGAGCCCTTCTGGCTCTAATTTTAGAGGTTGATTTTAGAAGAAGGAGGCCATATATAACAAATATAAGAAGATTACCACAGTCACTGTTCCTGGATCTATGAGTAAGTGTCCCTGGTTTATCATGCTTGATATTGAAGGTAGAATCATTTCATATATCATAGATACTCTATGCAGATGGGAGGGGAGGGCAGTGAGTCACAGCAGCTAGGTATCCACCAGCATAACTGACTGAGGAGTCAGATAACATAGAGGTTCTATGGAGAGGGGAGGGGGAGCAGAGCATAGTCAAAAGAAATGCAAAAGAACACATAAAGATTGCAAGTGGAATATCAACCAGAAAAAATATAGCATTTATACATACACACACTGCACTACTCATATAATCAAAGTTGGTTAAAAGCTAAGGTACACGTTAAAGGGGTTTATCCTAAAATTATATTTATAGGATATATGCCATGAATATCTCTCCTGGAAAAGCCCCCCTTATAGTAAATGCTGGGTCATTGCTCAGTTCTTGGTGTAGTATAATGGAAGTCCTGATGGTACTTCATTTATTGTATGTAAATCACACATATTATAATCCATTTCGTGAATGACTATAGTGAATATCTAATCATTCATCCATCGGGATAAAATAAACAGTTGACATGATCCACTCGCCTGCCAGGGACTTGTTTGGGCAGGTTTCTGGAGCATAAATACTGGTACAATTCAGGTTATGGATAATTGGTCTGACATCATTTCCTTTTCTAATGATATATGATATAGAATATTTCTGTGATCCCTACCGCACACTTAACGTGCCCATAAAGGGCGGGTAATGGTGCCCATGGAGATTCTACCTTGTTACAGTCTGGTAGGAACATATCTTAAAGGGGTTGTTCATATTCATAATATTGAAGACCTACCTATAAATAATGATGGAAGCTGAGCTGCAAATACCTTGGTTGGCCACTACACTGAGAATGGAGTAATCTGCACCTGGCACTGCCATCTGTGTTAGCACCGGACCCCTACTTAAAAGATCAATATCAATATTGCTATGTGAAGAGAGCAGTCCTATAAAAAATAGATTATAATTGGGGTCTGTTACAGACTTTTTGCTATTGTTAGTGATGATCTTCCTTCATTAACACTACATTACTTGTAAATATACTCTACAAAATAGTAATTATTCTCCTGTATTATAGAAATTCAGCTATTCTCTTAATGGGGTGTGTATGATATATCCACCTTTGGAACCCGCACCAATCTGGAGAACGGAGGTCTAACGTCTCACTCATTGCTTAAATGAGGCGATGGTTCCTGCCTGTTTTTGGCACACTCATTGGGGGTCATTTACTAAGAGCCCGATTTGCGTTTTCCCGACGTGTTACCCAAATATTTCCGATTTGCGCCGATTTTCCCTGAATTGCTCCGGGATTTTGGTGCACGTGATCAGATTGTTGAGCATCAGCGCTGGCATGCACGCGACGGAAATCGGGGGGCGTGGCCGAACGAAAACCCGACGGATTCGGAAAAACCGCCGCATTTAAAACAAAAAATGTGTCGCGGAGCTTGCACTTGCCTTCACTAGGAATAGGCTGGTGAACTTGAGCGCATTCGGATGCTCTTCAGCGTAGCAGCGCCACCTGGTGGACGTTGGAGGAACTGCCTTTATGAATCCTGGCCGGACCCGAATCCACCGCAGACAACGTGCCGCTGGATCGCGAATGGACCGGCTAAGTAAATCTGCCCCATTGACTTGAATAGAGAACACAAGGTTAATCTGACCTATCTCCTATCCCCATCAGGTAGGGTGTGAAATGTCCTTTCTAGAATTCCCCTTTTTGATGTGAAATCTCCTTATAAAAAAAATTCCCTCTAAAATCATTTGGCCATAAGCAGAGAAGAGTCATATTTTGCCTGAGGTAAATCAAGTTTAGAGGTTACAAGGGGAGAGTCACTTTAGACATCCCTATCTTTGGTTCTGTTGTACATAGAAATGTGTTTCTAGTGTCATATGAACAATAACATTTTTGTCAGGCATGTGGTAGGAAGAGCTACAGAACTGGAGATACAGGCAGGTAAAGAAATAGTTGGAAGATGGATCTAGATCTGCAGCTTTCATTTCCAACAATGTATTTGACTGCCTGTATTTCTGGTTCTGTAACTAAACCTGATGCAATCCGAAAGATATGCCCTACATAGAGGGGCTGTGATTTAAATGGGTAAAATCTACTGACAAGTTCCCTTCAATGTTTATTACACACGCCCCCTCCTCCTCTTCTGCAGCACCTCATCTCTGACAGTGGAGAAGATTATAATTGTCTGATACCAGAACTGATATCTCCACAACCGAATAGGCTAAAAAAAATTGCCACCAAAAAATATCACCGAATCTGTGTAGCAGCACTTGTGTGAGGTGGTAAAAGGTCCTCTATAAACTTTGGCAACTTCAGAATCAACTGCCCAGCTTAAGCAATCAGTATCTCCTGGAAAACCCCTTTAAAAGTGTATCAGTCAGCAAACTTGTTATTATCAGGTATATAGGAAATATATGAGCAATTGAGGTCTATGTATTATCACTATACATACACTGAACAGATATGCGGACCACATTCACTTTTACTCCGCAAACCATTATGGAAAACATCTGACATCTTTTTGGGAATGTGCCACAAGCAATGAAAACCCGGTTTGTGTGGGCAGAATCTCAGATGCCTAATAAATATGTGGTAAGATTTACATCCCGCATAGAGATATCATTGCTTTTTCCAGTGATGGAAGACATTAGTAGCTGTTCTTTCCTGTAGGGAAATGTCATATAAAATCCATTTATTAAAACATGTCATCTTGTGGTTTTTCTCCGTTCCAGTGACCAACGGGGACAATGTTATTCTCCATGGAAGTGGAAGAAAACACGGCAATAAACCATCCAAACACGAGTCTATGGAGCGGTATGACCTCAGTTCCAGAAATGGTCGAATATGGGATCTTGTCCTCATAAATGGACCATTCATCCGCTCTTATATCCTATGTTACTTGTCTGTGTAGAACACTGTAAGAAAAGCCTTTTGTGAGCCTGATCTATTTTTTGCTCTATCTATGGAGATGGTGTGCCCAAGCATTTTGTAAAAGGGAAATTTCATAATGGACAATGGTCATTCATTCTTAATATATGAGCAAGTCAATCTATTAGAGGACATCTGTGGGGCACCGAGCTGTATAAGTGATTCAGGGGACAGTCCAGCCTGATATGTTTTTAAGGAATAAGTAATTCTTTTCTAAAATTTCAAAGGTTTTATTTGTGCGATCTAACAAATATTAGGCAATCAGGTCTTAAAATATGGTAAAATATGGTAAAAGATGGAAATTAGCCCTTCTTCAGGACTGATATTGTACACATTGTCAACATCATAAAACCTCTAAAAGGGGCTAAACTGCAATACCACACCACACACAATTTTTTGACAGGTGTGGTGCTGTTTTGTAATAGAGCAGATGTATTTTTTTTCTATACCCCTTTAAGTAGTCATTAGGCATATGTAATTGGTTGTATTTATTAGATAACTAAAGGGGGTCTCCACTTTACCTCATGTTTTTTGTAATGTATCTGTAAGTGTGGGGGGCAGGATATTAGGTAACTTTACGATATACATTTATTAAATAGTTTAGCACAATTTCTTCATTTTGTGGGACAGATATGTTTTTTACCTCATCAGCCGGACATTCCTGTCCAAAAAATGGCTGCATTTGGAGGGTCATGTGATCTATCCTGTCCATGACCAATCTACTATCCAGGACCTTGATCTTATATTCATGAATACTATCCTAAGGTCCTGGCAGCGCGATTGTTCACGGACAGATAGAGATCACATGACCCTCCATCTGCGGCCATTTTATGGTCAGGGATGTTTGGCTGATGAGGTAAAATACAGGAGGCTTCACTTTACATATCAAGAAAGCGGAGCAGAACTATTACTAGATGATATTGCTACATTACCTAATATCCTGCCTCACACACATTACAACATCTTGAAGTAAAGTGGCCAAAATGATTATACTGTACTATATAATATAATGTATTTTATGTGATATACATGAAAATGATCAATTTCTCAGAAAATCCAGGTTCCCACCATTTCTACTCCTTTAACAGTTAACTCTTTGTACATAATAAACCACTTTATTATGCTTTACCAGGGATGTCTGTCATATAATACTTCCTCCAGGCTATACTTTCACCATCATCTATGAGATTCAGAATCCTCTAATATATGGCATGGAATTTACAGACCTTTAAATTTTATGTTCGCCACATGTGACCCCATAAGACCTCTCTAGTTAAAGGCAAAGCATGAGGCTTACAACAAAGACCACAGACACATTATTATTCATATGGGATAGCAGCGGTCACAAATCCCAACCTGACTACGGAGTGTGACAACATGAAATCAATGATATGCAGCCTGAATCTTGTGAATGAAGGAGATGCTGTGAAAGGAGGCAAAATAGTCCAAAAGGTTTCTGAAATGTACATGTTACTAATGTGATCAGCGTGTCAGGGGTTTAGCACATACCGCACATTGCAGCATCTGGAGCATGTTATGGGGGAATTTTCCTTCCAATTAAAATTTTATTTTTAAGTGAATTCCTGACTCATCCCCATTCTGAATAGGTGATAAAATAATGATGCAAAAAAATATAACAGTTCAAAAGCCTTGTCCCACCCCATAACTGCCCCCCACACCTTAGTGGCCCCACATAGTACACTGCCCCTTCCTGTTACACCATACCCTCTATATTGCTCGAATTTCTGCTGACCGTCTATTATAAATGCTGACTTTTTCCTAGCCCCATCATGTATAATGCCCCTTTTCTCTACCCCCCCCCCCCCACTTATAATGCCTCTTTTCTCCAGCCCCATCATGTATAATGCACCATTCCTCTAGCCCAATCATGTATAATGTCCCTTTTCTCTAGACCCCCACTTATAATGCTCCTTTTCCCCAGCTCCTCACTTATGCCCCTTTTCTCTAGCCCCTCCCATTTATAATTCCCCTTTTTATAGCCACTCCCACTTATAATGCCCCTTTTTCTCTAGCCTCTCCCACTTTGAACCCAGCAGGAGAGATGGAGGAGGCTCTGGCCTGCTTCAACGTTGCATTGAACTCCATCTGTGGACAGAATATGCAGATAGATTTGAAGCCCAGGATATACCTCTTGCCATCCAAGACTGCGGGAAACTTCCAAAATTCCACTGAACTTCTCAATCTGGCACTTTTGGGAGGTTAGTTTTGAATCTCTGCTTGGATTTCTGCCCATTTACCCATTTAAAGGATAGGTTCACATAGGGGCAGATTTATCAAGCTGTCTGAAAGTCAGAATATTTCTAGTTTCCCATGGCAACCAATCACAGCTCCCCTTTAAAATATTCATGAGCACTGGTAAAATGAAAGCTGAGCTGTGATTGGTTGCCATGGGCAATTAGAAATATTCTGACTTTCAGACAGCTTGATAAATATGCCCCATAGTGTTACTTGCAGCGCATTTTGAGGAGGGAGTTTTTGGTACTTTTTTCTATGAGTCGAAACGGGAAGGCAATAGGAGGCAGATTTCTTTTGGAGAAGATGTGGAAGCTGAAGACTGCCTTAATACCTGTTAAAATAACATTGTGTTAACATACCCTTAGGCTTTGCCAACATTATGGAGACCTTCTAGAAATCCTACACATAACTTTTTCCATTACTGGTTGGGGCAGTCCTTCATGACGGTAAAATAGAATGAAACTTGTTAGTCAGGTGTATAGATAGGTAGTGATTTGGTGTACCAGCATGCACCTTGTGCACTTGAAATGTTCATTTGCATATTACAAAATCTTGATTTACCTACATAGCTCCATCTTTTTTTTCCAAGAAAAGGACTATTTATGAAGGTGTTATCAACAGAGAGTCAACATCCACATCAGATGCGGCTGAAGAAAGTTGAAAGAGCGGTTGGTACTTTGTAGGGCACTTGTTAGGTGCTCTGGTACAGAACTATCATACTGACCCATACTAGGTCATGTATTAATAAAGTAGCCCCAGCTATCATGTGTGAATGGGTTATGCGTTGTATCTTGTGGTTTCACAGTGATTTTTGGCTTAAGTCACATCGGGGAATGTGCCTAGATCTCCTCTTCTGGGAAGAGCTGGAGCTGTCTCTTTAATCTAAGAGGTCAACATTTTCCCAGAAGTTATACAGCTGATTCCCATTAGATGAGATGTCATCTCCAAGTCATGTACAGATCTAGACATTGCCATCTATATTCACTGTTCATACATCAGTATTTGCATGTAATGTATACTGACATCAAGGCAATTATGGGTCAGACACTAAGTGGCAGGGACTCAACTCACAGTCTACGAGCTATTATTATACATAGAGCTACAGTATGACAATCAGAAGATCGGGGGACTCAGCCTGGGCTCCTCCTAAGGGTATGTCTACATGGGACACATATGATGTCATCTCTAAAGCTAAGAGAACTGGAAGCAGAAGGTCCCGACCATTGTATAGCAGCAGATCACTAGAATGGAAACTGAGGTAATTATCCCGCATGACCACTGCACAACAGACAGAGCCTTCTGCTTTTAGCACTATCCACAGTACAGTTTCTGGTGCCAGAGGCTGTTTGATGTGGGGTTTAGGGCAAGTCATCAGTATAAAACTGCCTGGTGGGTTGGAGTAACACTTTAATGAAACCTCTAGCTTGGCCTTTGCCAACCGGGCACAGGAGAGGTAAGTATCAGTGGTTACTAGTTACTAGTAACAAACTTTGACCGGGACCCCCATATACCTAAGATTGTGCTGCCACCCCGCACATTACACTTGAAAATACACATGCATGGTATACCAACATATACTCACAGCACCATACTCATACACACCAGCAGCAGGCTCCCTTATTAAGATAATGGGGCAGATTTACTTACCCGGTCCGTTCGCGACCCAGCGGCGCGTTCTCTGCGGTGGATTCGGGTCCGGCCGGGATTCATCAAGGCAGTTCCTCCGACGTCCACAAGGTGGCGCTGCTGCGCTGAAGTTCCCTGAAATGCACCGAAGTTCACGATCCTATCCTGGATAAAGGTGAGTGCAAGCTCCGCGACACAATTTCCTTTTTTACATGCGGCGGTTTTTCCAAATCCGTCGGGTTTTCGTTCGGCCACGCCCCCTATTTCCGTCGTGTGCATGCCGGTGCCGATGCACCACAATCCGATCGCGTGCGACAAAATCCCGGGGGAATTCAGGTACAATCGGCGCAAATCGGAAATATTCGGGTAACACATCGGGAAAACGCGAATAGGGCCCTTAGTAAATGACCCCCAATATCTTGCAATCCCCCCCTGTCCAGCAGCAGCCTTCACTCAATAAAATATCCAGCAGAAGGCTTCACTCAATAAAATATCCAGCAGAAGGCTCCACTCAATAAAACAATAAAACATGCAGCAGCCTTCACTCAATGAAATGTCCAGCAGCAGCCTCCACCCAATAAAATATCCAGCAGCAGCCTCCACCCAATAAAATATCCAGAAGCAGCCTCCACTCAATAAAATATTTAGCAGCAGCCTTCACTCAATAAAATATTTAGCAGCAGCCTTCACTCAATAAAATATTTAGCAGCAGCCTTCACTCAATAAAATATTTAGCAGCAGCCTTCACTCAATAAAATATTTAGCAGCAGCCTTCACTCAATGAAATGTCCAGCAGCAGCCTCCACTCAATAAAATATCCAGCAGCAGCAGCCTCCACTCAGTACTTACCTCCCATGCTCCGACTTCCTCTTCTCTCGTGGGTATCCCAAACATGGTACACACCGTGCAAAATCTGCTGCAAATCGGCTTTTGGTTGGTTTCTGAAGATTTCGGAATGTCCCGCACATCTCTCAGTTATTTTACAATTTGTGTATATACCCTAATAGTTTTGGGGCCAGATAAACCCCAAATACAATATCGCTATGGGGTCTGGCCTCCCCCATTTACACCACTGATTCCACAAACTATAATACATCTGTAAACAATGTATTGTATTTAATATTGTTAATTTGAGGAGACGTCTGTTTATTTTATAATCAAGGCTGTGTCTGCCATGGGGCGGGATGAAAATCCCACCTCAGGCAGCAGATGCAGAACCATGAAGGGGCGGCAGAATTAATATGGATATTAAGTTAGTAAGTGAACTGGGAGGTGGGCTCTTGGGATACTTCATATAACTTAACTGGGGGGATTGTATAAGGGGTCCAGATGTTTAATTAAAATGGACATTTAAAGGGAGGGCTATTATGGGGTACTGCATATAATTAAAGTGGGGGGGGGTCTGTCTATGGGGGCTAGATTTAAATACACGGGCTGTATATGGCGTTCTGCATATAATTTAACTGCATTTATTTTAATTTGGGGGTGTATATGAGTTCATTAGGGTTGTGTTTTATATACTAATTTATTAAGGTGTCACTATTTAATAAATTATTAGGGGGTTGTATGTTAAATTGTGTAGTTTGGGTTATATACTACTTAGGAGCACAGTGTTGCTATCCAGGTGACATTAGATTGTAAGTGACTGTTGTATTTTTACAGGCGCAGTGTGGAAAACATCTTACAATTAATTCAGGACTAATGAAGTCGTTTTCCTGATCATATCCTGTTATGGCGCTAGATGTTACTGATGCCTGTGTCACTGATCTGTGGAGCTTTGTGGGGATGTTGTTAGATGCCCTGGTTATAGTTGTCACAATTTATCCATGTAGAGTAAATTACTGGTCATACTTCACGACATTTGCATCTGCACTAATGGGTTGGACTGGTGTGAACTTTTTCCCACTGAAAAACTCTTTATACACTCTAGGGCACATTTACTAAGGGTCCAAATCGCTTTATTCCGCCGGGTTTCCGAAATTTTTCAGATTTGCGTCGAATTGCCCAGGGAATTTGGTGCACGCGATCGGATTGTGGTACATCGGCGCCGGCTTTCACGCGACAGAAATCGGGGGCGTGGCCGTTGGAAAACCGGACGGATTCGGAAAAACTGCGGAATTTAAAAAACTAATTGTGCCGCAAAATCAATCACTCACATGCATCGGGAATAGGATGGTGAACTCCGGCGGACCTCGGCAGACTTCAGCGCAGCAGCGACACCTGGTGGACATCGGCCGCACGACCTTAGTGAATCGCCGGAAGACCCGAATCCTCTTCAGAGAACGCGCCACTGGATCGCGACAGGACCGGGTAAGTAAATGACCCCCTATGTCTCTTTAATAAGGGTCAATCCCTTAGCGGCAGAGCCTTCAGGTAGATTCTACTCTCCAGGATGCCTCAGTGAATCTGCTAATCTTCAAGCTGAACTAATAGTTTACAGTCAGGTATTTTTACAATACATTGAAAATCATTTAGTGGACTTGAGAATCCAGCAGTTTATAGTGGAGCGTCACAATGTTCATGGGTTAATACCAGGAATCTCCAGACACCAGGTCTAAGGTCACTTGTAAAGTGTAAACAGTCGTATAGAGGAGGCAAAACTGCTTATGTCATAGCGGGAACCTATATGGTAAATATTTACCATTGATAAATGAGAGCTTAACGGGCGGTGGATGTCATTACCATAAACGGCATGATGGCCACCTACCATAAAGCTGTGTTTATCTAAAAACATTGCATGTTCAACCCATGTAGCACCCAGTCTGAACAGACCAAAAGATAATAAAATCTCACCCATATGCAGTGGTAGAAGTTAGTAAAATGGATGAAGTTTAGTCCACGATTTATTTGCTTGAGCATGACTTTGGCTGGGTTCTCAAGTTGTTTTATGTATATGATGAGCATATATACCAGGAAACCTCCTGACGTATACGTTGAGCATATACCTTGATGGGGGGCATCTTTTTTTGCCTTTGTTTCCTTATACTGCCCATATACTGTCTTCCCACCCTGTTGTTTCCTGCCGAGTGAGGCATACGTTCAGTGGAGGCCATTGGAGGCAATAGGGGACTGATGCAACAGTATTGCATCCTTCCTCGGCCTCTGCTGAGCATACACTGAGGGAGGGCCCCAGTGATGTAACTATCCATACAAGAACAGAGAAATTATGGGGGAAACACCCTGAACATTGCTGCTGCCAGAGTTTTCTCATACAGTGGGATACATCCTAGCACTTCATTGTAAGGATACGCTAGGAATCCCCCCCCCCCCCATGGTACACTTCTTTCTCATTAGCATAAGTGATTTTAGAAGGAAGGAGGCCATGGATAACATATATAAGAAGATACCACAGTCACAGTGTCTGGATGTGTAAGTGTCCCTCTTTTATCATGATTTTCATAGTAGATTTTGTAGGAGTTGTTGTTCCAAAAACACTGCCCTATTGTTGTGTTAACAGCACCACCCCTGTCTGTTGGTTGTGTCTAGTATTGCAGCTCATCTCTCTGTAAACTGTAAAGCCACCCACAACCATCGGCATGCTAGTGTGATTACAGAGGCTATAATACCACAAATACCACAATAGTGCAATTGCATATACAGGCGGTCCCCTACTTAAGGACACCCGACTTACAGACAACCCATAGTGACACCTCTTCCCACTGTAACCTCTGGTGAAGGTCTCTGGATGCTTTACTATAGTCCCAGACTGCAATGATCAGCTGTAAGATGTCTGTAATGAAGCTTTATTGATAATTCTTGGTCCAATTACAGCAAAAATTTTGAAACTCCAATTGTCACTGGGGCAATAGAAAAAAATGTGTCTAGAACTTCAATTATAAAATATACAGTTTCGACTTACATACAAATTCAACTTAAGAACAAACCTCCAGACCCTATCTTGTATGTAACCCGGGGACTGCCTGTATGTATAATCTATATTTTTGTTTTGTATATTTGAGTTTTGTTAAAGAAAAAAAAAATTTAAACAATGTATTGTTTTGCTGATTTTTAGTTTTTTATGTTTTTTTTCTTATTTGGTTCTTATTGGTTCTCTTGCGGCTGGATTTAGCACATGTAGTCGCTTTATAGACCGTGCTTGTTGTTCTTGTCACTTATTAACCAATTACTCAAACACAGTCAGGACCTGCACCAAGCGAGAGGTGACTCAAGTGCAGATTAAAGTTCAATGTTGTGAGTGTTTCGTTTCTGAAGGGGGTTTGTTCACAAGCCAGAATGAGATAGTAAGCATGGTAACATGAAGTCATCTGGAGAGCTATGGCATGTCTGCACTGGATCTCATCACACCAGGTCCATCGCATGGAGGTATGCAATGAAGACGAAGAGACACAACGTGCTGCAAGCAAGAGGCAGATATTGTTGGTCCCCCAACCCATCCCTATATAACCTTGTCTAAGTCATGTTATATACTACCTAAAGGCAAATCTATCATGTCATCACATTGACTCCTCTTTCTGTCATCATAGCATCAGCCAAAAAGTTAAAATACCAGCTCACCGTAACTTCCAATAGCAGACATGTGTCTGAGAAGGAAATGGCACGGACCACCTTGCTGCTCAGGCGAAACAAATCCAATACAAAAAGATCACGGTCCAGCCAACTTCTTCAGATTTCGTCAAGCTTTATTAAAGATATTTCATCTCAGTTGTAAAAGTGCCCAGGCATGGGTTACGTCAACGCGTTTCGAGCGGAGACCCCGCTCTTAATCATGACAAGCATGCTCTCATAAAGCTTGACGAAATCTGAAGAAGTTGGCTGGACCGTGATCTTTTTGTATTGGATCATAGCATCAGCCCCTTCATAGAACAGGACCTGCAGCTATAACAACCATGTGACCAAAGGTCCTGCAGAAGTTCACTTCCTGTTTAGATCCTTGGACAAACCTTTGTAGTTGAGAGTAATGTGGAAGGAAATGCAGGTATAGGTAAAAGCAAACAGTATGGTTGTCTTAATATAATATTTCCCAAGGTCACCTCTGGTCTGTACCATAAGTATACATAAAGCTAAAGGATGTAAAGTAGATACAGAGGTCTATCAGTCCAACAGTTGGAATCAGGATGGGGAACCCAATTCCTTTGACCACGAAATATATCGTTCGTGGTCAAAATATATATTCTTTGGCTATGAGATATCACTGTATACAGAATATCGCATCCTATGACCACGAAATATCACGTCCGTTGGCTACGGGATATCACTGTATACGGAAGAGCCAATCTATCACTGAAGCAGCTCCCATTGACCCTTTCAGGCTGAGAACAGCGTACTGAACTGGGGAAGGGTAAGTAGGTTTCTTTATTTTGCCCCTCTTATCCCAAGTCCCTCAAGGTTTTTTCCAAGTTTTGGAAAACCCTGTGTTAGAGTGATAGCGTTACCGGAAACCTCCGCAAAGCGGTCTGATGTATTCATGAGAGGGGCGGGGTTGGGGCGGGGTTAGGGGCGGTGACTGCCGCATGACGCGCGGCAGTCACCGCCGGCCTATGGAGCCAGCGGGGCAGTCCGGGGAAGAGGCAGCAATGATTACATTGTACCCTGCCGCAGTGTTAGATAGCGTTACCGGAGGCGTTTGTTTAAGCACTGGGAGCTGCTTACTTCAGTAAGCAGTTCCTAGTGCCGAAATTTTGGGTGACAGGTCCTCTTTAAGGGACGACTATTCTAGAGAAGAGCTGCACCATGGTTTTATTGGTTCTCGGCCACAAAGTTGTGTTTCTGCCATTAATGGCCACTATTATATTTGGATATTATCTCTTAAAAGATGATAACATTTCATATGTGAGATAGATTCTGCTTGACCTAGGTGGGGAAGACATCCCTGCTGCAGCACGCTACCCTGATGTTACTGACTCCAAACTAGAGATACACGATCCCAAAAAGGCAACGACCTGCGTTCCAGATTAGAATCAATTTCAAAAATATTTACAGTTTCATTTGAGATAAGAAAATGTAAACCAGCTGTAAAAGTGGTGGATACATCACATTCCTGAGGATCCCGCACCGCCGCCTCATGGTTCATGGCACGTTATATCTATTGTAACCCCCGAGCAGAGCAAGGTGTAGTCCAAGTCTGGCTGTTATATGGTGAGGACAGTATCTGTCTACTCTGGTTCATGGATTGGGGTGTGAAATGGGAACCATACTACAAAGTCCAGACACCCAAATACAGACCTGGTTAGTTCTGATAAGACAACTCTTTTTTGGCTTTCTAGAGGTTGTCTTATGAGTACATTACCCTTTTATTTTTACTAAAACATACACCATGGGTGCATTCAGCTCTTGGGGTATATTAAAAAAAAATTAATTCAGTCCTCTAAACCCAAGAATTTCATCCGACCTTCTTCAGGTTTTCACATAGATGGATCTAAAGTTGACTGACATGGAGAAGTTGCAATTTTTTCTCTAGCCAGGCTGAACCCCCACAGTCAGAGTCATTAGATCTAGCTTGAGTAACTCTCTCTACTGTCAAGTAGGTGGTCTGGAACAGATGGTCTGGCACCTCCCACTTGACAGGAGAGTGCTGAATTAGTCTATTGGTTGCCATAACTAATGTCACTGACTGCTTTGGAACGGTTTAAGGAGATGGCAGATGTGGTGTGAAGTCCCCTTTAAATCTTATCCACTGCTTCCAGGGGGTCAGCGTATACCAAAGACTGGCTATACACACTGACTACTAATGTGGACTGATGTGTGAGTTATCAGGTGAACTGCAGCACAATAAATCTTTACTTGCTTCATGTTCTGGTCACTCATAATCACTGGCAGAGGTACAGGGGTGTTGTGCTATGATAAGGTGAAGTTATTCCAATCTCTCAGTCAGGAGCATATTATATTAGTGTAGGGAGTACTCCGTGCTGTAAACCTCTGAAGCTGTCATGTTCATGGCCATGATTTTAGTTAATGATTTATCCCGAGGGCGATTATTGAAATCTCATGTGACAGGTCAATTAATATTTAGTCACTTGTTGGAGAAGGAGCTGAATATGAAATGAGCTTGAAAAAAAAAAGTAGACAATGAATTTTAAAGGGCCGCTCATCTGTATATGTTTAATTATGGAATATCTTGTATAGATGGCCTAATAAAGAACACCAAGTGTGCATATAGATACCATCTGAGGGTCAGTAAGTTTGCAAATATATTACATTACTGATCTTACACATCTTGTACATAGTGCGAGGCACAATTCTGCTAGATGTCACTGGAAGCAATCAACAGCTTGTTTACAGGTCCTACTGACTGCTTCTCAAACTGGCCTCTTCCATTTTAGCATTTCCAACTTTCAAAAGCCATAACTTGTTTATTAATATTCATTTTTTGCGGGGTAGAGATGAGTTGTTTTGTTTGAATTTGGGTTTCATGAGGTTGTTTGAATTTTGCAACAAAATTAGTTTCAGGACCCTGACATTAGGCCAAACGTTGACCCAGCAGTTTTACAATCTAGGTATTACTACACACTTTTATGATAACATTTTTTACTACACACTATTCACTGACAATAGCACCTTTATGTTCCTAGTATTATTGCGTGCTATTCACTGACAACAGCACCTTTATGTTCTTAGTATTATTGCACGCTATTCACTGACAACAGCACATTATTCTTCTTAGTATTACTGCGTGCTATTCACTGACAACAGCACCTTTATGTTCTTAGTATTACTGCGCGCTATTCACTGACAACAGCACCTTTATGTTCTTAGTATTACTGCGCGCTATTCACTGACAACAGCACCTTTATAATCTAGGTATAACTGTGCACTATACACTGACAACAGCACCTTTATGTTCTTAGTATTACTGCGCGCTATTCACTGACAACAGCACCTTTATGTTCTTAGTATTACTGCGCGCTATTCACTGACAACAGCACCTTTATAATCTAGGTATAACTGTGCACTATACACTGACAACAGAACCTTTATAATCTAGATATTATTGCCCTCTATTCACTGACAACAGTACATTTACATTTTAGTTATTACTGCGTGCTATTCACTGACAGCACTTTTATGAGCTAGATATTACTGTGTGCTATTCACTTACAACAGCATCTTTATCATCTGTGTATTACTGCATGCTTTTCAGTGACAACAACATATTTACAATGTAGGTATTACTGTGCACTATTCACTAACAACAGCACCTTTACAATCTAGGTATGATTGCTAGCTATTCAATAACAGCACATTTATATGATCTACGTATTATTTCATAGTATTCACTCACAATAGCACCTTTACAATCTAGGTATTACCGCGCAGCATCTGGACTGTTCTTATACATGTCTAGCCCAGCCAATCAAAGGAAGCCTACAGAGGACATTCCTGTGGATGAAATTTAGTTCCAAGATGCTAATTTAGCTGCTTCAGCAGTCAACCAAGCAGCTTTAAGCTTTTTTCCGAAAACAGACCAGGTCTGCATCTTCATTAAGAAAATTAGTGAGGGCTTAGTTTTTGTGGGACACATCGTAATTGGGAAATGTACTTGCAATGTATTGGAAAACGCCCAAAAAAATTTTGGAATGTGCCTTTTAACTATGGGTCTTTTAAAGCCTTTACGTCACAATAAAAATCTGAGATTATTATTTATTGTGCTTTTTTTTGGAAAAAACCTCAATACCACAATATTCTAGCGCCAATAACTTTCCCCCCCCTATGAATAAAGAAAAATTCCTTATGAATAATGAAATTGATTTTTTTTAGGTTGCTCTGTAATATTTACCTATACTAATTTGGCAAATTTTTGACTGTTTGATGATTTGTTATTAAAAAATTTTGTGAAATGGTGAAAAAACTATGATTCCAGCATTACCATTTGGCCCCCTTATATGATGGTGCTGCAAGGTCTACTGACGGCCATGTTTCCACATTGATTAGACTGCTGTGAGGCATAGCACTGTGATACTGTAGTACCGCCGTCTATTATATGGCTAAATAGAAAATGGCATGTTTTATTAGACTAGAGAGGGCTAACAAATTTAAAAAAAAAATACATCTAATTTTTTTTCTTTTTTCAATATTAGAAAAAAAAACATTAGGCATCCCGAAATAATACCGTAATGCAAAAGTCATGAGATTCCTATTATGCCTGGTTTTACCTCTTTTTGAATGGGGTGAAAATTAAACACCCAGCATGAAGTGGGGCACTGTTTCTTAAAAAATACAATCCTAATTCTTCTTATCTATAATTTCTTCACACCCTTGTTCACACTAAGTCTCCAGGCACTTATGTTGACAATGTAAATGTCCAGTAACAGCTCATACATTGCCCTACATAAAGGATAATGGATTCTGGAAACTGGTTTGTCCACTGCTGATGGCCACCGAGCAGCACGTGCACTTTCACTAATCACACGGCTTCCAGCTCAGAGACCTTTGTGTGTCCCGGTGACCGGAGGACGAAAATAATCCATGTTTTTCCAGTTAGTGCAGTTCTGGACCCATTCAGAAAGCCATAGATCTGACAGGTCCTTCTGTACTGTACATGCACAAAAGCATTCCTATAAACCATGGAGCTGAAAAAAATCACAAAACCCACAGGTCTGGAATATACAAATATTGTAAGGACCTGGGCCTTTGGGGGTCTTCAAATTCAAGTTACCCAATCCATTGGCAGTTAAAAATGGGCAACAATTTGCCTTAAATTAGCCAAAATAAGGCTATACAATTTATAGACTTTTTGTTAACTCTGTAGAAGTTGTATTGTTCTTACAATTTTGGATGAAAATGTCAGAATATTTTGTGTTCATGTATACATTGTTTCGGGTTATTATTTACCGATATTTCTTTTAGGTGTTTGTAAAGGTGTCACAATGACTCTCGGACCCTCTTCTCCATTTACTTCAATGATTTTACCTTGAAAGCCAGTGTATTATTCTGTAAATTCCAGATTATGTGACTAATATTAGTTTCTGTCTAGGGAGGGGTGTGACAAAGGGGGGTAAAAGTTAATGGCTTAGTTGTGTACTCTACTGTAACATTATATTGATGGATGGTTTCGAAACCCGACTTCTCCAAACACTGACTTTTTTTTGTTACAGAGATCTCCTGTCTTGTTCCCTTATACAGGAGCTACTGTATAACATCTCAGGATTGTACAGGACTATGATGTTTAGTGCAGGCACATTGGACACTCCTATCAGATGGTGGGATCACGTCTTCCTTACATCATATATTGTGTTAAATGACTTATGCATATGTTCATTATTATAGAAGATGGACAGCATGGTGCATAATTATGAAATTGTACTTGGTAAAAAACGGTGTATACAAGCTACCAGGGGGAAAAATTTTTGAGTTGTGTCCTGTCCCCAGGGTCGGCTCCAGGTATCAGTAGGCCCCTGGGTGACAGAGCCTCAGTGGGCCCCTTTGCAGTGAACTCACATGGGGGCATTAAAAATTCAGAAACTAAAACTCCTGTTCCCTAAAATATTCCCAAGTTTATATTAAGGCCCTCACCTCCAAGTATTCCTTATGTACAGCTGAATGTGGGCCCCCCAGCAGCCTTGGGCCCGGGCACTTGCCTGGGTGCTGGCACCGACCCTGCCTGTCCCCTTTCAAACTAGGACCAGCAACAATTTCCATGATTATTCCTGAAAGCTTGGTGTCTGTTGGCAAATGTGGATGGTGGCTCAGTGGTTACTGCTATAGCTCTGCAGCCTGGTGGCTAAGTGGTTAGCATTATAGTTTAGTAGTATGGTGTCTCAGTGGTAAACATTATAGTTTTGCAGCATGGTGGCTCAGTGGTTAGCACTATAGCTTTGCAGCATGTTGGTTCAGGGGTTCGCACCTTAGCTTTGCAGCTTGGTGGCTCAGGAGTTAGCACTATAGCTTTGCAGCATGGTGGCTCAGGAGTTAGCACTATAGCTTTGCAACATGGTGACTCAGTGGTTAGCACTTTAGTTTTGCAACATGGTGACTCTGTTAGCACTAAAGCTTTGCAGCATGGTGACTCAGTGCTTAAGACTATAGCTTTGTTGCATGGTGACACAGTGTTTAGCACTATAGCTGTGCTACATGGTAACTCAGTGGTCAGCACTATAGCTATGCAGCATGATGGCTCAGTGGGAAAACTTGAGTTGCAGTTTCAATGTTGCAAATTATATATGTAACCATGGGGCAGGGCATACAGTATGCATGACCACTACTCCATTTTACCAAAGGGACAAGGTATTCTCACTCTTTTGAGCAGTGGAAGTCAAGGTCCAACAAGGACAACTTGGACAGAGGAGGTCAGTGTCCTTCTCTGCACCAGATCCACACAAAAACCAAGACATCTTCAATTTACAAAATCATAAAGAAGAACGTCGATAAACAGAACATGTGTTCATAATGCAGAATCAACAAGGTGCTTTTAGAGCAAGTACTAAGGACTTTCCTTATTAGTTATCAGTATTCAGGGTACTTTCCTGAGACAGAGCAGGGAGGAGTGTACACATAGTACTAGATCTATATAGTCCGTTAGTACCTGTATAGTCCATTACTAGGGCGGGCGCCAGGACTGGGCATACCTGGGAAAGTGTCAGGGTCCAGGGCTGCTGGAGGGGCCCACATATGTCTGTACATAAGGAACCCATGTTGGTGAGGGGGGCTGTGTCTAATAAATCCATAGGGTGTGAGGGGCTGTTTGGGATGATAACCTAGGGAATATAGTAGGAAACCGGACACTGTTTTAGTTTCTGAATTTCTAATTTTAAATGCTGCCTCGTTCTTAACTGCAAAGGGGCCTATTAAAACCTGGAGCCGACCCTGTCCATTACACTCCAACTCCACATTTGAAGCCTCGGAGCAGGGGCTCATGCATGTGGACACATTACTTATCCATACGTATAATGGAACCAGAAAATTCTATTTGGTTACTGAATCTGAACCCTTACCCCCACTGATAACACTTGCGACTGGTGTGGATACCAGCGTGCACGTCGCCATTTTTTCCAGGAATCGTTGCTGCTTGTGATGTCATCAGGGAGCACTGATCCTGCAGTAAATGGTGGCTTTGCCAGAGGATTTTAAAGAGTTAACACTGGCGGGGGGTAGAGGAAGTAGGGGGATAAGCTGAACCCGAACTTGTGGCTGAAGTCCAAATGTTGTGGTTTGAGTCCACTTATCACTAATAGGGGGGGGGGGGGTGCACTGAGGTTCTCTCCCCCCCAGAAATGTTTCTGGTATCTGAATGGGAAACCCTATGGTTTACTTATAGGAACTCTGCCCTGGTCATCTGATGGACACACATAGGTGCGACTCAGACTCCTAAGTTTCTACTTTATACCCCTATAGTGGAACATGCCTTTATATTTTATTATTGTCAGAACTGAAATATGGCCATTTAGACAAAACTACATTCTTTTTCTTTGATTTTAATCTTTATTAAGAACCATTTACTTGTCTTCCATTGTGATGAATCTCCATAATACACCATCTGTATAGAATGATAAATTGATGACATTTTCTTGGTATGTATGGCCCAGACAGTGATATAGTCAAGATGAATAAATCAACGACATAACATTTTTCTAAATATGGTGAACTGTCATTGTCAATGTATACAATTCCCTTGGGGTTACCTGTTATTCCTGATGACTATCTCTGTAATGTACAGCGGAATAATGTAACAAACCCTCCAGGGAGAATATCATGTAAGGTGAAAAGAATTAGTAGCTATGAGGTAATTATTTCTGCTTTACCATCTATCACTACTTGGCTATGAGGCATATGAGAGTCTTACATAAGAACATCATGTTCTGCAGCTTTAAAAGGAAATGGAATTGTTAACATCACGTTAAAATTCACATGAATGTATGGAAGGAGGAGATGGGAATGATAAAGCACAGATGGTTCAGAGGTTATGACCTCACCGTCCAGGGTATGCACTGAGATTTTTCCAATTGCTTCAATTTTCATCAATGACTTGGAAGATACATGGGAATCAAAAAAGTCTTATATAATAAGGGCTCATTCACACCAATGTAATGGGGATCAATTTGCAGCACTATTTGCGGGCTGCAAATCAGTACCCATTGACGTTAGGGCACCACCCGCTCGCTTCTCTATGGAGAAGGGAGGGGTGAGCAGCGTTTATTCCTTCTCCTCTCCAGTGCTCGGCAGTATGTTCGCCAGGATGAACATACGTCGTGTGAATGTACCCTAAGGCGTAATTGAACTGTATCTGAGAAACCATAAAATCCCATAAAAATAAATCTACAGGCTTTGCAGCCATGATCAGCCTATCCATTCATCATATGGTAAAGGGACCCCAGCTGAACCCAGTGATCCCCTGTGCCAGTGATGGCGAGTGCCCAAAAGACAACCGAAACCCACTTATTTTTTACAAAGTGCCAACAGTAACTTATTAGCAGTAAATTATTAGAAGAAATTTAACTCCTTGCTCTGTCACAGCTTTCAATTCTATCAGCGTCCTGAGGACACCAATACAGTACAAAGAAAGTGGTTAAATTGGGTGTGTTGTTGTAGCTTCTTTCCAGGGTCCCCTGAACACGAAGAATTGTGGGGCTCGAAGCAAAAACTCCAAAGGTAATTTACCTCTGTCCACACCATCTTGCTCCTCTAGTAGTTTCAGGGAGTCCAGGATGTGTGTTTGAAAGCAGAACTGGGTTTCCTTGGACTGCAGGAGGATGTCATTAGTCCTTTTTGTGCTAGGGTGCCCAGAGAGCGGGCTCCAACTGTCACCTCTAGCACCCATGCCATAGGTTTGTCACCCCTGCCCTATATTGTCTGGAGAAGAGTTGGGAGGATACCATATAATAAGATGCAGAAAACTTTTTGCCCTTGAATAGAGGTGCAGTTAGACAAACCTCAAGACCAGGATCAGCAACTCATCTGTAAGCTAATGTACACTGTGAATCTGCATCAATCCCGATTTTGCATCTATCTTGAAAACATCTTGTCAGGTTCCAGGGTAGTGGACTCACTGGACCAGCGCGGGCGATGGCGTAAGCTGACACCTGGGACCAGAGTCTAAGTGGCAGCCGGTTTTCATCAGAGCCCACAGCAAAGTAGCTTAGACTTGCTGCAGCGTGGTACCACCAGGTCGTTCCACAGGCGTGACTTTGTGACTTAAATCTTGTGAAGCCGGAGCGCGCTCCCTAGGACACAGGGGACGCCCTTGCATGGCCGAGGACCTGGAAGCAGTAGCAATAACGGGTAAGTAGTTGTGGAGCGGAGCGGGGCACACGGAGAGACACGGGTGAGCCCGCAACCCAAGACCACCAGTGACACATCTGAGACACATCTCAAATAGACAAGTTCTGGGCACGCAGCCTGTGACATGAACCATGACCTTCATGTCTGTAATCAGACAGAGATCAGTGCGGGAACTTGCAGTGTTCAGTTTCTCTGCAGCGCCCCCACAGGAGAAGTTACATTAGGACATCCTAGGTCCTCCAGGATAAGAGAGACCTAAAAAAAGAGATTCCCAAAACACAGAGTACACCTTCTATGACTAAGGTATTTGGAGATAACTTGATGCTAAGCCAGATAGCCCCTTTATCATGTCCAATGACATGCGGTGGGGCTGTGCGCAATGCGAATAATAAAGTGATGTAACGATTCTTCTGCAAAAGAACATTAATGTGTCAATGAAATACCGTCCAATGAAAATGTGACCGAGTCATCCACTTAAACCTCCATAGCTTATAGGGTACACAATGTTCTGCGATGCCCGGAGGATTATTGACTGTACAGGGAATCAATACTCTCCACACATTAGGCTTTTCAGTTCCTATTGACTTTCTACAGGAGTGCACTGCGGGGGTGTGCTGAGGGGTCCGGCTGGAATTGTCCGATGTTCTGTATTACTTATTCTTGTGTCACATTCAATATAACTCCAGTCCAGAGACCTCCGGGTCAGTGACACAAGTGGCTCCACCATTGATTATTTCAGTTACCGAACATTCAATCTTTATCTGAGCACAGGGAATTGTATCTGTATCCAAGAAGATGCAATTATAAAAGCAAACTCGTAAAAAATGGAAGATTAATGGGTTAATATAACCGTGTGATCTGTGATCAGGAATCATATCTTCAATCTTCCAGCTGCTTCACAGCGCCCCCTATCTTTAAAATAAAATAAAAATTATGTGATATTATGTGGGGCATGAAATTTTAGGAGACATCAGTCATGACGCCTCTAATAGACCTGCATGCTCGGCTGAATTGGGCCTGCATGTTTATGGCGTAGTCGTCAGGACATGAACCCTTAGTTGTTTATACTGTGACTACGACGGAAATACAACTGTACATTGTTATTTTTTACCTAGACATCTAATGTGGTTACCTACACAATGCGAGCAATCCAGTTCTTATGTTTATTTCTCACACCCTAAACTACAACATATAATTCATCGCAATTATTCGGATGTTTTACTTATTATTGCACAATGGACCCCATATCCGCTCCCATGTGCAGAATGCGGTATAATGAGTCTTATGTGTGAACAGTCATAATAATAATAATACATTAAGAATATATGAATGAGGCTGAAAGTAATTTCATAGATTGTTCTGCTTTAAAGAAAATCTACCATCATGGATAAACCAGGGACACTTACTCATAGATCCAGGCACCGTGACTGTGGTATCTTCTACTTATTATCCATGGCCTTCATACTTAATCAACTTTTAAAATTATGCTCATGACCCAGAAAGGCTCCTGAGGGCATTACCAGAGCCCCTCTGCACTGCAGCTCCTCAGGCTGTTACATTGGGGGTCATTTACTAAGGACCCGATTCTCGTTTCCCGACGTGTTACCCGAATATTTCCGATTTGCGCTGATTTCCCCTGAATTGCCCCGGGATTTTGGCGCACGCGATCGGATTGTGGCGCATTGGCGCTGGCATGCACGCAACGGAAATCGGGGCGCGTGGCCGAACGAAAACCCGACGGATTCGGAAAAACCACCACATTTAAAACAAAAATCGCGGAGCTTGCACTTACCTTCACTCAGCCCGGCTCGGTGTATTTCAGTGCGTTGCGGGGAACTTCAGCGCAGCAGCGCCACCTGGTGGACGTCGGAGGAACTGCCTTAATAAATCCCGTCCGGACCCGAATCCAGCACAGAGAACGCGCCGCTGGATTGCAAATGGACCGGGTAAGTAAATCTGCCCCATTGTCTCACCTTCCCCTCTGCTCTTTCAGCAATTCCCACCTTCCTCTTCTATAAAAGCCGGCTCTTGTTCGTGAACATTGTGAAGTGGCTCACCTCACTGAGCTCAGTGGCTCACTTAACCCCGCCCCTAACTGACTCACCACGCCCCCTTTTACCCGATATAATCATTTTAAAAGTTGAATGTTGTGGGGTGATTGACTGGCCTGGGAAGCCTCAGAAGCCAGGGGAGCCAGCTCTTCTTATTGAGTGGAGACTAATGAGCCAGCTCACTAAGAAGAGCCACAATTCCTATCATTAGCCCCTCTTCTCTGCTCTGAGTAATGGAAAAAAACAGTCTTTTGATTAGATATTACAGCAGAAAGAGGGGCTTTGGAGCAGTTTAAATGCAGAAGAAGAACAAAACAGTGTGAGGACACTCTCCCAGAGCTTCAAGTCCAGCTACAATCCTGGAATACAAATGTATTTTTCACAGTGCTCTTTTTACTAACAAAACACTTCAAGGTATGATTACACATATCTCCAGGAACAATACCTAAAACAGTCTATAGCTTTGTGAGGTCAATATCGGTAGACCTCTATTAAAGGGATACTGTGCATGAGAAACAGAGCTCCTCTTGTCCGTAAGTATGCCCATACTCTGTCCTCTGTTTGTATACTTGTATGTGAACCCAAAGTAGCTAAAAACACACTAAAGTGAATATAAATCAAATAGCGCCTAGTGGTGGTACAGACACAGATCTAGCAGCCTTAATATGATGTAATCCTATTGGGGTAAACACTTGTGAATCAAATATTTATTAAAATGTATAACTTTATCATTTCCTTTAAATAATATTAAAAAACGAGAATAGAAATGCAAGGCACAGCCCAATATTTAGGCACAGCTGGAATTACTTTTTCCAATATTAGTATACAGATCCCAAATAAATGTGTATGTATTCTAGAATCTGCTATATAACCCAGTTGTATAAAGCGAAATTGTCACAGTTAATGTTTTTTGTAATGCGCGTAAGTGTTTGGGGGGGCAGGATATTCGGTAATTTACCAATATACATTTATTACATATTCTGGACTGTTTTATTGATATTAAAGTGAAGCCTCCTGTCAGACACTCCTGACCATGAAATGGCCGCAGATGGTTATGTGATCTCTATCTGTCCATGAACAATCGCCCTGCCAGGAGCTTGATCTTATATTCATGAATACTATGATAAGGTCCTGGCAGGGAGATTGTTCATGAGCACATAGAAATCACATGACCCTCCATCTCTCTCAATTTTATGGACAGGAATGTCTGGGTGATGAGGTAAAATACAGGAGGATTCACTTTACACATCAAGAAAGCGGAGCAGAACTATTACTAGATGTATATTGGTAAATTAATATCCTGCCCCCCAGACTTCACACACATTACATAAATCAAGAGGTAAAGTGGCCAACCCCTTTAAGCTGGTGGAGAATAGGTTATATATGTGCATGGTGTAATTTCAGCCAAAATTTAGGGGAGTGGGATATATCCAGGTGAATGGATGATAGCAGGGAGCCAACAATAGGCTGAAATACAGACAGGCCTAGATGTGGATCAGACCTCCAATAGGTGGCAAAGGAGTTTCCCTTTAAGACTCTTGTTTAAACAGCTGCGCTCATTTTTCTGTGTGCACCCACATCTGAGATACAACGTATTTGCAATCCATTCCTTATCTAGGAACTACAGTTTCCTTTCTGTCACGTCCATGTGGGCACACCATTTATACTGTGTATGTGAAGGGAGTCGAATCCTCAGCTAGGACATTGAACCCAAACACAATCCCCTGTGAAGGAGGTGACAGGCGCCTCCTACATCGCACGCCGACACAAAAAAACCACGAATGACAGCAAATGAAACACCTAGCGCAGTTTACCATGGAAACAAGGATGGCAAACACATGGGCAGGCACCCAGCAATTCACAGTACATAGCAATGAGAGCGAGAACAATACCTGCCAAATCCACACAATGCAACAATTAGCCATGGCTGAAGGAGACCCTGCCAAATAGCATAAATGAGATCAGGATTATGGTATATGTGATAATATATAATATACAGCTATAACCTGGTGAGGAGGATTAGGGAAGATACAGAAGGGAATGTGTCCTACAAATCTGGCTAAACAGGACAAGTCAGAGATTGTGAGCCCCATACCCAGCGTCAGGCAGCTGCCGCACAGGGACGATGAAGTCATCGAGACTTGGCTTATTCTCACAACTCATTTGCATTCAACTTGCAGTGTTTGTCTGGAACCAAATCCAGACGTAGAAGGGACAGAAAAACTCTGATGTGTAAACATGTATGACCCTGTATATATCCCATGTACTAAATGAATGCATTACAGATTTTATAATGTTACTATTTAGAGCCTCACATAGCGCTGACATATTCTGCAGCAGAGTACACTTATCTAAACTAATTTTCCTATCTCTTACAAACACACTAAGGGGACTGTACACATTACACATGGGTTGGCGGAAATGATTTGATGGACCATCGTATGTGTATGAAATGCTTAGCCGATATTCTGCATATTACACGCGAAAAAAACGGATCAGGAATGTTGACGCTCATTATACGCGGTTCTTTGTTTACTGTCTGAGGTGTCTTTGAATCACCTCTATCTATAGCCCCCAGGTTTGCCTATTTTTGCGCCTGGTTTGTTCTTTTTTTTTGGTTTGTTTTGGAATTGTCACATATACGATTCACTAGCGCCTAATTTTGCATCATATTTGCCTCTAATTTTCACCCTACAAAGTCGATCTCATTTGAGACTAATAATGGAACCAGATAGAAAAAATGTGACAAAACGTTCAGGGCTTCATTTTTGCACAAAAATATCTCACTGTGATGTAAATACAGCGATTAAAAGTTACAGATAGTTAAAAAAAAAAATTCTTACTCAAATGAGTCTTTTTTATTATAATGTACAGTAAATGGAGACTGATAATATTCTCAGATCTGTACAATAAGACAATAATCACTCACAGAGATGATCCTATAGAAAATTATGACGTCGTTACTGGTAAAATTTTACATTTTCAAACTGAGCAGAATGATTTTTTTTTATGTTGCATAGAGGTAATTTTTTCATTTGGCAAACGAAAACCATTGTTTTTAGGCCCAAATTAGTGATAGATGCTGAGCAAACTGTATAGCAGGCACTCACTATGTCAGTTAAGGCACAGGGACTCAAAACCACTAAGTGCCGGACTTTGCGTGTGCCAGAAAATGGTGCATAAATGTGCCAAATTAACTAACTGCGCCAGATTTTTTCGTACAAAACATCAAAAGCTGTCTAACAAACTATGATTAATGTCCCCCTATGTGTTTTAAATCAAAGACAAGACTAAAGCTCCACATACACATTTACTAGATGTCATCTCAATGATCTTTCACCAGAAAGCTATTACCCTTGACCCTCTTATGCACATGAATGCTTGGCTTGGCTCTTATGCACATGAATGCTTGCAAGTGTAATCACTTAAAAATCTCATTACTGATAAAAACCCTTCCGAATGCTGTCCCAGAATACTCCCCATTGTGGCTTTAGGGTTGTCGCCAACAAGACGCCTTTCTACATATTGGGGCAGATTTACTTACCCGGTCCCGCCGCGAGCCCGTGGTGCGTTGTCCGAGGAGGATTCGGGTCCGGCGCGATTCACTAAGATCGTGCGTCCGAGTTCCTGCATGTGTTGCTGCTACGCCGAGGTCCGCCGGAGTTCACCTGCTTCTTCCCGGTGTATGTGAGTGCAAGTCTTGCGACACAAAACCTTTTTTTAAATTTCGCAGTTTGTCCGAATCCGTCGGGTTGTCCGATGGCCACGCCCCCCCATTTCTGTCGCATGCAAGCCGGCACCGATGCGCCAGAATCCAATCTCGTGCGGCAAAATCTTGGGGCAATTCGGTGCAAAAGGGAAATATTCGGGAAACCCGACGAAAGTGCGGGTTCGGACCCTTAGTAAATTAGCCCCATTGTGTGGACCTCCTCATGACGGATCTAGTGCTTGTCTACGGTGTATGGACTTATCTGTTCCCTCCTTCATATCTAAACTAGGAGGTATTCTTGGGAGGCCATTTTTGCCTTCTAGAATTGGCCAACTTTTGGCTTTCTTTTTACTGTTGGCAATGTAGATCATCCGTAGACTTGGCCTGATAACACTTGCGGAGGTGAAGTCTAGCTTGAATGGTTTTTCAGTAACTTGACTGAAGTTTATGGAAATCTGTTCCCCCTGGATTGAGTGCGTTCATCCGTTGCTTAGAAGGGATCTATTCTCTCTCTTTCCCATCTTCTTCTCTCCCTTATTTCTCTTCCTGTTCTTTCATATGTCTCTTCCCTTCAACTTAAATATCCATCTGCACTGGGTCATCCTATGTATTCTTCTTCACTCAAAATTCATTCATGAATTTTGGAGCAAAGTCGGTTTTTTGGCGCACCAAATGTGCGGTACGTTAGACTGAGATTGTAGATTTTGGTACAAGGACTTAAAGATTTAACATAAAACCAAAAAGGTTCTGAATTGACTCCATTTTCATGAAGGTGAATAGAACTTGGTAGACCAGCTTTTAGCTTGTATATTTGTACGTCGGAAATTATCAAGCTGTGCCCACATTGGACGGCCAGAAAAAAAAGATGGCGTGAGTGTCGGAAAAAGATATTGTGGCACTGGTACTTCATAAATATGGTGCACAAGGCGAAGTGAGAAATCGGCCAAAAAACTGGTGGAAGCCAATAATAAATGTCCCCTCATGTGTGTTGCTCTATTATAATGTCACGAGGGCCTGATTCCCCTTGTGTAACATTTTTTACTATTTTTTTTAATAAACAAATATCATAAGAGCTTCTGCAGCAGCTGATGGCTGAGTATTTGCTGAGACTCTCCCATACAGTTGCCTAAAGCAATTCATAAATCCTTAGTAAAAAAAAATAATTAAGAAGATGATAAAGTCCTGAATAAAATAGCATCCTGTAACCCTATCCCGCTGCTCTATATTTCTCCGTGTCCTGGATCTCCCACAGTTTAGAATGTCACCCGAGCAGCGGGTTTAGTTACAGGCGTCATTGTTTGACAGAGGTTAATCTATTATCCTGAGCAGAACAGAAGGGTGTAACATACGAAACACAGCGCCCATAAACCCTGACTGGTCTGATGCCTGGCAACTACCAGCAACGTACACAGTGCAAACCATATACAAGAGATGGAGGGAACAAGGGGAATAGATGAGGATATAGACCGGTCATACTGAAGTCACCGCGTGTATCAGCCATTCTGTAGACAAAGGGGATGTGGTGGGTCATAGATGCTACATACATACTGTACAAGGCATCCCAACAGGGCATTAAGATACAGGACTAAAATAATTATAATAATAATTCTTTATTTTATATAGCGCCTACAGATTATGCACAAAGCATGACTAATTGATCACTGTCCCCATGGGGCTCACAATCTAAACAACCTACCAGTATGTTTTGGAGTGTGGGAGGAAACCGGAGTACCCAGAGGAAACCCACGCAAACACGGAGAGAACATACAAACTCTTTGCAGATGTTGAACTAAAGCAGAGTCATTCAACCATCTAAAGGGTATGTCCGCCTATCCAATCTCCCCAGATGGTAAAGAACTGGGTAAAGACGGGTGAAGCACATTACATTTTAACCTGTGGGATTCTTTTTTTTTTTTGGGGGGGGGGGGGGTGAATCAAGTTAATGTTGACTCCACTCTCTCAGAGGCAGATGGGAAACTTTAATGGGTTTTATTGCCTGATCAGTGAAAGTGTGAAATGTGGGACCCATGACAATCAGAAGAATGGGGTACTACAAACCCCCCTGTCCTGCCTCATACACCACAGGACTTTCAGTATCCAAATCCTATGGATGTGAATGAAGTGCAGGACAGAGGATTTATTCTTTATCCTGTGACTTTGGTCTTTCTTTGGTCTGTATGATGTAGTCTAGGTGTGTGGTTCCGATGCTTGCACCTCCTAGGGTCTTCTTTGCTTCTTAGTTTTGGTGACAAGCACTTGGGACAGCAGAATAAGTATGTGAGGGACACAGGTTGGGTGGTGATGAGTGTCTAATACTTGGAGTGGGGAACCCAGACAGACAGAACACATGGCTGTATAGGGCGGGGGGCAATTTATGGATTAGAATAATTGTGTGCTAATCTGAGTTATGTTGTATAGAGTTTACAAGGAGATCACCTCACTGTGATCAACAACTGTACAGTTAGGTCCTGCTCTATAACAATCCTTTCTAGACCTACTGGGGCACATTTACTAAGGGTCCGCTGACCGCATTTCCGACTATTTCCGATTTGCACCGCATTTAACAGGGGTTTTTGTCACACGTGATCGGATTTTGGTGCAATTGCTCCAACTTTCATGCGACACAAATTGGGGGGTGTGGCCGTCGGACAACCCAACTGATTCAGACTAAGCGCAGGATTTAAAATTCAAATTGTGTCGCAAGACAAGCACTCACATACACCGGGAAGAAGAAGGTGAACTCCGGTGGACCTCAGCGGGGAAGCGGCACATGCAGGAAATCGGGCGCATGATCTTGGTGAATCGCGCCGGACTTCATCCGCGTTGGACAGTCCGGATCACGGATCGCGACAGGACAGGGTATGTAAATATGCCCCTATGTGTCCTTCTGTACACTATAGGCAGGAACTCATTAAGACCAGTGTTTTAAACGCCAGTCTTAAAATTTTGCGCCGCCTATATCTACTAAGAGGCTCGGACCTAAGACCAGGTCTCATCTGCCAAAGTATTTTGCTATGGTTTTTACAGTTTTTTGATATTTATTGACTAGTTCATTGATCTTCTACTCTCCAAAATATCTATTAAACCATGGAAAATTGGGTACTACAGGAATTTAGTTTAGTTAAAGTAACCTCAAAAGAGCAAACCTAGAGTTCCTCTTGTAGACAATCTTGTTGCATCCACATATACAGGGTGTAGAGATGTTAAATAATCTGAAGTCTTAATGCACCTTGATTCATCCGGAAACTAATAATCCTGTTTTAACTAATTCACAAAATTGTTACATTTGCAGAGCAGTTCTGAAAAGTAAAGTTCTGAAGTCTTAAACATGTTCCAGAGACTATTGTCCATTTTTATGGTTAAACAACATTGAGCAAGGTCTAGATCAGTGATGGCGAACCTATGGCACGGGTGCCAGAGGTGGCACTCAGAGCCCTTTCTGTGGGCGCTCAGGCCATCTGCCTATGACAGTGTTCACCAAATAGAGCCAAATCCACCAAATCTTCCTACTGCCCCAGGCAACTAAAGAGATGCTGCTCTCAGCGCTGTTTTAAAGCGACACTTCACTGGCTGTTTGGAACTGCATGAAAAGTGAGAAGGTTTTTGACAGACCTGCATCGTCTTTGGAGGTCCTCCTGCTGGACCCACCATTCTTCCTCTACAGAGAGACCCTGGAGAGAAGCTACAATGATTTTGCCCTCTAAGTCTAAATTTGCCCTCCTTCTTTCAACTGTATTGGTGGCCTCAGGCGGCCGATACAATTGAAAGACGTGGAAAAACAGGTAGCAATAAGCTAATGTATAAAATTCCATGCTGGCACTTCACAGTGGATTTTGATTGTAGTTTGGGCACTCAGTCTCTAAAAGGTTCACCATCACTGGTCTAGATAGTGCAATCCACCCTCTATGTACATAGGTCATGTAGCACACCGTCCACAGGCTTCAGGTAAATTGTAGTACCATAGTTAGAGAGCAGTCGTGTGTAGCTATACAAAGTGCAGAGGTAATAGTTAGACCTGAGCCCTAGAGCCTTAAAAGACACAAGTCCCGGCGTGAAAATACGTTTTTATCCAGATCCAGCCTCATGATCCCAAGTATATCAAAGATCAAACCTGTTGGCTAAGCCAGACTTGGTCAATTATCAAAGAGATTTTGTTGTTGGATAACTTTTGATATATATTAACTAGTTTTATCTTCTACTCAAAATATCTATTAGACTCCACTACTGGTACTACTCAACATATGTGATCACATCTCCTCATATTTCCACAACTACAAGATCTCTAGAGGTGGACCACCAGTGGAGCATCAACAAATACAACAATGCAGACCCGCAGCTGTTCCCCAACCTGTCCCTCAAGCTTTGCTGTCAGTCACAGTCTTATACCTTGAGACAACCTCATACGACTGGCTGATTTCCTATACAGCAGGTTACGTAGCAGCTGGGACAAGATGGTCAATGAGTTATCAGACCATGCGGCTATGATGTCAGCTGATGGCACAACCACAATGACCCTGTTATCACTTTCTCTCACGGGGACATGAACTATGGTCTTGCAAACAACAAAGATAAATGGTGGTCGTGTGTGTAGCTATAACCCAAGGCTCTTGGGTGCCCAGTTGCCAAATGCTATGGTAATTTTTTGAAGATAAGTTTATGAAGAGGATGAATGACATACTGAAATGCAGGGCATACTGTACATCCCATACCGCTGGATTTGGACAGACCCAAAATAATCAGGCCAATCTGCTTAGCTCTTCCTGCTCTATAACATGCTGCCTGCAGATAGAACACCATGTACAATCTGCTCAGCTTCTCCTGCTCTATAACATGCTACCTGCAGATAGGACACTATGTACAATCTGCTCAGCTCCTCCTGCTCTATAACATGCTGCCTGCAGATTGGACACTACGTACAATCTGCTCAGCTCCCCCTGCTCTATAACATGCTGCCTGCAGATAGGGCACTCTGTACAATATGCTCAGCTCCCCCTGCCCTATAGCAGGCTGCCTTTAGATAGGACACTATGGGGCATATTTACTTACAGGGTCACTGGAGTTCACTGAAAGTGCATTGTCCGTCTATAAGGATGATGCCACATATGGCGTTTTGAACCTGTTTTTGGTCCGTTTTTAAGCAGTCCGTTAAAAATGGTCAAAAACGGATGCATTTTTAAAAACCGGATGCGTTTTTTAAGGGACTGCTTAAAAACGGACCAAAAAAGGGTTCAAAACGCCATGTGTGGCATCACCCTAATGCTGCGTGCGGCGATTCACTAACATCGTGAGTCTGCAATCATGAATGTGTCGCTTCCCCGCTCAGGTCCAACAGAGTTTGCCATCTTTTTTGTGGTGCATCTTTAACATAGGGTTTGCGACACAATTTGAAAGTTAAATACGTCGCTCGGTCCGAATCAGTTGAACTGTCTGACAGCACGTCCCTTTATTTGTGTTGCATGAAGGCCAGTGCAGCTGCGCTTCAAAAGGGTCGCGTGCACCACAATTGCAGCGCACACACTTATTAAATACCTGTGCAAGCCATTTTAGCCATGAAGAATGTGAACAATCCAACTAAAGTGCAGCGCAAATCCTTTAGTAAATGAGCCCCTGTATCTTTCTGTTCTACACCATGGCAAGTTCACTTTAACCGGTTCGCGACCGCCCGCCGTGTATTCACGGCGGCGGTCGCATTCCGATGCATGGAGAGGGCTCGCGGGCCGAGCCCTCTCCATAGCCGGTAAGTCTCTGCTGCATATTGCAGCAAAGGCTTACCGGTAACACCCGCGATCGATGCCGGCACCAATCGCGGGTGTTTTCTTGCTGATCGCCGCCGGCAAAGCTTTCCGCTCCCCGTGATGTTATCGGGGAGCGGCGATCCGTCACCATGGTAGCTTCAGGTCTCACGAAGACCCGAAGCTACTTCGGGTTAACCCATTCATTACAATGTGCTATCAGCACATTGTAATGTATGAGGAGTAAAATCCCCATATACTGCCATACTGTAGTATGGCAGTATATGGTAGGATCGATCAGACAACCTAGGATTAAACTACCCTAGGGAGTCTGAAAAATAGTAAAAATAAAAAAAAAGTAAAAAAAAAAAAAATTATAATAAAAAAACCTAAAAATTCAAATCACCCCCCTTTCCCTAGAACTGATATAAATATAAATAAACAGCAAAAATCATAAACACATTAGGTATCGCCGCGTCCGAAAATGCCTGATCTATCAAAATATAATAACGGTTTTTCACTGCGTTTAACCCCGTAACGGAAAATCGCGTCCAAAGTCAAAACTGGCATTTTTTTTGCCATTTAAAAAAAAATTAAAAATTCTATAAAAAGTGATCAAAAGGTCGTACAGTCCTAAAAATAATATCATTGAAAACATCATCAAAAGTCGCAAAAGATGACACCACCCTCAACTGCATACAACGAAGTATGGAAAAGTTATAAGCACAAGAAGACGGCAAAATAAAAAAAAAATTTTTGTTCATGAGGTTTTAATTTTTGTAAATGTATGAAAACATTATAAAACCTATACAAATTTGGTATCCCTGTAATCGTACTGACCCAAAGAATAAATTAGATGTGTCATTTGTGGCGTGAAGTGAAAGATGTAATATCCAAGCCCACAAGAATACGGCACAAATGCGTTTTTTCACCATTTTCACTGCATTTGGAATTTTTTTCCCGCTTCCCAGTACATGGCATGGAATATTCAATGTGATCACTATGAAGTGCAATTTGTTACGCAAAAAACGAGCCATCACATAGCTTTTTACGTGTAAAAATAAAAAAGTTATAGATTTTTGAAGGTGGGGAGTGAAAAATGGAAATGAAAAAACTGGAAAGGGCCCAGTCCTTAACCGGTTAAGAAAAAGTCAGACTGAGTCACAGGCAGCTTGTCAGCCTCTTGCCTGCAGCCACTCATCTGCATTCAGGCTATAGTATTTATTTTTAGCACCTGTTTTATTACAGACCGTGTCTTGCTCATACTTACAACTTCCCAAAAGTTCCCTAGTCAGTTAAGCCCCTTCTACACTGGCGATTTTCACGCGCGAGTTCTGCGCGTGCATTTGACGCGCAGAACTCGCATTGCACTCTGTCCCATTGTATTCAATGGGTCTTTCTCCATTAGCGTTGTTTTTAACGCGCGTGCTTGCGTTCGTTTACACGCGCGTCAAAATCGCAGCATGCTCTATTTTTGCGGGTCACGCGCGTTTTTCACGCCCCATTCAAGTCTATGGAGATGCATCAAGAACGCATTGCACTCGCAATCATTGCAAGTGCAATGCGAGTGCAATGCGTTTTAAACGTAAGGGTTGCTAGGTGACCAGAATAACATTATTTCCCCTGCTCGCGATCGAGCATTTAATTAAAAAAACACAATGAAGAACAGTGAAGAATAGAATAAAAACATTGTACACAGTGAACACAGTGAACACAGGATCATTTAAGATAAAAACACAGTGCAGAACACAGTGCAGAATAGATTACAGATGTTCGGCACATCTGCTTACTTGTCGGGAGATACGCGCAGAACGGCGCGAACAAAATAGCATGTGAAGAACAATATATATGTGTGAAGAACACATTGCAGATGTATTTAAACATCAGCAATGTGTTCTTCACACACATATATATTGTTCTTCACATGCTATTTTGTTCGCGCCGTTCCGCACGTATCTCCCGACAAGTAAGCAGATGTGCCGAACATCTGTAATCTATTCTGCACTGTGTTCTGCACTGTGTTTTTATCTTAAATGATCCTGTGTTCACTGTGTTCACTGTGTACAATGATTTTATTCTATTCTTCACTGTTCTTCACATCTGCTAAATTGTCGGGAGATAATATACGCGCGGAACAGTGAAGAATAGATCGCAGATGTTTGCAATTTATCAGAAGACATTATTTTTCAATTAAATAACACATTTTAATCCCAAACCATAGTCCCTTTGAAAAATGCTCGAGTCTCCCATTGAATCGCGCGTGAAAAATGCGCCGAAAACGCGAAAAAACGCTAACAACACGCGCGTGAAAAACGCAAAAACGCTAATTACTCCAAGTAAAAATGGAACAAAAATGCAGCCAAAAACGTCAGTTTTTCACGCATTGCACCCTGACGTGAAACGCAACGCTAGTGTGGAAGAGGCCTTACTCTCTTAACCAGTGGAGCTACTATCACCCAGACAAAGCCCCTATTCTGCAGGATGCTGCCATTCAAGTCCTCTGCAGAATTGTTTGGAATAAAAACACATATAGGCAAACAATTGTCCTTTGTACCCCAGAAATCTGCGGCTGATCTGTGATGTGATAAACAATAGATGGGGCTGTAACTCCCTATCCTTCTCCAGCGTGGACTGAACGCAACGTACAGAATGGATTTTAAAGGACCAGCACTACCCAAATATACAGAGGGTACGGAAAGTTTTCACTCTTTGGAGCAGATTTACTTACCGTGTCCGTTGCGATCCCGCAGTGCATTGTCCGACGTGGATTCGGGTCCAGCGTGATTCAATAAGATTGTGCGTTCGAGTTCCTTCCTGTGTCGCTGCTGCGCCGAGGTCCGCCGGCGTTCACCTGCTTCCTCCCGGTGCATGTGAGTGCTGATCTTGCGACACAAAACTTTTTTCAACTCTGCAGTTTGTCCGAATCCGTCGGGTTGTCCGATGGCCACGACCCCGATTTCTGTCGCGTGCGAGCCGGCGCTGTTGCGCCCAAATCCGTTCGGACCCTTAGTAAATGAGCCCCTTTGTTTCTTTTCAGCCAATCGGTAAAAAAGTTTTTTTTTTTTTTTTTTGCTCATTAATGTGCACTTTGACCCCATCTTGACAGTAGAAAACTGAAATGTAGAAATATTTGCTAATTTATTAAACACAATAAACTGAAAAAAATGCCAAAAGACAATATACACAT